>NC_058080.1:691239323-691567947 GCF_014858855.1 Bufo gargarizans | reverse complement strand
AAAAAGATTAAAATAGACAAATCACCAGGGCCAGATTGCATACACCCCTGTATCCTAAGAGAATTAAGTAATGTCATAGCCAGACTCCTTACTTCTGATATTTACAGACTATATACTGACAGGGAGTGTTCCACAGGATTGGCGCATAGCAAATGTGGTGCCAATATTCAAAAAAGGTGCAAAAACAGACCCCGGAAACTATAGGCCGGTAAGTTTAACATCTGTTGTGGGTAAACTGTTTGAAGGTTTTCTAAGAGATGCTATCTTGGAGGATCAATGAAAACAAGCAAATAACATCATATCAGCATTGGCTTCATGTCAAACTAATTTAATCAGTTTCTATGAGGAGGTAAGTTCTAGACTTGACAGCGGCGAATCAATGGATGTCTTATATCTGGACTTCTCCAAAGCATTTGACACTGTACCACATAAAAGGTTAGTATATAAAATAAGAATCCTCGGACTGGGAGAAAATGGCTGTATGTGGGTAAGTAACTGGCTCAATGATAGAAAACAGATGGTTATTAATGGTACACACTCAGATTGGGTCACTGTCAGTAGTGAAGTACCTCAGGGGTCAGTATTGGGCCATATTATCTTCTATATATTTATTAATGATCTTGTAGAAGGCTTGCATAGTAAAATATAATTTTTTGCAGATGACACTAAACTGTGTAAAGTAATTAACACGGAAGAGGACAATATACTGCTACAGATGGATCTGGATAGATTGGAGGCTTGGGAAGATAAGTGGCAGATGAGGTTTAACACTGATAAATGTAAGGTTATGCACATGGGAAGGAATACTGCAAATCATCTGTACATACAAAATGGTAAAACACTGGGCAACACTGACATGGAAAAGGATCTAGGAATTTTAGTGAACAGCAAACTAAGCTGTAAAAAACTGTGCCAGGCAGCTGCTGCCAAGGCCAATAATAATAATTGTGATGAAAACATAGTTCTACCACCTTACAAATCACTGGTCAGACCACACATGGAGTACTATGTACAGTTCTGGGCTCCTGTGAACAAGACAGACATAGCAGAGCTGGAGAGGGTTCAGAGGAGGGCAACTAAAGTAATAACTGGAATGGGGCAACTACATCTCAGAGCCTAGGTGCCTTGCAATAATTGAGGGAACAACTGAAGTGTATGAAAATATTTTACAGGAAGCGACCCCATTTTGAAAACTACACCTCTCAAGGAATTTTTCCAGGGGTGTAGTGAGCATTCTGACTTCTGACCCCAGAGGTGTCTTTCAGAAATGAATGTGCAGTGGTTGGTGAAAAGTGAATATGTAAGCTGTGCGGAGTTTATCAGAGTGTATTAAGGTGGTAAAATGACAGGGTGCATAAAGGATAAAAGGAATAAGCCGTGGATGTATGGTATGCTTTAAAGCAATCATTTATGCAGAGGCCAGATCTTTCAAGTAACATTTCACAGTAATATCCCCCTTTTTAGAACACACTCTGCATTTTTGGGTATTTCCCTTCCTTACTGTTTGGGGGGATTCACCACCTCCACTTTAATTGACAGGGCCAGACATAATGATGTTTTCACTGCCAGGCCCTGTCAATGAAAGTGCAGAGGGCGGCAGCTGCAGAGACAGCGGAGCCTCTAGGTGTAACGACAACACCTGTGTTGCTCCTAGAGCCTCATTTGCATATAGTAAACTACATTTTTCTCAGTAGTGCAGTCACATATGAACATGGTGCCAACACAGATGTCTTCAGCTGCCAAGCGTGCCACAGGTCAGCCAGTTTCATAGCTACAAATCTGCTGATAGATGTGCTTTACAATGTATTAGAAAATATTCTTTGCACTGGATAAACTTAATGGTTTGCCCAATTTACATGTACTTTTTTTTAGTCGCCAGTTAGGAATAAGTTGCTGTTAGACACAGGGACAAAAGATTGGGCTTGTTGAAATCCCAAAAATCCCCAAAAATCTCTTCCTTTCAGAAAAAAAGTTGATATAGTTAATGTCAAGCCTCTGGTTTTCCTTTCCATTTCAGTCATTACCAATCGCTTACTAACAAGAGAAGAACATTTACAGCACCAGATATGAAGCAAAAATGTAGAAAAAACAAGCAGCAGGTGTTGTAACAGCAGGACGTGCATCGAGGATCAACTGGATGCTGCTCAGAAGAGATTAGAAGATAAAATGCTACATTTAGTTCTCAACATGTGACAAGACTTCAACAGATGATCAGGGTTTCCATTGTTGTAGCCCCTTTCTCTGACCTAGACATAGTAGCATGCCTTCAACCCATTACATGACGGCCATTTTATCAGCTCCACGAATGGATGTTGGATAACTTCATTACTGCAAGAAATTTCCCCTCTTATCATGAGATTTTGATTTTTTTACGCCTGCTTTACTCCAGTTTATGGGGAGCAAAGTAGATTACAGAGATGAAAATGATGCAGTTTGCATTACACAACTTTTTTTCAGGATGGGACTGGTACATATGCAAAACCTGGTTTCTTCCATTCTTAAGACTGGCGAAGGCCCCAACATTAAAAGCCATACCAGTGTTTCATGGCTTATCCTAAAAATATCCTTAAAAAAATCTCTTTAAAAAACTTCTTTCTGTTCTTTTTTGTCTAATATTAGGTTTTTTTTTAACTTTGTTTAACGTGTTCGTTAGGAAGAGCTAATAATAATATAGGGTGAAATTTGGATGAATCTAACCCATCCCCAGTCCTGTTGATTCTGTTGTTTTTATGGATTTTGAACAAAAGCAGACTTCTTTTTTTTAACTATATTATATTTTCCATATTCTATTCTATTTGAAATATAATAAAGCTTATGTTTTAAGGTTGCCATTCTGTGATGCCGTCATTCTGGGTTTTGAAGTCCAGGAGGCGGTCCTATCAGTGATTGAGAGCTATCTCTTTATACACAGCCATAGAGGGAAGGCTGTCAATTACTGATAGGACCACCTCCTGGGCTTCAAAGCCCAGAATGAGCAGGAATATAATTGAGTAAAGTTTTTTAAATATAGACAAGCACGCCCATACTTTGGCAACAATGAAAAAGCAATAGTTATAATATAAAAAAAGATTATTTATATATAGATAGTTGGTCCACCTACCTATGGCCACAAAAACATAATAAAAATACAAAAAACTAAATGTCAATTAATAAAGCCCAAAATTAAAAATATAAATCCAGGTTATGGAATATTAGTATGTGCGAACATACACTACTTACAAAAGGTTAGGGTTATCTGGCTTGTGGGTGAAATTTCAGGATGATCCTAAAATGCACTCCTACCTTTATCGGTGAACTTAATGTGACCTTCTCTAACCTTTTGAATGTACATGTCCAACTATTCAATGTCTCAGTACTTTTTGCACAACTTGCTGTTCGCTAACAAGGAGCTTAACGGCAAAATACACATCAGGTGTTTGATACATGGATCGCCCAATACATTTCCTGGTTCAATAAGAATTGGTATTTAAACAGTCCTCCTCATGATGCTGTTCACATTTTGACATCATGAGACCAAGACAACACCTAACAATTGATCAACAGTACCTCGCCTTTGTGAGGCTTCAAGCAGGATGTTCTCAGACTGAAGTGGCCACTGAGCTTAGAGTGTCACAGAGTGTCATCAGCAGGTTTCGAAAAAGATATAGAGAAACTTGAAGAGTCACAGAAAGGCATAGTGATCATCCTTTGGCCACATCCCACACTGATGACCGCTTCATTGTGAACAATGCCCTGCAGAACCGGGTGATGAATGGCACACTACCCCAGGCACATTTAAGGGAGGTGAGAGGTACCCAAGTATCACGTCAAACCATTCAAAACCATTTACATCAGTGTGGTCTGCATGCTAGATGACCTGCAAGGGTACCTGACCCCACCACAAGACACAGGCATCATCATCTTGCATGGGCCAGGGAAAATCTACGCTAGACGAGGGACAAGTAGGCCTCAGTGCTGTTTAGTAATGAAAGTCAATTCACGCTGGGCAGAAATGATGGCCGCCAATGATGAATGTTGGAGACCTCAAGGAGAGTGCTATGCATTAGCCACTGTTGTCACCAGACGAAACTTTGGTGGTGGTGGTGGTGTTACAATATGAGCAGGTGTGTCTAGTCAATACAGAACTGCCCTACACTTTGTGAATGGTACAGTGACAAGAACATGCTACTTGAATAATATCATTAATCCAGTCATTGTGCCTCTTAATGAACAACACAGGCCTAATTTCATCTTCATGAACGACAATGCTCCAGCTCATCGAGGTTGCATCATTAGGGAATAGCTGCTGGAGACTGGGGAACTTCAAATGTAGTGGCCTTCACTT
Source organism: Bufo gargarizans (assembly GCF_014858855.1). Lineage (NCBI taxonomy): Eukaryota > Metazoa > Chordata > Amphibia > Anura > Bufonidae > Bufo > Bufo gargarizans. The sequence goes on along the minus strand of NC_058080.1, from coordinate 691,563,623 downwards.
TCTCCACACCTGAATCCCATTAAAAACTTGGGATCAGCTGAGTTGCTTGTGGATACAAGTGGCTCCTACCATAGTGAAGCTCCGATAACTATTTTAAAAAGTTTATTCAGTACATACTTACAAACATGCACTTTAAAATCGCATTAAAAATCCCAGCGTCTTTTTCTTTGCCCGACCCAGGTTTCGCTCCTTGAGCTTCGTCAGGGGCACCAGGGGCAAGGGGGGAAACCTGGGTCGGGCAAAGAAAAAGACATTGGGATTTTGAATGCGATTTTAAAGTGCATGTTTGTAAGTATGTACTGAATAAACTTTTTTAAATAGTTATCAGAGCTTCACTATGGTAGGAGCCACTTGTATCCACAGAAATTTTTAAATCAAAAGGAGTGGGGAACACTAGCAGACTCATCTGTTGTGTGCTGGAATTAAGTCCGTGGTTGAACTCTGTGTGCTGGCGTGTGAACGTGGACCTTCGCTGCGAAGAACCATACAAGCTGCGGAGGATACCTTTGATACGACTGTTGTTGGTGGAGTGCCGTGTAAGTACAATCTGTGCATAGCAGGGTAGCACAACCATACGGATTTACACTATTACAATTTTTACAAATTGCAGGATATCCGCAAATAGGACATCTGCAGACCTCGGTGCCTTTCTAAAAGGAGGAGAAAAAAACTGTTTGTATACCGTCTATTTATGATACGCGTGGTCCGAACCCTATATGCAAATTCCATGAAAGTGTGATCGACCCCACAACACTCCTCGGACCTGCAGCAGAATTTTTGCGGACTGGTGATTCAATATCTTTCTTTTCCCAGAACTTCAATGGCCTGAGGGCCGCCCTTCAAGAGAAGTGGGATGCCATGCCTTAGCAGACAACAAGTCGACTTGTGAACAGAAGGAGACATTGTTGTACAGCTGTAATTGATGCTCCAGGCCACATGTCAAGTTATTGAGTGGGGGTATACCCACCATTGTTATTGGCTTTTGTTTCAATAAATTATTTGAGATGAGGAAATCACCATTGAATGCTTCTACTTAAATGCCCTACTTTCATGATATAATATCACTGTAGTGTGAACTTTTTAAATTTTCCATAAATTTCACCCGAAACCCAAATATCCCAAACTTTTTGTGAGTAGTGTATATTTATATACCAATTAGGATAGATGGATGGATTAATGGATGATGAATAGTTGTGTTAGATCTCTGCTATAACCCACCATTACGTCAACATGAAGAGATACAAAGCCGCGGTCACCCAGACGGCGTGCAGCGCACTTCGAGAAGCAGCTCAGCTGAAGGACGCTGGCACACGTGGAGAAGTAACAGCAGGGGTTCAGTCGGTGAAATAACTACATACCAGGATCGCATGGCACTCAAATCGGTCGAGCTTTTGCTTGTTCATCGGGTAATTGTCAACAGTTTTACACTACCAGATGATCGCTAATGAGCGTTACTATGAACGTTCGTTAGTGATCATCTGGCATAAGATTTTCCAGTGTAATACACGCTTTAGACTTTAGCACCCACCCATCAATCTCTGGATGAAGTGAGACACCTATTCTGTTTATAAATTACAAGTTTTACTGAATATTGTCTCATAAAACTACATGTGAATCTGCTCAGCCTCAACTGCTGTATAACATGCTCCCTTCTTCTCAAACAACATGTTCAATTGGGCAGGTTCCCTTTAATCATATGATAACCCCTTTAAGGAGAGAGCTATAGGTCCTTTTTTAGGTATGTTCTGTTCCATAACTCACAACACTTGAGTATATTATAAATTATATTGTAAATAATTTGTTTAAAACATAAACAAAATTCATCCCTTGACGACATCTGCCGTACATGTATGACAAATGATTGAAAGATGGTGCCCAATCTGGCATAGTCGCCAGGTGCCCGCTGTTTCACACAGCAGACAACTCAAGCTTGGCAACACCATTCGCAGACATTTAACCCCTCAGATGCTGTGGTCAATTGTGAAGGCAGCATTTGAGGTTGTTTTACCCTGGAGTCCTGTTCTCCCGGGGCCCAAAGGGCTTCCCTATGCTGAGATCACGGAGGCTGTTCATTGCTGGTGATAGGCCATAACCTATACGAGGCTACCAGACCTTTTACAGGTATATTCCAATGTTACATGTATAGGTTGTCCAGCTCCCAGATAAAATAATAGCTGCCTAAAATCTTGGACCCAAGGCTTGTCCACATCCTATGGTAATTTGGAAAAGATGAACGAGATTCCAGCGAGTAAAATCACTTCTTCTTTATTGGTATGATTCACATGATACAAAACACATAACACTGTCTAAATCATAGTGTGATGTGTTTTTTATCATGTGAATAATACCAATAAAAAGAAAGTGATTTTACTCGCTGGATCCTCCTTCATCTTTTCCATATTTTAATGTTGGCCTGCAGGTGGCAGTACTGCATTGGAGTATACTGAATTTCTTATCCACTAATGTATTAAATCACATTTGTGTGAAGCAAAAGCAATCTAATGACTATTAAACTATACATTTATTTACCTCGTATGGGGAGTGCCATAATGAAAAACAAAAATATCTAAATGGCCATTTTGCCGTTTTTTGGGGCAATTTACCTCCCCCAAAAATGAAGAAAAAGTTACTCAAACACTCACCCTCAAAAACAGCTCTATAGATGAAATATTAGAAAGTTATAGGCATCAGAATATGACGATGCAAAAAATGTTTTAATTTTTTTTCCAAAGTTTCTTTTTCAGTATTAAAACATAAGAAAAAGTATGGTAGATTAATGTAGTATCACTGTAACCATACTTACCCAGAGAATGAAGGGAACAGGTCAGTTTTGCCGCAGAGTGGCTAAAGGAAACCCATAAAACTATGGCGCACTTGTGTTTTTTTCCAGCTTCCCACTACATTGTATGCAATATAAAATGGTGCCATTAGAAAATACAACATGTCCCTCAAAAAACAAGCCAACATACTATATAGTTCAGAAAAAAAAAGAAAATCTTCATGTCCTCAAAGGGTTAAATAAAGCAATGTGTAAAAACGATTGAATAATGCGTGCATTTTTTTTTTTCATAAATTTATAATTTGTGCTGGTTTTCCACTAATAAAAATCCCTGCAAGTTCCGAATATAGAAGAAAAGGAAATCCACCATAAATTTTGGTAATATTCACATGAAAGAGAACACTCTCCAGGACCGTATGCCTAACACACAGAAAACGTGTGCCTTTCACAAGACTCATTTTAACAACTGCTGGACTGTGTTACAGGACTGTATATTACTACAAGTGTTGATTACATAATTATTTCAAATTGTTCCGAGCACCTATAATGTAATAATTTTTAAGTGCGTGTCGTTGGGTGAGAAGCCTATTTCTATATTATATAATATCAAAACAAAAGCAGCTTTCATAGGTAAGAGAGGAGGAGGAGATTGTAAATACTCAGGATCAAATTTAATATTCAATATATTAGAAAAGATGCAATTTCTGGCCTTGGAAAACACATCATAAAAGCTGCCTACAAATTCCAGGTATTACCCTTTACCTCCAACTGTCTTGACAAAGATGTATCTGTCTTCATTGACTTACTAGATCGCTGCCTCCTTTGCATCAGATCCTAGCTTCATAGAATATATAGGGCAAGCATATCCAGCAATACTCTACATTTGCCATTGGTGGTGTCATCATGATCAAGATCATGTTCCCCGAGAAACCAGATATCCAGTAGGGAAACATATTGGGTTTCGGGACTGAATTGAATGTGAAGGATTTAATGCATGTGGGGAACGCTTTTCAGGGCAGCACCTTTCCTGGTAGTGAAGGGAACTGGCAGTTTCAAGGTCAGATCTGCTTTATCATCTACATGGATGGAGGCATAGAGGGTCCTGATCCTGAACCCAGGAAGTTATCAAGCTGCTCAATCCCTGGTATCAGAGATAACACAGATCTGCTTTGAAGATTTTGGGCTTTTGTTAGGTGTTAGGACTCTGGTTGCTCGGCAGTGTGTTTCTAGCAACCAGTCTCAAATAATTCATCTGTTCAACTCAAACCTGGACTGGCACTGAGTTGTCAGCAGGGAATAGGAAATTGGCAGCAGTCAAAGCACATTTTTGCCTATGCAAGTCAAGCAGAATGATGGTGAGAATGAGTTTCAAAGAAAAGTTACTGACAAAGCCCAGGTGCAGCACTGAGAGATGGCAGTATAAGACTAGCACAGGGGTCACAGCCTCACCGGGGTGCAAAACTGTTGTTTCTCACAGAGAGAGGTGCAGGTTTTTAACATTACACAAAACGCCTCTCCACAGTCTAGTCCACCACTTCACGCTGGGTCTCATATGCAGCTTGTTGTCAGGAGCCTCCTACACCACTGACTTCTCTGATGCTGTCCATCTCTGTCTCTGCGCTGATGTTCTGTCCACCTGCTACCACGTCTGTTTTATTGCGAAGCTTAACTGTAGCGTGACCAGGCCTCATACATGGGAACTCATTAGTGATTGCCAGGAGAACATTACCTGCATTGTGCCAACTCTAAAGTTGGGTGGAGGAGGGATAATACTGTGGGATTGTTTTCCCTGTGTTCCAGTGTAGTGCCCTGGAGCAGGGGTACTTTGAAGTCTAGACATTTATCAACATTTCCCCTATGCAAAGTTATAAACTTCTTACTGTATATCACTTGAAAGGGTTACCTTGCATTGACTTACACTGTTTCATACGATGTAACTGCATTTTATATATATATTAAATATATCTTGTTCATTTGCACTGTGGTTGCATGGCACTGTGGAAAGGGTTAATAAATACTAAGAGACTTTTGAGACTTTGAATGAGAAGCTAGTAATTTTCCACAACATAAAGTTTAAAGAAGACCATGTTTTGAACGGAAAAAGCCAGACTTGTTTACCACTAAAACCAGACAGACTGATCTTACCCTTCCAGAGAGCAGCAACACTTGGTGACACCTCAAAGGTGTCCAGGGGACCTAGCGTAACGTTGGGCCATCCCAAACCCGGCCACTGCACCAGCTGTGCCCCAGTACATAAAGCAAGGTCCATAAAGGTTGGTTGGGTGAGTGTGATGTGGAAGAACTTAACCTGCCTCATTGATTGCTGACCTCTACACCTTTGCAAGCCAAGTCCTCTCATCCAACATCCATGTCTGACAAATGCTATTCTGCATGAATGGGCAGAACTTCCCACAGACACACTGACACACTCCACATACACACTCCAAAATCTTGTAGAAAGCCTTACCAGAAGAGAGGAGGTTGTTTTAGCCACAAAAGGAGACCAACTCCATATTAATGCCTATGGATTTAGCATGGGATGCCATAAAAGCACCTGTAGGTTTACTGTGTTGGTGTCCCAATACTTTTGTCCATTGTGGATATGTCAATAGCACCCAAATGAGTATCCTAGTAAGTGCCTCTAGGGTTGGATATTATGAACCCGGATAAATAGTATATCCAAATAATTCATAGCTTTACTTCTGCAAACATCTGTTAGTCTTTGGCTTAACTTAGTGATCAGATGTGCATTTGGTATATGAATCCTTCATTTCACTAAGTTGGAGACTCTTATATGTAAAATGTATTTCGATACCAAGGTTTTCTACCTCAAAAAAAGTTTTTAACATGAATAAGATTTATCTCCACTCCATAGGAAAGGTGTTATACTATATGTTAAATGAGTTGGGGTTCAAACTCCATGAATCCTACCAAACTTGGGTTCCTATAGAAGTATAGGGAGGCAGCCGCAGACCATCCTTTCACTAATCCAGACATCTTCTCCTATTAGTGGCCTACCTTATTAGAAGGGAGAACGATCCCCAGTCTAGTCTAGTTTCACTCACATACCATAGATCTAACATTTACCACCTATTCTATAGATAGATGATAACTGTTAATCCTGGTAACCAGGGGTGGACTGACCTTATACCCTACAGGGAAATTTCCCAGTGGACCAATGCCCAGGGGGCTGCCCGAGCCCTCCTCTGGCCACTGACCAGGTACATAATCATCTGATGCTCTCAGCATTAATTAATGCGCAGGTACTTATGTACCTAGCCATTGGCCACAGGTGCTCCCCTGAATTTAACTGTATCACCGTCTTCAGTATGGTGATAGGGCAGTATTTTATGCTGTGCTGTGGTATTTGTTAGGGTGGTGTTTTGTGCATTACTATAGTATTACTGGCCCCACATACTTCTGTTGTCCCTGCCTAAACTTCTGTCAATTTGGGCTCGCCTATAAATTGGGACCACCTTTAGGGTTTTTCCAGGTCTATTTTAAGTTCCCAATCTGCCCTTCCTTGGGACGCTTCATTTAAGAGCATATTCCATGGGCATTAAAGTCTTACTTTATAATACTTATCATATGACAACTTATCATCTGAATAGTGGGGTACCCCATAACCATTGCTGCTAAAGTCAAAGTCTATAGGAGATAACAGATTACAGCACTCGGCTATCTGTTTTATGGAGTCTGAATGCAGTGGCAGTGCGCATGCTTTACCACCGCTCCATGGAAGCTGACCAGAGAAGCTAAGGTGCACTGAGTGGCTAAGATCTGCCCCTTGGTGCTCTCAACCCATTCAGTACATCCACTGTACGTCAGAAGTCCAGTCTTTAAATATGGCACCTGCTCGCAAGTGCATTGGACACCATAGCTAAGACCTGAGGCTAATGCCTACGATTGATGATAACACTGATCCCAGGGTAAACCCTTTGATATCCTGGTCAAAAACTGTCCATGGGATCTTAGCATGCTACTGCGCCAGTAACAGCTTCCCCCTCTGAGATCTGAGATCAGGCCAGAGCCTGCTTGAGGCTCCAATACCTATCACTGGTATATTCCAATAGAGGCCTGCAGGTGGCAGCACTACATTGGAATATAATGAATGCATTATTCTGTAATGAATAAAAATCCATTATGGAATGATAAAAAAAAAAGTTTAAAAAAAGTTTTAAAAATGCAAAAAACTATCGCCTTTCCCCAAAATTGAAATTAAAATAAACAATGCATTCAAAAATGTCTGTACTATTAAAATATTAAAAAATTATTATCCTATACGGCAGATTGCCAATTCACAATTTTTTCATCAATTGATGTCCCCACAAAAATGAACAAAAAGTGAAAGTCATATACACACCAAAATAATATAATTGAAAAGTACTGATCACCCCAAAAAAAGAGCCCATGCACATAAATATAAAAAAGCTATAGCAGTCAGAATATGCCAATGTTTCCCCAAAGTTTTTTTTAGCATTAACCCCTTCCAGCAAAAGCCAGCTTGGACCAAAGGCCCATTTTTCAAATCTGACGTATCAATTTATGTGGTAATAACTTTGGAATGCTTTTACTTATCCAAGCCATTCTGAGAATGTTTTCTCATGCACTTTGTACTTCATGTTATTGGTGAATCTGAGTTGATATGCATTACCTTTATGTATGAAATTCCCAAATTTACCGAAAATTTTGAAAAATGTGCAATTTTCTAAATTTGAATTTCTCTGCTTTAAGGGTACTTTCACATTTACGTTAAACTTTTCCGGTATTGAGTTCCACTCTAGAGGCTCAATACCGGAAAAGTTTTATCCTAATGCATTCTGAATAGAGAACAATCCGTTCAGTATGCATCGAGATGTCTTCAGTTCAGTCATTGTGCGGTTTTTGGACAGAGAAAATACCGCAGCATGCTGCGTTTTTTTTGTCCGTCCAAAATTCCGGAACACTTGCCGGAATGCCGGATCAGCATTATTTTACACTGAAATACATTAATGCCTGATCCGAACCCAAGTGTTCCTAAAAACTGATCCAGTTTTGAGGTCTGCGCATGCGCAGACCTTTAAAAATGTGAGAAAGATAAATACCGGATCCGTTTTTCTGGATGACAACTGGAGAGGCGGATCCGGTATTGCAATGCATTTGTGAGACAGATCCGCATCTGGATCCGTCTACAAATGGTATCCGTTTACATACAGATTGCCGGAGATGGAACTGCCTGCCGGAATCCAGCAACACAAGTGTGAAAGTACCCTAAGACAGATAGTGATACTCCATACAGTAGTTATTAATTAACATTCACTATATGTCTACTTTATGTTGCCATCATTTTGTGAATGTCTTATGATTTTTTTACAGCATTAGAAGTTTTTTTTAAGGACCAATTTAATACGAGCACCAATCTCTGCCATTTCAGCAGAGTGTCAGCTGTACATTACAGTTGACACCCAATGCTAATGGCGGCGACTCTGTTCCAGAGCCGCTGCCATCAAATTTTTTATGTGCTGGGGAAAGGGGGGCTCAGAAGCACTGAGGGGGCTGCTGGAGGCTCAAATGGCAGATGGGTTGCATGAGGTGACACAATGGGGGCACAGGGGAGGCAGAGCATTACCTTATTGCGGGCTTTGATCTATATGGACAGTATCTGTGGAGATCAGAGCCTGCAAACAGCATACAAGCTCTGATTGGTTAGTCTATACAGACTAACTAATCGGAACAATCGCTAACATGGGACCCCTTTGATTGGTCCCTTGCCGGCTTCTCTTGTCTTTTCTTTGTCGGGGAGAACAGATATTCCAGGTCTGTGACTTATTATAGTGTCACAGCTTCCGGTAAGAGTTTGGACGTAACTGTACGTCCAATTGCGGAAACTATCCAGCAATCTGGACATACAGTTATGCCCTTATGTGGGAAGGGGTCAAAAAAAGATACAAATTTGGTATTGTTGTAATCGTACTGACCCGAAGACTGAAGAGCACAGGTCAGTTTTAGTAAATAAAAAGAAGAAAGAAAAACTGGAACTGCTTATTCTTTTTGCGGCGCTGCTAGGCTGGATACATCACGCAGGTGGTAAAGTAAAAGGTAGTATTTAATTGTCTACGCGTTTCAAGGGCATAGGACCTCCTTCTTCAGGACAATACACTTTTAATTTGGATTTATTTATACACTTATTTTGGCACCTTCTCTTGATTACAGGGAGCGTGGCTGTTACCGCCAGTTCTGTAAGAAGGTCTGACAGACGTTCTTCTCTACCTCTTGTATGACGTTCTTTGTTTTGGTTTCACTTTGTCATCTCCTTTCCTTCTGCCAGGTGTCACTTATTTAGACTAATCGTCTTCCTTTATATTCCCTCCCATACTGCCTCACTTTGTGGTTTATACTACTTCCTGGATGAAGTGTTCACTGCTGGAGGCTGCTGCTGCTGTTTGCTTAGATAAGTATTTTCCTTTATTATGTTTCCTTGGTGGCTTGATTCTAGGTGACCCTGACTCTGTCTGTATTAATCGCAGAGAGCCGGTGGTCGTGTCCCCTCACTATTATAGGGTTTTCAGGTGTCACACAGTCTTAGGTACGTGGGCATGCAATTGTCTACCATTGAGACCCTTGCATGTGCATAGCAGTTAGGGAGAGCTCTTAGGGTTTTAAAGGGCTCACCTATTTGCTCCTTAGTTTGGAATCAAGCCAGTCAGTCATTTATTTATAAATTACAGGTATCTGCAACTTAACAAGTGACAGTGGCTATGGCCAGGTTTAATTTGAATGGCCGGAGGTTCAAAACAGATAATTAGTATTGTGCCGGCGTAGTGAGGTGCCTGCCAAAGGCCAGTTGGGCACGCCTCCCACTGACGTCAGCCCACCACTGAAAAGGAGGACATCCCCGGGTTCTTAATGATATGTAAGATGAGCGCGCAGGTCAGTTTTACCGCATATGAAACACCATAAAAACAAAAAACAGTTAAACTGTGACCAATTTCACCCATTTGGGAACTTCTTAAAGCTTCCTACTACCTTGTATGCTATATGATATAGTGCCATTAAAAAGTGCAACTTGCCCCAGAACAAACAAGTCCTCAAATGGCTATGTAACCCTTAAAAAAGAAAAAGTTATGGCTCTGGGAAGGCAGGGAGTAAAAAACAAAAACACAATTGCTTAAGTTAAACCCTAATTTTAACAATAAAAGTGTTATTTGTCCCAAACACAGCAACAGATCGGGGGGAAGAAAGATATGTCTTTATCAGGGGGGGTCAGCCCTTCCAAGCACTATGGGTGGTTTTATAGGGTTAATCCAGCTGACGGGTGCTCTTTAGTAACTCAAAAAACAAAACATTGTAAAGGGATGTATGAATCTATGGATCCCTACTAAATCAACATGTTCATTTTAGCTTCAGTGTCACTCATTTATTTTTTTGCAATGTTGAGAAATGTAAATTTTCTTTCAAGTGTTCCTTTCCTTACATTCATTTTATTTAGCCTTTCTCTTTTTTAACATTCCTCAATGGAAAATCAGATTTATAACATATGGGATTTTTTATATTATGTTAATTGTGTTATATTTTTATGCATTTTTCCTACGATGGAATGTGAAAAGTAAAATGTTTCTGTGAGAAAAAAATTTCATTTTTCTAGAATGCTTTGTTACTGAAATATTTGTTTAAGGATGCTTCACATGTCGGCGCTCTTGTTTACATTTTTGCAGGAAGTGAGTCTTTTTTTTAGCAATTGATAATGAATTGTGAAAAGTTTGCCTTCAAGGAAGTATAATCATTAATCTGTTACTGATTACTTACCTAAGCCAGTAATCAGTAACCTCAGAATGATGGCCGTTCACAGTTATATTAACAACCGTGTCAGTTGTATACACAAAAAGCAGATAAACAGCGCCCTGCGTCTCATCGGCTTCTGCCAAATGACACAATGTAATGACGAATCGAGGCATCCTAGTACAGCTACGTCTATGAGATATATGTATATATGGCTTCTTTCGGGGAATGCATCTGGTCGAGAGTCAAGGAAACACTATCTGTATTGTGAAATAGTGTTGTCAAGTTGAAACGCTGCCTATTCATCTTATATTGGAAAGTGAGGATGTATCATGTTAGTTGTCAAGAGACCAAGATAGCCAAATAGAGAACCATTGTAAGAAAACTAACAAAAGTGATAAATAGAGGATAGTCCGGAATTTGGGAAGTTGGCCTCTTTCCTCTTTGAAATATTTTTAAAATGACTGTTCACCTAAAATAAAAACAAAAAAAATAGAATTGTACAATCAGAGGGAGATTGCAGCTATTTAAGTTGTAGCACTGTGTCTTTCCTTCTTATACGTATGCAAAGTAGCTCTCACCTGAGAGGAAGAAACTTGCCTCTTTAGTGTCACCTTCTGAAGTCTTGAACAGTCTTTAGAACATGACTTAGGATATGCAGTAGACCAAACCAGAACCGTTCCTATAAGGGCTCATGCACACAAGCGTGCCCGCCCCGTGCCCGTGCTGCAGACCGCAAATAGCGGTTCACAATGTATGGGTACCTGTCGAGTGCACATCGTTTGTGAATGCAGACCCATTCAAGTGAAGAAGATACGTTTCACATCGCAAAAAAATAGAACATGTTCTATCCTTTTGAAGTGCGGAGGCACGGAGAGAAACCCCACAGAAGAGCTTTGATGTGCTTCTGTGCGCTTCCGATCTGTGCCTCCCCTCTGTATCTTGCGGACTGTGGACCCATTCAAGTCAATAGGAGCCCATCCGTGATATGGAGGAAACACAGCTGGTTCCCATATATTGCGGACCCGCTGTTTGCAGTCCACATTTACACCACTGTATGTGTTTTGTGGTCTGCAAAATAATACGGATGACGTCTTTGTGACGTCCTTGTTGCATCCATGTTTTGCTCAAAATGGACAAGAATAGAACATGTTCTATCCTTTTTGCAGGGCCACAAAAAGACATATGGATGCGGACAGTACAAGGTGTGCCATCCGCAAATTGAAATGAATAGGTCCACATCCGATTCACAAAAAATGTAGATCGGATACAATCCGAAAAAAACGGTTGTGAGGCCTAAAGGAAGTCACCCATCTGTAGACAGCAGTTTTGGGGTCCCTGCCTCTCATCAGTGCAGAGTACTTGTTGGCTAGGTGAGCGGCCTTTAAATGTAGTTTTCTTTTGGGGGGGCACTGTTTCACTGTGTGGAGACTGCCAGTTGGCGTAGTCAATGCTTCCTTGGAAAAAGGGCAGGTAAATTGGCTCTCAGCTAAGAAGAATAACGCTGCCTTTTTAATACCACCGTTTGGAGGTAGCTACCATGCAGTCATTGTTCAAACAAGGTAAATAGGAGGTTTGGAAATATGGTTAGAGTGGTTGAGTATCTAAAAAATAATAATATATGGTCCACAATGTGTCATTGGTCCCCATGAAGTCAATAATTTCAGGCTAGGTTAGTGTTGTGGAAAAATTATTGTTTGCCGTATGGTCGCCATCTATCCTATGGAGATGTGCAGATTAGTTCGCATCACGCAGAAACTTTCGCACGATGGTCTGGTCGTCCCGATCTGTAACTGATTTGTGCCCGGCCTGGTATTACTGCAGGATACCAGTGTCATGGCGCCGGCTGAGGCGGGAGGGATGGGGACCGCCGAACAAAGGTTTCTTCATCCATGAGGATAAGCGTGGCAGCGGAAAGGGAGCGAATAAGTGTGCGAACGCGCGAAAATAAGTTTGCGCGATAATTCGTATCTTCTCCAGCCAAACACTTCATACCATAACCTGTCTGCCCATTGGTCATGATTGTAAGACCGCCTTCCATCTTCTGGTATAAATAAACCTTGCCTAGCTGTTGGAAGCAGGCACATTATTGGATTCTACTTGAGAACGTCTCTGTGATGTTATTTTGGAGGAATTGCGCACACATCGACGCACACTACACCAAGGATTTCCTGATTGTACTTCCGGCGGTCGTTTTCGGTTGTGAGAACGAGACAAAGGAGCAAACGGCGATATCAGTTAGGGATGGACTTGACTTACATCTCTGTAAAGTGCTTGTTTACAGGCCTCATGTACACAACCATGTCTGTATTGCAGTCTGCAAACCACGGAGCCGTTAAATATGGACACCTTCTGTGTGCAATCAGCATTTTTCCCACTTCAGAAATGATTATTATTGTCCTCAATACTGACAAGAATAGGACATGTTCTATAATTTTCGGAATGGACACACTGATGTGGTCAGCATATGGATGACATCTGTCTGCTGTTTGTTATTTCCATAGAAATAAATGGGTCCATGTGCAATTGCCAAAAAATGCGGATAGGATGCAAATACAAAATACTAATGATGAGTGAAATTTGGAAACATTCAATTCAGTCAAATTGCCGAACTTCGACAAGAAATTCGATTTGTTGCAAATTAATTCGTCACAAATCGCTATAAATCAGGTATACCTGTACATCACGTGGCAAAAAAAAAAATTATAACAGTGATCAAAAAAGTCAGACATACCATAAAAATGGTACCAATTAAATCTAAACTTCCTCCTGCAAAACTCAAGCCCTCATACAGCTCTGTAGACTGAAATATAAAAAGTTTTTATTTTTCAAAGCTTTTTTTTTTTTTTTAAAGTAGTAGATCAAAAAACAAATATTCAAGTTTGGTATAGCCGTAATCGTATTGACCCACAGAATAATGACGTTATGACATTTTAACAGACATAATAAAGTGAATGGTGCTCTTAAAGAGTAAAACTAATCCCACCAAAAAATTTGCCATCATATGGCTATATGAATGGAAAATGTAAAAAGTTATGGCTATTGGAACTTGGAAAAAATGAAAATGCAAAACCAAAAATGGGCCCCGTAGAATATGCTCTGAAAACAATACAAACAGTGAAGAACTTTATAAAAATGGACTGAGAATAAATATAAAAATGTAGATATTAAATTTGCAAATGGCTCTGTTCTGTCAAATGGAAAGATACTGAAAGAACAGAAATTATTTTTTAACAGTGTAAACATGAATCCCTTTAAAAAAAGAATGATGTCCATATTTCAAGTGTAAAATTAAAAACTATACAGTATAAATAATACTATGAACCAGATGGTATTTAGCTTTAAACATGTATTTCGGTTAATACCAGATGGGACAAACAGGGTGGGATGGATCAAACATGGCCGCAGGATTATCACTATAAGGGCCTGAAACCTAGTAGCCACCATATAATATCTTGGCCAAACAGGGGCTGTTGCTGGTATGGGGTTTGGCTGGTTAGGTGTGTGGTATGAGAATAAAATAAAGGGGCTACATGTGGCCAATAGTTGAAGCACTATATACATTTTACCTACATTTAACTTTAACCCTTGCACCCTGAAACTACATATGAAGAGTACCTCGTGGTGCAGCAGGTGACTGGCAGTTGGATCCAACAAACTGTTAACAGAGGAGAGAAAAATGGTCATGGGCCATTCCCGGAGTGACACAAGAAGAAAGTCTATCCCCCAACCCACTTTTCCAACCCCAACCGCTCTCCTACGCTACAGGATGAGGCTTTTTATAGGGTTGTGACATCACAGGGGATGACTATCTGCTGATAAGCTAGCTGCATGGCATATGGGTCATATCACGTTCCCGGGCTTCTTACTTTAACTTTGTAACAAGTGCAGCAGCCATTTTAGACAAAATCAGATTTGTTAACACGAAGCATGAGGAAATTCGGCATATCTAATTTTTCATAAACTTTGGATCGAATTCTACTTTGGATGCTACAATTTGCTCAACACTACAAAATACAGTCATGTGCATTTTGCTAAGTTCACACAACTATATTTTCAGTCCACTTCCGATCAGCATGTTTTTGCAGATCACACTCTGACCCATACATTTCTGTGGAGCCATAAAAAATGCTGACAGCATCTATTTGCTGTACGCTTCCGTGAGGCCATTCAGCAAATGATGTCCTATTCTTGAGAATAAACATTTCTTAAATAGGGCCCATGGAAAGTGTGAGATGCACATAGTCAGTATACATATTTTGCGGATTTGCAGATTCCGGACCACAAAATGGATACGTACATGTAAATAAAGCCTTACCAATACATGTATCATGAACCTCATTCTCACCTTTAAAAGTTTCACACAGTTTTTCTTTCTTCTTAGAACCTAGACTTCTTAGAAAACAACTCCTTACATTTTTGAAACTCTCATTTCACAATTTGCTATCACCCATTTAAATTGAGGTGGCCAGAAGAGTAAAATTTTGTGGCACCTGAAACTTTTGTCCATATCTTTCCTCATAAAAGGCATAAATAATTCACATGGATAATATTAACACATTGGAACTCACTGTATACAGTATGTGGATTTAAGTCCTTCATCAGGATTTATTGAACATCAGGATGTTTGCAGTTGCATTGTTAATATAGGAGTTTTCTCTGATCTCCAGGCAGCAGGCAGTGAACAACTACAGTGTACGCACTGTGACATCATTTATAAAGCCCAGGTAGTAGGAAGGTGGTCTATGGGTAGTAGTAGTAATTGCAGTAGTAGTTGTAGTAGTAGTGGTAGTGGCAGGTGTGTAACATTATAGTGGTGGTAATAGGAGATTAGCAGCGAGGAACAGCAGCTGAGGTATCGGTGGCAGCTGCAGCCATATGGTAAATGTTGACAGGCAGCAGTATGATGGAAGCAGCAGCAGCCTTAAGGAAGATGATGGTAGTTAGGCAGCAGTAGTTGCATGAAGGCAATAGAGGCATGATGGAGGCAGCAGCAGCATCCATACGGAAGAGGATGGTGGGCAGGCTGCAGCAGTGGCATGAGCCGGCAGTGGTATGATGGAGGCAACAGTAGCCTTACAAAAGATGATGGTCATCAGGCCGCAGCAGTGGCATGATGGCGGTGGTGACATGGCAGAGGCAGGCAGCAACAGTGGCAAGATGGGGCACAGCCAGCAAGGCCAGCTGTATTCATATGCCTCAGCCTGGCGTGGCACGTGGAAAAACTGCTCCATCATGTTGAGGAAACTGAACTGGCTGCTGCTGCTACAGGTAATGCTGCTTGTGGAGGTAGAAAAGGGTTGTCTCTGGGGGGGTAGAGAGGGGCCTTCCTTTCAGACATTCTAGAGGCTGGCATTTGCTCACGGAAAGTTGCGTAAACAGCCTTTCCTGGTGATAACGTAATTTGTCCTCCCTTTCTGAAGGAGGAAAACATTCCCCCATTTTGCCTTGATAGGGAGGGTCTAAAAGCATGGCTATCCAGTAATCATCAGACTGCTTGATGCCAATGATATGCCTGTCACTGTGTAAGCAAGCGAGCATACAAGTAGCCATTCAAGAAGGCCAGCATGCCCGAGGGGCCAGTTCTTTCTGGCTTTGCCCCCCACTGGGACGATTGTGTGTCATCCTTGCTGGTGACATCATTATCATCCTCTTGCTTCTCATGCTCCATGACAGTTACTCCTTGTGGGTCCCCAACAGCTACATGATGGGCAGCAAAATGCTGTTTGTCGGCCCCTGCTGCATGAGAGTCAACGTCTGTTCTAAGGTAAATATGAGTGGGATGACATTGTTCATGCCCCAGTTGCCCCTGCTGACAAACTTTGGGGCCTCTTCCAAGGGCTTGAGCTCCAGATAGGTGTCTTGGATGAGCTGCCACTGCTTGACCTTGAAACAATACATGCTCTTTGCTGCTGAGGCAGTCTGGTGCATGACAAAATCGTTCACGGTTTTCCGCTGCTAGTACAGATATTTGATCATGTGCAATGTTGAATTCTGGCGACTTGGAACGTCACGGATTAAGCGGTGTAGTGGAATGTCATTCTATGGCTGCAAGTGCAGCGAGCCCCCATGGGAGCCGGTGTAGAGGATGGGAGTGGTAGTGGCCCTGATGTAATGTAGTTGTGTCACAGTGTCTTACCTCAGGCCATTGCTCTGGGATCTGTTGCAGTGAAAGTTATAGAACTGAAGAATGAGGCCAGAGTTAAACACAACATAGTCCTTTTTTCACTAGGTGCAACGTAGAACTTGAAATATATACAGTAGCAGCAGGCTTTAGTGCAATTCTTCTCTGGTACCAGCTGAGGAGGTATGGTGGCTGGTTGTATGGCACTTCATTGGCACTTGCAGATATACTGTATGTTCTTCTTATTGTAAGACATGTATATGCAATTTTCCCAAACTTCAACCAATAAAAAATTCAACTGCATATAGATGCACCTACATGGATTTAGCCTAGTATTTTGTGTTATCATATTATCATCTGCTACCCTGCGTATTGTAAGACACGTATATGCTATGTTCCAAAGCTTCAACCCCCCCAAAAAAGTGTGGAGATGTATCTACATGGATTTTGACCTAGTATTTCATTTTATGATCATTAACAAGTATTATCATCTGCTACCCTGTGTATAGTAATATACATAAAAGCTTCAACAACAACAAAAATTTAACTTTAACTGTGTGGAGAAGAATCAACATGGATTTCTGCCTAGTATTTCACATTATCACTCAGAGATATAATTGTCCACTACCCTCTGTATTGTAAGACACATGTATGCTAGTTTTTTAAACCTGACACAGAGTTCGGACTAATATTTTGGGTGTTTTCACTGAGATTTCAAATGCTACAGTCAGGTCCATAAATATTGTGACATCGACACAATTCTAACATTTTTGGCTCTATACACCACCACAATGGAATTGTAGGAATTACAACAGTTTGCATATGTGCCTCCGACTTGTTAAGGGACCAAAAGTAATGGGACATAATAATAATCATAATTCAAACTTTCACTTTTTAATACTTTGTTGCAAATCCTTTGCAGTCAATTACAGCCTGAAGTCTGGAATGCATAGACATCACCAGACTCTGGGTTTCATCCCTGGTGATGCTCTGCCAGGCCTCTACTGCAACTGTCCTCAGTTCCTGTCTGTTCTTGTGGCATTTTCCCTTCAGTTTTGTCTTCAGCAAGTGAAATGCCTGCTCAATCGGATTCAGGTCAGGTGATTGACTTGGCAATTGCATAACATTCCACTTATTTCCCTTAAGAAACTCTTTGGTTGCTTTTGCAGTATGCTTTGGGTCATTGTCCATCTGCTCTGTGAAGCACCGTCCAATGAGTTCTAAACCATTAGGCTGAATAGGAACTGATAATATTGCCCAAAACACTTCAGAATTCATCCTACTGCTTTTGTCAGCAGTCACATCATCAATAAATACAAGAGAACCAGTTCCATTGGCAGCCATACATGCCCACACCATGACACTACCACCACCATGCTTCACTGATGAAGTGGTATGCTTAGGATCATGAGCAGTTCCTTTACTTCTCCATACTCTTCTCTTCCCATCACTCTGGTACAAGTTGATCTTGTTTTCATCTGTCCATAGGATGTTGTTCCAGAACTGTGAAGGCTTTTTTAGATGTCGTTTGGCAAACTCTAATCAGGCCTTCCTGTTTTTGAGGCTCACCAAAGGTTTACATCTTGTGGTGAACCCTCTGTATTCACTCTGGTGAAGTCTTCTCTTGATTGTTCACTTTGACACACATACACCTACCTCCTGGAGAGTGTTCTTGATCTGGCCAACTGTTGTGAAGGATGTTTTCTTCGCCAGAAAAGAATTCTTCGGTCATCCACCACAGTTGTTTTCCGTGGTCTTCCGGGTCTTTTGGTGTTGCTGAGCTCACCATGCGTTCCTTCTTTTTAAGAATGTTCCAAACTGTTGTTTTGGCCACGCATGTTTTTGCTATCTGTCTGATGTTTTTTTTTTTTTTTTTTCTTTAGCCTAATGATGGCTTGCTTCACTGATAGTGACAGCTCTTTGGATCTCATCTTGAGAGTTGACAGCAACAGATTCCAAATGCAAATAGCAAACTTGAAATTAACTCTGATCCTTTTATCTGCTCATTGTAATTGCGATATTGAGGGAATAACACACACCCGGCCATGGAACAGCTGAGACGCCAATTGTCCAATTACTTTTGGTCCCTTAACAAGTGGGAGGCACATATGCAAACTGTTGTAATTCCTACACCGTTCACATGATTTGGATGTAAATACCCTCAAAATAAAGCTGACAGTCTGCAGTTAAAGCACATCTTGTTTGTTTCATTTCAAATCCATTGTGGTGGTGTATAGAGCCAAATATGCTAGAATTGTGTCGATGTCCCAATATTTATGGACCTGACTGTACATCTATCTGGATGGTAAAACACATGTTGTACAGTTTTGAATTCCCCATCACACAGACACACACAAAATGTATTTATGTTAAAATGGGGGGAAAAAATAAAGAAATGTTCTTGCAGGTAGCTTCTTTGATGTTCTGCAGCAGCTGCTGCTGTGTTATAAGTCAGTAATTGCAGCTGGAACGTACTGCCAGACACACCCAGCCTCAGCTCTTCATTTAGCACTTTCTGGCTGACAGCTTTCCCTGCCTTTCCCTATTCTACACAATTATTTTTCTTTCTAATTCTAGTATTTCCCTTCAGTGTCCCTGGCAGTAGAATATAATTGTGAGTTGTTTGTGAAGGTACACTGTCCCTAAGGTGCTTTTTCTGTCAGACACCCTCATTCATAGCCAAACACAGAAAGACATTCTGCTCATTCTACAAGGGCACCTCCCTACCTGCTGCAGCATTGATTGGCTTATCTAGGCTGTCTGCCGGCCTGGTTGCCAATCAGGGAAAGCACCCCCCCCCTCCCCCTTTGTTAGAAACTAGTTTGCTTATCTCTAGTTAATATGTTTTAGTTAGGTAGGGGGGATGAGGTTCCTGTTCCAGGGTCTCTGTGAATTTGATGGAGGGACTCTGAGAATTGCCCTAGTGAGGTCCCTTAGTTTTCCCAGCAAGAGAGAATTCAGTTAGTCTGGGTGGTGCAGTTGTGAACTGAGTTGTGTGCTCAGGAAAGGCACAACACCATACAGAAATCACTGGTGTCCATGGAAGCTTTGCAAACTAGATAAGTGAGGGAGTCGGTTGGACCTCAGAAAGCAGTTAGAAGAGGTGGACTGTGTATAGAATCCCACTATGTTGAGTGGCTCCCGATCCTTCATGCATTGAGTTGAGACTGTGTAATATTCAAACAAATGGTGCCTCTCGAGTTCAGATGGTAAGTACAGTTTTTGGCATACCATGCTGGTGTCTGTGTCAAATCTGCCTGGTCGCCATATCTTGGACTTTTTACCACCCTGGTCATACATCTATAGATTAGGGGTGACAAGTGATAACCCATACCTGTACAGAGGTTTCTTATGGAACCATATATGGACAATGCATGTCAATGGAAATGTCAATCTGTATTAGGTACTGAGGGACAAAATATGAGTCTGTACAGCATTTCATACACAAGAAGATCTACCTCCTGATCACCAGATACTTTATGTAAGTGATTCACTATGCAAAGACTGACTATGAGACAACCTACATCTGGAGGGACAGACAATCAAACAAATGATGAAATAACATAAAATTCCATCATGTTTTTTTTCCATACAGCAGGACAACAACTGTGTCTAAAAACCCTTACAGCATACATAGATATGGAAACCTTGTAGGATAACGGCAGCACTGTATTTTACTATATGGAACTAGTAGAGATCCATGTACATGGCACGGCAGCATCAGCTAGAGAGAAACAAATCAGTAAGATCAGGATTAACGAAAGGTGGACAAAAGTCCAACATAGGCTTGTCCTTAGATGGCTAAATAAATGCAGTAATAATTATAAAAATTTGGTGTATGTTAATATGGATTCCTTTGTCTACAATTACATTCTGTTCAAAGAGCAGGAATTTCTGATTCATTTGTAATAATACGTGTTACAGCACTGGAATTATTTTATAGCATAAGTGGCCTTCAACATCTGAGTAAGCTACGGAAACATTATAAAAGCACTGTATAATTAAAAATGAATTCATTTTTGGATTCTGTAAGTGAACATTGGCCAGCCATGACCCATTTATGCGATATCATTAATATCATAGTCATTTGTATTTTTATTTTGCCCTATGGAATCAGCAGCTCTACTTTACATTAAAATAGTTTTATTGGGAAGTGCATATCTCCTGGATGGAGCCCCTATGTGCTATGCATGAGAAAGTGAACCTGGCGTACATTTTACTAGAGTCCAAAGAGGGAAAGCACAAATGATGCATATAAATGCAGTACCCCATATATCAGCACTATATGAGTTTTAATCCCTTTCTGAGAAGGTCCATGGTTATTCTCCATAATGCACAAAGGCTGACAGAGCTCTAGTGTATTTGTCTTCAGAACCTCTTAAGCTGGCCGTACAGATGTGTATTGATCAAGCTTGTTGACTAAAGTGGATTTTGCCGAGCATCTGATGTGTATGGGAACCTCCCAACTCTCCTAAATGGCTAATAAGAATCAAGATGAGAATCCAGCTGTTGGATTTTAATATGCCCAATTATTTTGTCCTTGGAGAGATAAACCAAAGCAGAAGTGTTTGGCAGCGACTTACTCACATTTACTTATGCTTTCTCGACTGAAGCGAGCGCACGTGTGTATGGGGGAATTGGAGACATAACTGTTAGCTGAATACTTGTATCTAATGTACCAAGTCGAGTTACCTTATTATGACCACCAGCTAATAGATAGAGTAACCAGCTAATATCCAGAGTACCTGCCATGTGCACCATGGACAGCAGCTAGACAGGCTGGGAGTGACTCAGGAAGGTCCTGGTAGTTGTCACAAGTATCTTGAGCCAGGCTGACTGCATTGCATCTCACAGCTGCAGGAGGGTGCATGGGAGAGGATCCACAGTGCGAACACAATGATCAAGGTGGTCCCATAGATGCTCAATTAGGTTCAAGTCTGGGAAAATAGGGGGCTAGGGTAGTGTCACATTTTCTTGCTGGAAGATTCCATCCACCCCAGGGAAGACAATCAGCATTTATGGGTGTACGTGATCTGCAAGGATGGATTCATATCCAAATCGGTTGAGAGTGCCTTCAACATGGATGAGTGGGCCTAGAGAATGCAACAAAAACATTCCTCAGACCATAACACTGCCAGCACCAGCTTGTGCTCTTCCAGCAATGGTTGCAGGGTGTTTGTTCTTGCCTGACACGCCAACGTCCATCCATTCTAAGAAGCAGAAAACATAAGTCATATTAGAAGTCAACCCCTTGCCAATCAGCACAGGTCCAATTCTGAAATGGCTTCAAAAATTGAAGCCTTTTTTGTCAATATAACTTCATTAGCAGAGGTACAATGACTATTTGTCAGCTTCGGAGCCCCGTACACAGTATGGTTCACTGAACTGTTGTTTTAGACACATATCTGGTAGCTCCTGATTCATTTTGGTAGTGAGCTGCTCCAATGTAGAGTGTTGGTCCACCTTTGCACATCTTTGTAGCCAGTATTCACCTCTCGCATCAATGGCACATGGTTCTCCACATTTTCCACATCATTTATTCACAATGGTGCCATTTGTCCACTCAGGATACGCTTTCACCATAGTAGCATGTGAACAGTTCACAACCTGCACAGTTTCAGAAATACTTCCCCCCTTGGCCTGAAAGCCAATAATCATCCCATTTTACAACTCTAATAAATCACCCCTTTTACACATGACAGTAGCAAAGTGATGTGTGCAGACAGCCTTCTGCACACCTTATATGCCCACCAAGCCAGAACATGACACATAACTTCCTTCATGAGTTACGCACTGCCGATGTCGAAAGTAGAAAGTGGTCATAATAATGTGACTAGGCCCTAATACATACTAGTGTATCATTGGCCACACCCACCAAGAATGAATGGTTTGGCCAACAGTGTACCATGTATAAGGAGCTGCCCCGACAGATGATGGATTGGGTGAGAATATTTTTTTTCTGATAGATTTTCCATCTACAAGATGAGCTGATTCTCCTCTCTTCCCAATGACAACTCATAGACAGGCAGCCAAAAGAAGCATGTATGCATATGGGGGGAGTCGGGAAGGAATTGCGAGACATAGCTTGCAATTAATTGGCTGATGGCTGTGGATTGTGTATGGGAAGCTTAAGATGGCAAACGTAAAGGGGTTGTTCCATGAAAAATATTCTACAGTTTTCAAACTAGCACCTGGATCTGAATTATTTTCTAAATGCATGCAATTTTGCATAGCTACTAAGTTATTCTATAAAATGTATCTGTTTAGCACCACCTGCTGTTTGTTTTTACTTTTATTTTGTTGTCCTGTTCACTGAGATGGCCGCACATGCTCAATTTCATCCTTCAACTACTTCCTGAGCTGTGATAGGGAGAGCTGAGACACACCCCCTTATCTGCAGCAGCAAAGACACTCCCCTTAAACGGTAAGCTTGATATACATCTAGCAGTTTAACACTGACAAATGTAAAGTTATGCACATGGGAAGGAATAATGCAAGTCACCCGTACATACTAAATGGTAAACCACTCAGTAACACTGACATGAAAAAGGATCTAGTAATTTTAATAAACAGCAAACTAAGCTGCAAAAACCAGTGTCAGGCAAATGCTGTCAAGGCCAATAAGATAACGGGTTGCATCAAAAGGGGCATAGATGCCCGTGATAAGAACATAGTCCTACCACTTTACAAATCGCTAGTCAGACCACAAATGGAGTACTGTGTACAGTTCTGGGCTCCTGTAAACAAGGCAGACATAGCAGAGCTGGAAAAGGTCCAGAGGAGGGCAACTAAAGTAATAACTGGAATGGGGCAACTACAGTACTCTGAAAGATTATCAAAATTAGGGCTATTCACTTTAGAAAAAAGACGACTGAGGGGAGATCTAATAACTATGTATAAATATATCAGGGGTCAGTACAGAGATCTCTCCCATCAGCTATTTATCCCCAGGACTGTGACTGTGACGAGGGGACATCCTCTGCGTCTGGAGGAAAGAAGGTTTGTACACAAACATAGAAGAGGATTCTTTACGGTAAGAGCAGTGAGACTATGGAACTCTCTGCCTGAGGAGGTGGTGATGGTGAGTACAATAAAGGAATTCAAGAGGGGCCTGGATGTATTTCTGGAGCGTAATAATATTACAGGCTATAGCTACTAGAGAGGGGTCGCTGATCCAGGGAGTTATTCTGATTGCCTGATTGGAGTCAGGAAGGAATTTTTTATTCCCCTAAAGTGGGGAAAATTGGCTTCTGCCTCACAGTTTTTTTTTTGCCTTCCTCTGGATCAACTTGCAGGATAACAGGCCGAACTGGATGGACAAATGTCTTTTTTCGGCCTTATGTACTATGTTACTATGTACTATGTACTATATGATGTCTGATTTTATACATTAGTCATTGGATAACCCCTTCAAGCTATCTGTTACTGCACTGAGCCTATTCATAATGAAAAGCTATATACTTTAATAAAAGGGGCAGTATAAAGCAATTAGTGCTGGCGTAGTAAAGATATTCCTGGGACATGGACCTCTGGTATAAAGCGAGTGCATATTCTCTAGACCAAAAATTGGTTGGACAGCTAAGCTAATGACAGCTCTAGGTTGTTATCAGGGGCGGATTAAGTGCATAATAGCCCCGGGGTTGTCTACCCAACTCAGGCCCCTCCCTCTATTTTAGTTTAACTTTTTTTCTGCATAAAGAAGCTGCTGTGCTTCGTGAGCGCCGCAGTCATTTCCTAGGCCATATGACATCACATTCATCGTTCACATGGTCTAGGTGCAGCTCAGTCCCATCCGCATGATTGGGGCTCAGCTGCAATACCAAGCACAGTGCTATCAAATGGGCAGAGCTGTGCTTGTTAATGAGCAAAGAGGCTGTGGTGCTCACTGCAACTGCTCTCCTCAATACAGTAATTTCCCCACACTGTCCCATATAGTAATTTCCCCCACATTGTCCCATATAGTAATTTCCCCCCACACTGTCCTATATAGTAATTTCCCCCACATTGTCTCATATAGTAATTTCCCCCATACTGCTCAATATAGTAATTTCCCCTACACTGCCCCATATAGTAATTCCCCCCACACTGCCCCATATAGTAATTCCCCCCACACTGGCCCATATAGTAATTTCCCCACATTGCCCCATATAGTAATTGCCCCCACACTGTCCCCATATAGTAATTTCCCCCACACTGCCCCATATAGTAATTCCCCCCACACTGCCCCATATAGTAATTCCCCCCACACTGCCCCATATAGTAATTCCCCACACACTGGCCCATATAGTAATTTCCCCACATTGCCCCATATAGTAATTGCCGCCACACTGTCCCCATATAGTAATTTCCCCAACACTGCCCCATATAGTAATTTCCCCCACACTGCCCCATGAAGTAATTTTTCCCCACACTGCCCCCATGAAGTAATTTGCCTCCACACTGCCCACCTATGAAGTAATTTTCCCCAATGTAATAATCTGCCCCCACTCTGCCCCCCTGAAGTGATTTGCCCTCATGTCCTCCTCTGCCCCCCAAAGTTGGCACACACAGAAAAAATAAAAAATAAAAGCTAATACCTGTGTCAGGGACGGTGAGGCAGGCACGCAATATTCATTGTCCTGCATCGCGGCACAGGCGCGCAATGATGTCATCATGCACGCCTGCGCCAAGATTATACTACCACATAGGCCTCAGGCCTACTAGGCCTGAAGCCTATGGCGGTGATCGGCGGCGGGGCAGGGAACTATGCGCTCTCATGTCCCGCCCACAGTATGTGGGCGTTCGGGTCAGCGTTGAGCCCCCCAGCAATGCAGGGCCTGGGCTGCCAACCCGAGCGCCCCTTTGTTAATCCCCCATTGGTTGTCATACTGTTCATAATGGTTCTTTGAAAATAAGAAATATTGCAAACTGTCATTGCAAGATGATTTCATTTAATCCTTTCCAAAAATGCATGCATTTTGCTATTTAAAGCAGTACATTACCCGCTAGAGTGTGGCAAAATTGCCCTTCATACAATTCATTTCTCCACTAAGCAGCATTCTTCTAATAGGAGTAAGCTATGGTTACCAACCATCTCATTAGTGATCCTGGTCCTGGTCTGGAGTCTACATAATGTCAGGTAACACCTTTCGTAGTTTTCACTATAGGATTTCCCTTAAGCCATAAAGCTCATATAATCTTGGCAAATTCACCTTCTAAATGTAATATTAGGCTGCTGGTAATATTGAGGTAGGTTCGTTATAGTAAGTATTTTCCATTTCATTAATCTAAAGACATGAATTCTCTTCCAGCTCTAATTGATTTTTTTTCATTATTTTTTTTTCATCTGGACCATTCATGGGAATGAGAAAACTCCTACTGTACAATCTCAAGTTACATTGAGGAACAACAGCAGAAAAACTTTGATTATAATGTTTGACTCTTCACTTGGGTGTGTTACAGCACAATCACTATAAGGTCCATAGATACTGTACCTCACTGTTTACTGAACCTTAGGTCTAGTGCTTATGACTAGAGATTCCACTCCATTACCACGGACCATAATGCAATTCTATGATGGAATGCATAACGGAATGCCTTTAGAAGGCTTCCGTTATTCATTCCGTCATAATAGAAGTCTATGGGCTGCAAAACGGATGTGTCCGGTTTCCGTTATGCAGCGGAGTCCTCTCCTGCATAACGGAAACGGTACGGATCCATTATGCAGGCCATAGACTTCTATTAATACGGAATGAATAACGGAATGTCTCTAAAGGCATTCCGTTATGCATTCCGTCATAGAACTGCGTTATGATCCGTGGTAATGGAATCCATAACACAGTTCTGCTTTTACCACCAAACGAAGCGTGAACGAATTTCATGACATGAAATTCGCTCATCTCTACTCATGACCTACTAATAGCTCTTCGGCTTACAGCAGCTTTCTGCACTACAGCTGAGATCAGAGGAACCTTCAATCCCTTCCATCACCAAATGGAACAACTCCCATAAAATCTATCAGGTTTCCAGGTGACCCAATCAAAGCCTAGCCCTTCAGGGCCTAGAAACTCATTGCTATTGCATATTGAATATCGTATTAAAAGTGTTGTTTTGATTTATATCATTACAGGACTTTTGCATTTAAAAGTACTCTAAGAATATCCCATCCATATATATTTCTCCCAGGAATTGTAGGCACTTTATATTACTGCATGAGCCTGCGGTTAGACACATTAAATATTCTTGGATCTGACTAATATTCAGATTGTTCCATTGATCAAAGAGCAATTATTGATCAATAATTGATGACTGTATGGGCCACGTACTTATGAGTCTATTGATTTCTTATGTTACTATCTGATATAGCTTGCTACTGTATATCCGATTTTTATTTGACTTTTATTTTTTAGATAATATATAATTTTCAATAGGGAAAGAGCTAGTTTAATGGACAAGTTCAAAATAAGGAAAGTACTAATCCCTTATGTAATGAAAAAAGTGATGAAAAAATAATAGAAATGCCCCCAAAAATTAAAATGTGATTATTTAGTATATTAGATAAAAGCACAAAACCTTGCGTGTATTAAGTAGCCACACAACCTGAATAACTCATGAATGGTATAAAAAATAGACTAAAACAAGCAGACCTGGTCATTAAGTGGCTAAAGGGGTTGTCTGACCCGTAACTCAAAATTAAGGATTAGAACGGAAATAAAGAAAAAAAAGACCCTTCTTCCAAGCAGCTCAGTTCCACCACCAATAGTGCCAACCCCACTGCTTCCTGTCCCCTGTGGACGAGAAGTGTGACTTTACATCCTTCGCCATGTGCACCGCTGCAGCCATTCACTGGTGACACGTCCCCTCTGAGGCCACTGAATGGCTGCAGAGATGCACATGACAAACTAACCCTAATCTTCATTCATATTCCTTCTAACATGACACCCAAGAAAAATTGTCCTAATGTTGTAACAAGAGGAAAGTGACCAATGAATCACCCTCTATAAGATCTACTGACATGAGTGTAAATTGCACAGTATTTCGGCAGAATCCTTTTTAGAGAGATTGAAGGTGCATCTATACAACCCATCCCTAGATTATAACAGGAACACTTACCTGGCAGCTCATCCGTCCTGATCAGGGCATGATAAATTATTTGTTGCTAGAAAAGAACACAAATGTACAATATATTGACCCCTTCCTGACATGGTGATTTTAAATTTTTTAGCATTTACGTTTTTCACTCCTTACCTTCCCAGAGCCATAACTTTTTAGCTCTGGGTGTCCCAGAGCTAAAAAAAAAATCTAGTGGCTATGGCATGCACAGCAGGAATGGGTTAAAGGTATTTTCTTATCATTACGACCCTATCCGTATGCTCCCATACCGAACCCCCACTATGTGCCAGAATGGACAACTGATTTGTGGTAGCAGCCATATAATACCAAATTTGCCCTGCAGGGGCCGCTACAGCAGCTTTGCCTGCCAACTAGTAAAGTAGTAACATCGTTTGTAAGGCTGAAAAACTATACATCCGTCTATGCAGTTCAGCCTGTTGTGCAAAGGAGAGGAAGACAAAAAACCCTCATAAGGTGGAAGAGCCAATTTTGAAACCTGTAATATTATTACACTCCAGAAGTAGATCCAGGCTCCTCTTGAACCATGACATCTCTTCTGGCATGTAGGTTTAGAAACCTTCTTTCCTCCAGACGCAGAGGATGTCCCCTCGTCAGGGTCACAGTCCTGGGAATAAGTAGATGATGGAATAGATCTCTGTACTGACCCCTGATGTATTTATACATAGTTACTAGATCTCCCCTCAACCTTCTTTTTTTCTAATCTTGTGAAGTGGCAGGACTATGTTCTCACCACGGGCATCTATGCCCCTTTTGATGCAACCCATGTTGTTGTATGTGCAACACACTACAACAAAGGCCAGGGGTCTCTTACACCAGTTGCAGTGAAGCAACAAGGGCACAAGGCCCCTTTTCTGTGATATTGTGGATGGATGGTACCCAGGTGTAGGAATGCCAGAGTGGTTTAGAGTGGCCTAAATGCCCCTAATGTTGGTGGACGTGTCACGGTGCTCCTACCTGGATACGCTGGATCCCAGGCGTTGTCGTCCGAAGCAGAGCAAATAGGGTGATTAATTGAGGGATTTGAAGAAATAAATTGAGTCCAGACCTTGTGATGAATTTCAATAACAGCTTTACTTGAATAAACGTTTCTCCAACAGTTTCAGGCTTTGTCTCGGTTCCAAGCAGGCTTTAGCATTGACTCTGGCAGGCAAACAAACTCACTTCTGCTACATCTGTTCCCCTCTGCTGTGCTGCCATGCTTTCTTTAAACTTTTCTTTAAACTTCTTACTTCATGCTGAAACTTTTCTCTGTAGTCTGACTTTAGATCAGTACCAGGGATCTTTTCCTCCTAGCTTCAGAGGCTCCAAGCTGTGGGCCTGTGGCCCCAATATCTAGCAGAGCTGAAGTTGCTCTAGCTGGCCTAGGCAGGACACATCCAGCAGGGACGTGGACCTGCTTCCTTCCTCTAGCAGGGGGTATTCTGCACTGACCTCTAACTAGAACCCTCCCCTCGTTAGAGGGAGAATTAGGCTGGAAAGAAGGTTCCATCCTCTGCAACTGTATCTCTTCCATGCTTGCTGCCACCTTCTGGTGAACCAGGTACATTACATGAACATTAACAGCTGCATATAAATAGCAATGCACATTGTATAGGACCTGCAATAAATGCATACGATGACACTGTGTTAGCCCATAGGAGATAGTAGCGGGGTGCAAAGGTGGTAATGCCACCCTGTGGCATTAAATATGATATACTACAGTAGCTGAGGTGTGTAGCAGTGGCACGTCTAGGTTGTTTTGCACCCGGGACGGGTCCTTTCCCCATTGTACCCCCTTCATAGTAATAATCCCCATTGGGCCCCATTCATAGTAATAATGCCCATTGTGGCCCCTTCACAGTAATAATGGCCCTAAATAGTAGTAATGCCCATTGTATCCCCTTTACAGTAATACTGCCCATTGTGCCCCCTTAATAGTAATAATGCCCATTGTGCCCCATTCATAGTAATAATGCCCATTGTGCCCCATTAATAGTAATAATGCCCATTGTGCCCCATTAATAGTAATAATGCCCATTGTGCCCCTTCACAGTAATGCCCTCTGTGCCCCCACCATAGTAGAAATCCCCATTGCGCCCCCTTAATAGTAGTAATTCCCTTTGTACCCCTTCACAGTAATAATGCCCTCTGTGCCCCTTCATAGTAGTAATGCCAATCGTACCCCCTCTATAGTAGGCGGAGCTTATTCAGATTTCCGGGCTGCAGGCTCTGCCCACACAGGCCAGCAGCACGATCTGTGTCTGCAGGCTGAATGGTGGAGCAGGGAGAAATCTTCCTGCTTCACCATTCAGAGCGCCACCCGGCCTGAAGGCAGAGAGGAGCACGGGGAGCTGAGTGCTGAGTGACAGGGCATCAGCTCCCAGCGCTCCAGCAATGAGCGCTTCCATCTGGATTAATGGAAGCACTTATTGCTTCTGGACTCTGGCACCCCCTGAAAGCTGGCACCCCCTCCCTAAGCACGCCACTGGTGTGTAGAATGTTCCATGGCACCTGAGGTACGTGTTATGATGTTCTTCAGCATCTGGAATGTGTGTTATCATGTTTTGCACAAGGTTTTTAAAGGAAATTTGTCACCCAAATTTTTTTCTGCCATTAAAAACCACATCTCCTTTTTTCCTAATCTGTTTTTATTTTCTGATTGCAGATTTATTTACTCTATTTCCTGGACATGATTATGGGGGCAGCCATCTTGCCTGAGCTGTTCTTAACAGCATTTACAAAACACACTTTTTTTTTTAGGGCAGTTCCATTGTCCATAGATACAATGGACAGGATGGGACCCTATTGACTTACATGGGAAAGTTTTCTAGGCATGCTTTGTGTCCTGTGCAGAATTCATTGTACAAGGAAGGAATAAGAGAATCACCTATTGTGAATGGTGTATCCTGACTTACAGTGGGGAAAATAAGTATTTGCCACACTGTCGATTTTGCAAGTTTTCCCACTGTGGTGATGTGTACAGTATAAGTGCTTCCTCAGCTGGGTGAGATAACTGAAATCCAGAAAGCTGCAGTGGTTTAAGAAAATTGTAGTTTGCGGAGACAGTTTTGTCTAGATGTTCTGGGCTGGATTTCATGTGGACTGGGAGATAGGTTTGGTAGTGGGGTCTGCCAGTCCACACCCTTCCACTACATGTATTGTCTTTTGCCGGAGGTGATCGCGGGTGAGGCCTGCTGCTGTAATCAAAGATGAATAAAACATCCCTCTGTGTATGACTAGGAGCGAGAAAGGCTTAGGAGGTCTGAGAGGCTCTGTGGTCTCAGCCAAGAGGGCTGAGGAGCCATGAGGCTCTGTAAAGACTGAAGTTTGGGGGTCCCAGCGACGCATACAAAAAGAGGGTGGCACTGTCAGAGACGGGAGGACTTCTAGACCATCTCCCCCCAAGGGTGCTAGTGTGGTCACAGTCTGGAGGCTGCTGGACAGTATATGGCTGAGGAAGCCGGATCTAATCCAGTGTATGAACTGTGCTCTATAGGTGAGGTAGAGAAAACATGTGTATTAGGTAGTTATTTTCTATATTTATGTGTGTGATGGTGCTGAAGTGCCAAAATAAAGCACCTTTTGGACTTGAACCCCGTTGTCAGAAGAGAAGTCTTTGATTGCGACCCCCTGAGAGAGAGCGATCCCTTACACCACCTATAAAGAATGGAGATATCTGTAATTTTTATCGTAAGTACACTTCAACTGTGAGACAGAATCAAAAAAAAATTGCAGAAAATCGCATTGTATGATCTGTAAATAATTAATTTGCATTTATTAGACATAGTGGCCAGTGAGAAACTGCAGAATTTGTTTTAGTTTAAATATAAAAAGTGACATGGAAAATTAAAAATAACATCATCAAAAATTATTTAAAAATGTATTAAACATAAGAAATTTGATTTAAACAGTAGGCCATTTTCTGATGCTACATTCCCTTTAACAATCCTGTATGATATAAACACTGCAGCTTCCTGAAGAACCTCTAAAGAGAACAAGCGCTACACCCAGCCAATCCATGGTTAGTCATAGAAACATAGAATGTGTCGGCAGATAAGAACCATTTGGCCCATCTAGTCTGCCCAATATATCTGAATCCTATGAATAGCCCCGGCCCTATCTTATATGAAGGATGGCCTTATGCCTATCCCATGCATGCTTAAACTCCTTCACTGTATTTGCAGCTACCACTTCTGCAGGAAGGCTATTCCATGCATCCACTACCCTCTCAGTAAAGTAATACTTCCTTATATTACTTTTAAACCTTTGCCCCTCTAATTTAAAACTGTGTCCTCTTGTGGTAGTTTTTCTTCTTTTAAATATGCTCTCCTCCTTTACCGAGTTGATTCCCTTTATGTATTTAAAAGTTTCTATCATATCCCCTCGGTCTCTTCTTTCTTCCAAGCTATACATATTAAGGTCTTTTAACCTTTCCTGGTAAGTTTTATCCTGCAATCCATGTACTAGTTTAGTAGCTCTTCTCTGAACTCTCTCTAGAGTATCTATATCCTTCTGGAGATATGGCCTCCAGTACTGCGCACAATACTCCAAGTGAGGTCTCACCAGTGTTCTGTACAGCGGCATAAGCACTTCACTCTTTCTACTGCTTATACCTCTCCCTATACACCCAAGCATTCTGCTTGCATTTCGTGCTGCTTTATTACATTGTCTTCCCACCTTTAAGTCTTCTGAAATAATTACTCCTAAATCCCTTTCCTCAGATACTGAGGTCAGGACTGTGTCGAATATTCTATATTCTGCCCTTGGGTTTTTACGCCCCAGGTGCATTATCTTGCACTTATCCACATTAAATTTCAGTTGCCAGAGTTCTGACCATTCTTCTAGTTTTCCTAAGTCCTTTTCCATTTGGCGTTTCCCTCCAGGAACATCAACCCTGTTACATATCTTTGTGTCATCAGCAAAAAGACAAACCTTACCATCAAGGCCTTTTGCAATATCACTTATGAAGATATTAAACAAAATTGGTCCCAGTACAGATCCCTGTGGAATCCCACTGGTAACATGACCTTGTTTTGAATGTTCTCCATTGACTACAACCCTCTGTTGTCTGTCCCTCAGCCACTGCCTAATCCACTCAACAATATTGGAGTTCATGCTCAATGACTGCAGTTTATTGATAAGTCTTCTATGTGGGACAGTGTCAAAAGCCTTACTAAAATCCAGATAAGCGATGTCTACTGCACCTCCACCGTCTATTATTTTAGTCACCCAGTCAAAAAAATCTATAAGATTTGTTTGACATGATCTCCCTGAAGTAAACCCATGCTGTTTTTCATCTTGCAATCCATGGGATTTTAGATGTTCCACAATCCTATCCTTTAATAGGGTTTCCATTAATTTGCCTACTATTGATGTCAGACTCACTGGTCTATAGTTGCTCGATTCCTCCCTACTACCTTTCTTGTGAATGGGCACGACATTTGCCAATTTCCAATCTTCCGGGACGACTCCTGTTACTAATGATTGGTTAAATAAATCTGTTAACGGTTTTGCCAGCTCACCACTAAGCTCTTTTAATAATTTTGGGTGTATCTCATCAGGCCCCTGTGACTTATTTGTCTTCACTTTAGACAGCAAACTTAGAACATCTTCCTCTGTAAAGACACATGCATCAAACGATTTATTAGTCATCCTTTCTAGTGGAGGTCCTTCTCCTTCTTTTTCTTTTGTAAAAACTGAACAGAAGTATTCGTTAAGGCAGTCGGCTAGCCCTTTATTCTCTTCTACATACCTTCCGTCCTTTGTTTTTAATTTAGTTATTCCTTGTTTTAATTTCCTTTTTTCATTTATATATCTGAAGAATGTCTTATCCCCTTTTTTCATAGACTGAGCTAGTTTTTCTTCTGCCTGCGCTTTAGAAGTTCTTATAACTTGCTTGGCCTCTTTCTGCCTAATCTTGTAGATTTCCTTATCTTCATTGCTCTGGGTTTTTTTATAATTACAAAATGCTAGCTTTTTATTTTTAATGATTTGGGCCACTTCTGCCGAGTACCACAGTGGTCTCTTCCTTTTTTTGCTTTTACTGACAAGTCTAATTGAATTTTCTGTTGCCTTCAATAATGCACCTTTTAAGTAGTCCCATTTCTCCTGGACTCCATGTAATCCGTTCCAGTCTGATAAGGACTCATTTATGACTAATTTCATTTTTGAAAAGTCTGTTTTTCTAAAATCTAAAACTTTTGTTTTTGTGTGGTGGGACTCTTTCACAGTTCTTATATTAAACCACACTGACTGGTGATCACTAGATCCCAAGGTTTCGCCTACAATGACATCATATACCGAATCCCCATTTGTGAATATCAAATCCAAAATGGCCTCCCTCCGGGTTGGCTCCTCAACCATTTGTTGTAGGGATAACCCCAGTAGGGAATTTAGAATATCTGTACTCCTGGTAGAACTTGCTATTTTGGTTTTCCAGTTTATATCTGGAAGATTGAAATCTCCCATAATGATAACTTCTCCTTTCATTGTCATTTTAGCTATTTCTTCAACTAGTAGATCATCTAGTTCTTTAACTTGATCAGGTGGTCTATATATCACACCTACACGAGTTACTGCATGATTAGCAAACTGCAACGTAACCCAAACTGACTCTATGTTGGCCTCACCAACTTGTATTAGGTTAGATTTAATGCTATCTTTCACATACAGGGCCACTCCTCCTCCTTTCTTGCCTTCTCTGTCTCTTCTGTATAGTCCAGGAGAATGACTCCTTCTGTAGAAAGAGATAAGCAGTGCATATATAGCGCCGCTCATCTATGACAATAGAGTGTGATACTTATACAAATACAATTTCCAGATGACAGTAGAAATTTTCCATTGTTATGTATCATAATAAGAGTACAAATAACAATATTTTAGATTCTTATATTATTAATATTTCTGCACAAACCAGTGCGGAAATCCTTCCACGTCTCATCAGACTCCAAAATACAAATGCTCCTACAATCCACTGAGGCCGTGTTATTGGTCACACTAAGCAAATGTATCTAAAGCCTCATTCACACGTCAGTGTTCCACAGACCTGTGCTGTACGCGTTCTCCGTGGACAGCACACGTCCCCATTCATTTGAATGTGTGTATTCACACATCAGTGTTTTAGCACGGTCCGTGTTTTGAGCACGGATGCATCTCCTATCTTGGTCCGTGTTCCCGGATCCCTCACGCCCATTAGGCCTCTTTCACACAGGCGTCAGTTTTTTTGCCCGGATAAGAGCCGGGTGCGTTGCGGGAAAATGCGCGATTTTCCCGCGCGAGTGCAAAACATTGTCATGCGTTGCACTCGCGTGAGAAAAATCGCACATGTTTGGTACCCAAACCCGAACTTCTTCACAAAAGTTCGGGCTTGGGATTGATGTTCTGAAGATTGTATTATTTTCCCTTATAACATGGTTATAAGGGAAAATAATAGCATTCTGAATACAGAATGCATAGTAAAACAGCGCTAGAGGGGTTAAAAAAATAAAATAAATAATTTAACTCACCTTAGTCCACTTGATCACGAAGCCCGGCATCTCCTTGTGTCTCCTCTGCGCTGAACAGGACCTGGGGTGAGCTGCTCCATTAAATACCGGTTAAGGACCTGCGATGACGTCACTCCGGTCATCACATGGTACGTCACATGATCTTTTACCATGGTGATTCACCATGGCAAAAGACCATGTGATGACCGGAGTGACGTCATCACAGGTCCTTAACCTCTATTTAATGCAGCAGCTCACCCCAGGTCCTGTTCAGCAGCAGAGGAGACACAAGGAGATGCCGGGCTTCGCGATCAAGTGGACTAAGGTGAGTTAAATTATTTTTTATTTATTTTTAACCCCTCTAGCGCTGTTTTACTATGCATTCTGTATTCAGAATGCTATTATTTTCCCTTATAACCATGTTATAAGGGAAAATAATAATGATCGGGTCTCCATCCCGATCGTCTCCTAGCAACCGTGCGTGCAAATCGCACCGCATCCGTACTTGCTTGCGGATGCCATCCGATTTTCACGCACCCCATTCACTTCTATGGGGCCTGCGTCACGTCAAAATCGGACAATATAGAGCATGCTGCGATTTCCACTGAACGCACAAGTGATGCGTTAAAAATAGAGTTGAGCGAACACCTGGATGTTCGGGTTCGAGAAGTTCGGCCGAACATCCCGGAAATGTTCGGGTTCGGGATCCGAACCCGATCCGAACTTCGTCCCGAACCCGAACCCCATTGAAGTCAATGGGGACCCGAACTTTTCGGCACTAAAAAGGCTGTAAAACAGCCCAGGAAAGAGCTAGAGGGCTGCAAAAGGCAGCAACATGTAGGTAAATCCCCTGCAAACAAATGTGGATAGGGAAATGAATTAAAATAAAAATTAAATAAATAAAAATTAACCAAAATCAATTGGAGAGAGGTTCCATAGCAGAGAATCTGGCTTCCCGTCACCCACCACTGGAACAGTCCATTCTCAGATATTTAGGCCCCGGCACCCAGGCAGAGGAGAGAGGTCCCGTAACAGAGAATCTGTCTTCATGTCAGCAGAGAATTAGTCTGCATGTCATAGCAGAGAATGAGGCTTCACGTCAGCCACCACTGCAACAGTCCATTGGCATATATTTAGGCCCAGCACACACACAGGCAGAGGAGAGAGGTCCCGTAACAGACAATCTGGCTTCATGTCAGCAGAGAATCAGTCTGCATGTCATAGCAGAGAATCAGGCTTCACGTCAGCCACCACTGCAACAGTCCATTGGCATATATTTAGGCCCAGCACACACACAGGCAGAGGAGAGAGGTCCCGTAACAGACAATCTGGCTTCATGTCAGCAGAGAATCAGTCTGCATGTCATAGCAGAGAATGAGGCTTCACGTCACCCACCACTGCAACAGTCCATTGGCATATATTTAGGCCTAGCACACAGGCAGAGCAGGGAGGTCCCGTAACAGACAATCTGGCTTCATGTCAGCAGAGAATCAGTCTGCATGTCATAGCAGAGAATGAGGCTTCACGTCAGCCACCACTGCAACAGTCCATTGGCATATATTTAGGCCTAGCACACAGGCAGAGCAGAGAGGTCCCGTAACAGACAATCTGGCTTCATGTCAGCAGAGAATCAGTCTGCATGTCATAGCAGAGAATCAGGCTTCACGTCAGCCACCACTGCAACAGTCCATTGTCATAAATTTAGGCCCAGCACCCAGGCAGAGGAGAGAGGTCCCGTAACAGACAATCTGTCTTCATGTCAGCAGAGAATTAGTCTGCATGTCATAGCAGAGAATCAGGCTTCATGTCAGCCACCACTGCAACAGTCCATTGGCATATATTTAGGCCCAGCACCCAGGCAGAGGAGGGAGGTCCCGTAACAGAGAATCTGTCTTCATGTCAGCAGAGAATCAGTCTGCATGTCATAGCAGAGAATGAGGCTTCACGTCACCCACCACTGCAACAGTCCATTGGCATATATTTAGGCCTAGCACACAGGCAGAGCAGAGAGGTCCCGTAACAGACAATCTGGCTTCATGTCAGCAGAGAATCAGTCTGCATGTCATAGCAGAGAATCAGGCTTCACGTCAGCCACCACTGCAACAGTCCATTGGCATATATTTAGGCCTAGCACACAGGCAGAGCAGAGAGGTCCCGTAACAGACAATCTGGCTTCATGTCAGAAGAGAATCAGTCTGCATGTCATAGCAGAGAATGAGGCTTCACGTCAGCCACCACTGCAACAGTCCATTGGCATATATTTAGGCCTAGCACACAGGCAGAGCAGAGAGGTCCCGTAACAGAGAATCTGTCTTCATGTCAGCAGAGAATCAGTCTGCATGTCATAGCAGAGAATGAGGCTTCACGTCAGCCACCACTGCAACAGTCCATTGGCATATATTTAGGCCTAGCACACAGGCAGAGGAGAGGTTCATTCAACTTTGGGTAGCCTCGCAATATAATGGTAAAATGAAAATAAAAATAGGATTGAATGAGGAAGTGCCCTGGAGTCCAATAATATATGGTTATGGGGAGGTAGTTAATGTCTAATCTGGACAAGGGACGGACAGGTCCTGTGGGATCCATGCCTGGTTCATTTTTATGAACGTCAGCTTGTCCACATTGGCTGTAGACAGGCGGCTGCGTTTGTCTGTAATGACGCCGCCTGCCGTGCTGAATACACGTTCAGACAAAACGCTGGCTGCCGGGCAGGCCAGCACCTCCAAGGCATAAAAGGCTAGCTCTGGCCACGTGGACAATTTAGAGACCCAGAAGTTGAATGGGGCCGAACCATCAGTCAGTACGTGGAGGGGTGTGCACACGTACTGTTCCACCATGTTAGTGAAATGTTGCCTCCTGCTAACACGTTGCGTATCAGGTGGTGGTGCAGTTAGCTGTGGCGTGTTGACAAAAGTTTTCCACATCTCTGCCATGCTAACCCTGCCCTCAGAGGAGCTGGCCGTGACACAGCTGCCTTGGCGACCTCTTGCTCCTCCTCTGCCTTGGCCTTGGGCTTCCACTTGTTCCCCTGTGACATTTGGGAATGCTCTCAGTAGCGCGTCTACCAACGTGCGCTTGTACTCGCGCATCTTCCTATCACGCTCCAGTGCAGGAAGTAAGGTGGGCACATTGTCTTTGTAGCGTGGATCCAGCAGGGTGGCAACCCAGTAGTCCGCACAGGTTAAAATGTGGGCAACTCTGCTGTCGTTGCGCAGGCACTGCAGCATGTAGTCGCTCATGTGTGCCAGGCTGCCCAGGGGTAAGGACAAGCTGTCCTCTGTGGGAGGCGTATCGTCATCGTCCTGCCTTTCCCCCCAGCCACGCACCAGTGATGGACCCGAGCTGCGTTGGGTGCCACCCCGCTGTGACCATGCTTCATCCTCATCCTCCTCCACCTCCTCCTCATCCTCGTCCTCCTCGTCCTCCAGTAGTGGGCCCTGGCTGGCCACATTTGTACCTGGCCTCTGCTGTTGCCAAAAACCTCCCTCTGAGTCACTTCGAAGAGACTGGCCTGAAAGTGCTAAAAATGACCCCTCTTCCTCCTCCTCCTCCTCCTCCTCCTGGGCCACCTCCTGTTCCATCATCGCCCTAAGTGTTTTCTCAAGGAGACATAGAAGTGGTATTGTAACGCTGATAACGGTGTCATCGCCACTGGCCATGTTGGTGGAGTACTCGAAACAGCGCAACAGGGCACACAGGTCTCGCATGGAGGCCCAGTCATTGGTGGTGAAGTGGTGCTGTTCTGTAGTGCGACTGACCCGTGCGTGCTGCAGCTGAAACTCCACTATGGCCTGCTGCTGCTCGCACAGTCTGTCCAGCATGTGCAAGGTGTAGTTCCACCTGGTGGGCACGTCGCATATGAGGCGGTGAGCGGGAAGGCCGTAGTTACGCTGTAGCGCAGACAGGCGAGCAGCAGCAGGATGTGAACGCCGGAAGCGCGAACAGACGGCCCGCACTTTATGCAGCAGCTCTGACATGTCGGGGTAGTTGTGAATGAACTTCTGCACCACCAAATTCAGCACATGCGCCAAGCAAGGGATGTGCGTCAAATTGGCTAGTCCCAGAGCTGCAACGAGATTTCGCCCATTATCACACACCACCAGGCCGGGCTTGAGGCTCACCGGCAGCAACCACTCGTCGGTCTGTTGTTCTATACCCCGCCACAACTCCTGTGCGGTGTGGGGCCTGTCCCCCAAACATATGAGTTTCAGAATGGCCTGCTGACGTTTACCCCGGGCTGTGCTGAAGTTGGTGGTGAAGGTGTGTGGCTGACTGGATGAGCAGGTGGAAGAAGAGGAGGAGGAAGCCGAGAAGGAGGAGGTGGCAACAGGAGGCAAAGAATGTTGCCCTGCGATCCTTGGCGGCGGAAGGACGTGCGCCAAACAGCTCTCCGCCTGGGGCCCAGCTGCCACTACATTTACCCAGTGTGCAGTTAGGGAGATATAGCGTCCCTGGCCGTGCTTACTGGTCCACGTATCTGTGGTTAGGTGGACCTTGCCACAGATGGCGTTGCGCAGTGCACACTTGATTTTATCGGATACTTGGTTGTGCAGGGAAGGCACGGCTCTCTTGGAGAAGTAGTGCCGGCTGGGAACAACATACTGTGGGACAGCAAGCGACATGAGCTGTTTGAAGCTGTCTGTGTCCACCAGCCTAAATGACAGCATTTCATAGGCCAGTAGTTTAGAAATGCTGGCATTCAGGGCCAGGGATCGAGGGTGGCTAGGTGGGAATTTACGCTTTCTATCAAATGTTTGTGAGATGGAGAGCTGAACGCTGGCGTGTGACATGGTTGAGACGCTTGGTGACGGAGGTGGTGGTGGTGGTGTTGGTGGTACATCCCCTGTTTGCTGGGCGGCAGGTGCCAACGTTCCTCCAGAGGCGGAGGAAGAGGCCGAGGCGGCAGCAGCAGAATAGGCCGAGGCGGCAGCAGCAGAAGAGGTAGCAGGGGGAGCCTGAGTGACTTCCTTGGTTTTAAGGTGTTTACTCCACTGCAGTTCATGCTTTGCATGCAGGTGCCTGGTCATGCAGGTTGTGCTCAGGTTCAGAACGTTAATGCCTCGCTTCAGGCTCTGATGGCACAGCGTGCAAACCACTCGGGTCTTGTCGTCAGCACATTGTTTGAAGAAGTGCCATGCCAGGGAACTCCTTGAAGCTGCCTTTGGGGTGCTCGGTCCCAGATGGCGGCGGTCAGTAGCAGGCGGAGTCTCTTGGCGGCGGGTGTTCTGCTTTTGCCCACTGCTCCCTCTTTTGCTACGCTGTTGGCTCGGTCTCACCACTGCCTCTTCCTCCGAACTGTGAAAGTCAGTGGCACGACCTTCATTCCATGTGGGGTCTAGGACCTCATCGTCCCCTGCATCGTCTTCCACCCAGTCTTGATCCCTGACCTCCTGTTCAGTCTGCACACTGCAGAAAGACGCAGCAGTTGGCACCTGTGTTTCGTCATCATCAGAGACATGCTGAGGTGGTATTCCCATGTCCTCATCATCAGGAAACATAAGTGGTTGTGCGTCAGTGCATTCTATGTCTTTCACCGCTGGGGAAGGGCTAGGTGGATGCCCTTGGGAAACCCTGCCAGCGGAGTCTTCAAACAGCATAAGAGACTGCTGCATAACTTGAGGCTGAGACAGTTTCCCTGGTATGCATGGGGGTGATGTGACAGACTGATGGGGTTGGTTTTCAGGCGCCATCTGTGCGCTTTCTGCAGAAGACTGGGTGGGAGATAATGTGAACGTGCTGGATCCACTGTCGGCCACCCAATTGACTAATGCC
Organism: Bufo gargarizans; assembly: GCF_014858855.1. Classification (NCBI taxonomy): domain Eukaryota; kingdom Metazoa; phylum Chordata; class Amphibia; order Anura; family Bufonidae; genus Bufo; species Bufo gargarizans. Next base: position 691,522,615 of record NC_058080.1, on the reverse strand, counting down.
TGTACCTGCTCAGGCCTTACCATCCTTAGAACGGCATTGGGCCCCACCATATATCGCTGTAAATTCTGGCGGCTACTGGGACCTGAGGTAGTTGGTACACTAGGACGTGTGGATGTGGCAGAACGGCCACGTCCTCTCCCAGCACCAGAGGGTCCACTAACACCACCACGACCATGTCCACGTCCGCGTCCCTTACTAGATGTTTTTCTCATTGTTATGGTTCACCACAACAACAAATATATTATTTGGCCCAATGTATTGTATTCAAATTCAGCGGGATATAAATTTGAGGCCTAGTATTTAGGCGCTGGGTGACCGGTATGGATTTAGTGACAGAATTAGACTTGGAAATGCACAGAAGCGTGTGTGTGAAGTTATTCTGAATGACCCTATGTGCACCTTCAATATGATCTACCCTTTTAGGGATAGATTTCAAATAGCTCTGATATAGCAGAAACGACTAAATTATGAAATTGCTAAATTGGGAATTGTATTTCAACCCAGAACAAAAAATGTGCTTTGACGGACACTAAATAACTTTCCCAGCCACAACAGGACAGCGGTAACGAGAGATTTAGCGGGATATAAATTTGAGGCCTAGTATTTAGGCGCTGGGTGACAGGTATGGGTTTAGTGACAGAATTAGATTTGGAAATGCACAGTAGCGGGTGTGTGTGAAGTTATTCTGAATGACCCAATGTGCACCTTGAATATTATATACCCTTTTAGGGATTGATTTCAAATAGCTCTGATATAGCAGAAACCACTAAATTATGAAATTGCTAAATTGGGAATTGTATTTCAACCCAGAACAAGAAATGTGCTTGAACGGACACTAAATAACTCGCCCAGCTACAGCACTAAGGACAGATTTAGCGGGATATAAATTTGAGGCCTAGTATTTAGGCGCTGGGTGACAGGTATGGGTTTAGTGCCAGAATTAGACTTGGAAATACACAGTAGCGGGTGTGTGTGAAGTTATTCTGAATGACCCAATGTGCACCTTGAATATTATATACCCTTTTAGGGATAGATTTCAAATAGCTCTGATATAGCAGAAACCACTAAATTATGAAATTGCTAAATTGGGAATTGTATTTCAACCCAGAACAAGAAATGTGCTTGAACGGACACTAAATAACTCGCCCAGCTACAGCACTAGGGACAGATTTAGCTGGATATAAATTTGAGGCCTAGTATTTAGGCGCTGGGTGACAGGTATGGGTTTAGTGCCAGAATTAGACTTGGAAATACACAGTAGCGGGTGTGTGTGAAGTTATTCTGAATGACCCAATGTGCACCTTGAATATTATATACCCTTTTAGGGATAGATTTCAAATAGCTCTGATATAGCAGAAACCACTAAATTATGAAATTGCTAAATTGGGAATTGTATTTCAACCCAGAACAAGAAATGTGCTTGAACGGACACTAAATAACTCGCCCAGCTACAGCACTAAGGACAGATTTAGCGGGATATAAATTTGAGGCCTAGTATTTAGGCGCTGGGTGACAGGTATGGGTTTAGTGCCAGAATTAGACTTGGAAATACACAGTAGCGGGTGTGTGTGAAGTTATTCTGAATGACCCAATGTGCACCTTGAATATTATATACCCTTTTAGGGATAGATTTCAAATAGCTCTGATATAGCAGAAACCACTAAATTATGAAATTGCTAAATTGGGAATTGTATTTCAACCCAGAACAAGAAATGTGCTTGAACGGACACTAAATAACTCGCCCAGCTACAGCACTAGGGACAGATTTAGCTGGATATAAATTTGAGGCCTAGTATTTAGGCGCTGGGTGACAGGTATGGGTTTAGTGCCAGAATTAGACTTGGAAATACACAGTAGCGGGTGTGTGTGAAGTTATTCTGAATGACCCAATGTGCACCTTGAATATTATATACCCTTTTAGGGATAGATTTCAAATAGCTCTGATATAGCAGAAACCACTAAATTATGAAATTGCTAAATTGGGAATTGTATTTCAACCCAGAACAAGAAATGTGCTTGAACGGACACTAAATAACTCGCCCAGCTACAGCACTAAGGACAGATTTAGCGGGATATAAATTTGAGGCCTAGTATTTAGGCGCTGGGTGACCGGTATGGATTTAGTGACAGAATTAGACTGGGATATGGCCAAAAAATAAACAGACTATTGCTGGTTAAATGCACTTGGTGTGACAGCTTCACCCTGATGTAGGCTTTAGCCAAAAAACAACCACACCATTGAGGGTTAAATGCACTTGGTGACAGGCGCAGCTTGCCCCTGATTTAGTATATGGCCAAAAAATGAACAGACTATTGCTGGTTAAATGCACTTGGTGTGACAGCTTCACCCTGATGTAGGCTTTAGCCAAAAAACAACCACACCATTGAGGGTTAAATGCACTTGGTGACAGGCGCAGCTTGCCCCTGATTTTGTATATGGCCAAAAAATGAACAGACTATTGCTGGTTAAATGCACTTGGTGTGACAGCTTCACCCTGATGTAGGCTTTAGCCAAAAAACAACCACACCATTGAGGGTTAAATGCACTTGGTCGCAGCTTGTGCTGGCGCACCACAAGACACAAAATGGCCGCCGATCACCCCAGAAAAATGTGACTGACAAACGGTCTGGGCAGCCTAAAAACAGTGAGCAATTGAGGATCAGCAGCTCAATGATCCACAGCTGCAGATCGATCAGTTAATCAAGTCCTTTGGAGGAGTTAATCTGCCTAATCTCGCCCTACTGTCGCAGCCGCAACCTCTCCCTACGCTAATCAGAGCAGAGTGACGGGCGGCGCTATGTGACTCCAGCTTAAATAGAGGCTGGGTCACATGGTGCTCTGGCCAATCACAGCCATGCCAATAGTAGGCATGGCTGTGATGGCCTCTTGGGGCAAGTAGTATGACGCTTGTTGATTGGCTGCTTTGCAGCCTTTCAAAAAGCGCCAAGAAAGCGTCACAAAAGCGCCAAGAAAGCGACGAACACCGAACCCGAACCCGGACTTTTACGAAAATGTCCGGGTTCGGGTCCGTGTCACGGACACCCCAAAATTCGGTACGAACCCGAACTATACAGTTCGAGTTCGCTCATCCCTAGTTAAAAACAACGCTCATGTGCACAGCCCCATAGAAATGAATGGGTCAGTATTTTGTGCGGGTGCCATACGTTCGCCGCACGGATCGCACCGAAAACTCGCCCGTGTGAAAGGGGCCTTATAGTCTATGGGTTCGTGGAAACCACGGATGCAACACGGAAGCCATCCGTGTTGCATACGTGTTTCACGGATCATTAAGAAGAGATGCATTTAAAATTATTTTTCAGCTGTTCAGTGTCAGTGAAACACGGATGCAACACGGACAGCAAAAAACTGACACACGGACCCAACACGGATCCTTCACGGATAGCTTCACGGATGCATCACTGACCACCTGCTCACGGATTTGAGCACGGACATGGATGTGTGAATGAGGCTTAAGGGATTAGACCATGAAAAATGTGTTTGTTTTTTAAGTACAATTGATTACATAGTCAACAGTAAAACATGAAAGGAAGTCTAGTCCTCTGAGAGCAAAGTCCTAAAGACCTTCTTATACACACAAGAAGCTCAGGACAGACCACATACTGTATGTTCTACAATGCTTATTACCTTGCTTATTACTTTACTTTGCAAATTACCTTACTTTGTGCCCAAGGGGCTGTCCCTCATTCAGTTCTGTGTCCAGCCGCGTTCCAACTGCCGTCTCCTAGTGCCGCCCAGCTCATTAGTATTCACTGCACTGGGTGGCTTTTTTTATCCCGTTGCGGTGAAATCCCGCGCATGCCCAGTACTATCTTCCTGGCATCAGCTTCATCTTGTCTCTCAGTGCCTGCGCGGGATAAGGTCCCCGACACCCTCCAGCTCCAGTAGAAGATAGTACTGGGCATGCATGGTATTTTGCTGCGTCGGGAGAAAAAAAAGCCACCCAGTGCAGTAAATACTAATGAGCTGGGCGGCACTAGGAGACGGCAGTTGGGGCGCCACTGGGCACAGAACTGAATGAGGGACAGCCCCTTGGGCACAAAGTAAGGTAATTTGCATATTTATAAAAATACTTTTTATAAGTAACGGAAAGGCAGCGAGGGGTGATAATAGTATAGTTTAATTAAGCATATTAAGACCAATAGAAGAATATATGTCACTTTACATGCTCTAACGACCTGTCAGTGTCCCTTTAAAGACTTAAAATACTGGACAAAAAGTGCAATCATAGTGAAAGTGAGCAATGCCATACATATATAATAATAGCACATTATTATCTTCCATTGCTGTTTGTATTGACCAAGTCCACATACAGCTTGTGAATCAGTGTCATGAATCACTCTGGTTTCCCAGATAAAGTAAGCACATTCCAGGCTTCTACAATTATACCACATTTTGATGATATGCTACAGTCTTGCTATCTAATACAGAACCAATCCCCTCCCAATAATGACAGATCCATAGTTATTCGTAGACGTACATGCCAGGAAAAAATTGGTAGCACAATTACAATATGCAACTATTGTTATATACAGTGATGTACCACCGAGGAGGCCAGGTGAGGCGATTGCCTCAGGCAGCACCAGGTATGGGAAAGAGAGGGGCAGCTGTAGGGCCATGGGCTAAAGGGAAGGGGTTTGGTTAAGAAATTGGCATTGGGGAAGGAGGGGCGCCAATTCAGTTTCGACTCAGGCAGCAGAAAGGCTAGGTGCACCCCAGGTTATATAACGGCACCAGCTGTCACAGTCCCTCCTGTGACAGAGGTTAGAAGATCTGAGAGACTGGCTGCACGTTAGGCTATCTGACAGCCTATCTGTTTTCACTTGTTGCAGTGTTGTTGTTTGTAATGACCACACCTCTTGTCTCAGGTGTAGCTTGTGGTCATTACTGCTCCTCTATTTAGTCTGGACTCACACTTCATACCATGCGGTTGATATTATCTGCCTGGAGTTAGAAGAGCTGGTGTGTGGTCCTCATCTGAGTTCCTGCTCATCCACTTTCTATTGAAGATAAGTGTACTTCCCTTTGTATTTTGTTGTTCCTATTTGCTCGTTGTTTACTAGGCCTCAGGGAGATGCTGGTTCGTTCATCTGGGAAGGAACCAGTGGTCTCAGACCCTGTCACTACTCCTAAGGCTATTCAGGGTTACTAAAGCCTAGGTTCCCGGTGTATGAATATTCCCACCTTCAGGGTCTATTCATACTGACAGGACTCAGGGCTAGGTTTAGGGTTTCCTAAGTGGTGACCTTTTCCCTATCCCTAGCCGTGAGGCCTAGTTTCTGGTCATTTTACTTCTGTTTTCATTCTATGTACCTCCTCTCCCTCTACACTGTGACACCAGCAGATGCGGTTCTCTGCAGTGCTACCGGCATCCAATTGCCAGGGAGAAGGCCAGGTCTCTATGTGAAGGAGGCGTGCTGACATCACTGGTCACTTCATGTCAGATGCGTCATGTGACCAGAAAGCATGGCCTATTTAAGCAGGCAACCTGCTGCCTGTGAATGGTGTTGTATATTACTACTGCCTCACTAGCTCTTGGATTGGACTGCTGATTTATGGATTTCTAACCCCTGGATTTGGACCCTGACTTTGACCTTGCATAACCCTCTTCTGGACATGACATGCTATCTTGGACTTGGTATTAACCCTGGCTATTCCTGGTTTCCCTAGTTGTCTCCATGACACCACATCCTAGGACAGGAAAAACACAGAGAGGTTTAAATACCACCCCTCCCCTCCATCACCAGTGTTTTTCCAGGATAGGAAGCAAGCAAGGTGCATGGAAGCTTTTTTTGGGCCCCTGTGAAGCACATAGACAGGCCGAGGTTGGATCCGGAGGGCGGCTCTCCCTTCTCTTCTGGGGGCCTGTGCACGGGCCAGGATGGGTGCTGTTCCATGCGAAAATCCCCTCTGCAGTGGTCCAGGGGGATTACATGCAGAGGGGAAGGAAGATGGTGGACGGAGCAACACTGTGATGCACTACCTCCGGCCGCCGCAGGGGGCAGAGACAGACAACATGACGTCATCTCTGGTGCCGCAGGTCCTTGCAGGTCACATGACCTGCTTAATGGCGTCCGAACAGCGCAATCCTTTCTGCAGCAGGAGAGAAGTGCAGTGTCTGCTGGCAGATAGAAGTGTTATAGATGAGTGCCCCCATCATGAGTGCCCCCATCACGCTGGGCTCTGAAGCTGAGCCTGCAACAAATCCAAGAGTTGTGAGTAGCCTGGTACATGGTGTATCACCCCTATACCCTGATTAGCTGATCATTCTCTCTCTTACACTTCAGGGAGAAAAGGATTCTACTGCAGCTCCTAAAAAGACAAGAAAATGTGGAATATGTTATGTGTTTGCCCAGCACTGGAGCTAAACCCTTATGTAAAGAATGTACTTCTAATGTGGTAAAAGCTGAATCCTCTAGTTTCCTGGAAGATATCAGGAAATTAGTTAAAGAAGAAGTCCAATCCACACTAGATTGCCGGGAGTCAGCCCCCCTAAGAACCCTCCTCAAATCATCAGTGATAATCGCAATCCGGTGTCTGACTCGGATTTGGACGTTTTGGAAGGCTCGGACTTTGAAAACGTATAGAAAAACATATGCATCTTCTGATGAGATAATGAATATAAACGTTTCTTATTTAATCCGAATGATATTGATGAGCTTATAAAAGTAATTAGAGCCACAATACAGATGGAGGTGCCCAGGGGCGTCGCTAAACGGAAGGACCTGTGGTAACATCACAGGTCATGTGATCAGCAAAACAGGCTGTGATAGGATGACCTGGATTATGTCACAATCATGTGACCATTGCAGGATTGGACCGGAGTGAAGAGGAGAAGGAGCCTAATGGTGATGTCTATACATGAGAAAAGGTAAGTGAATGGAGAGGCAGAGCAATGCTGGGAGTTGTAGTTATTTAACTGGGATGTATGTTAGGGCTGAAGGGAGGGATGTTATTGACATGAAACTGTGTGCTTGAGGTGGCTGGGGGAGGGAGTGATGTTATTTACATGGGACTGTATGTTGAAAGTGGATGTGTCTTGGCGGACGAGCACTCAGACACACATCGCTGACCTCTCTCCCTGCACTGCTCAGCCCACATTCAGACCTTGGTGGTAGGAATGATGTGTCCCTGTGCCTGGGCTAAAACACCCAAGATTCCCTGAGATGGTGAAAAGGGGAAATAGGAGCAGCCTGCTTGCACAGAACCTGGATGGGAGAGATGACACAAACACAACTTAGACAGCAAACAACAAAAACTGAAACCACACTTATCTTTTCTGAGCTGGAACAGACAACCTTCCTTCCTTGCTTCCAAGGCCAGACTGATTTCTATAACCCGCTCAGAGCACTGGAATTGAGAGCCATTTAAACTAATGACCCCACCCAGTGAACCTGATGGGAGGTGGATCCAGCACGACTCCAAAACAAACACTAAACACGTGCTGCTATTCTGGCCAACCTCCGCACACAGTCAAAGCAGGGCATGACAGTACCCCCCCTTCTACGGGTGACCTCCGGACACCCCAGACCAACCTTATCTGGATGGGATCTATGAAAAGCCCTCACCAGTCGGCTGGCACTGACATCCAGTGCCGGAACCCACATCCTCTCCTCAGGGCCGTATCCCCTCCAGTGTACCAGATACTGAAGGGAACCCCGAATAACTCTAGAGTCGAGAACCCTGGAGATCTCGAACTCCAAATTTCCATCGACCAGAACTAGAGGAGGAGGCAATGGCGATGGTTCCACCGGTTTCACATATTTTTTTAGTAAAGACCTGTGGAACACATCATGGATCCTCCAAGTTTGCGGAAGATCCAGCTGAAACACTACTGGATTGATCACCGCAGATATTTTGTACGGACCGATAAATCTTGGACCCAGTTTCCAAGATGGCACTCTCAACTTAATATTTTTAGTGGACACCCATACCAGATCACCCACACACAGGTCCGGACCAGTCACACGTCTCTTGTCAGCCATTCGCTTATACCTCTCACCCATCTTCTCCAAATTCCCTTGGATCTTCCATCAGATGGAAGACAAGGCAGAAGAAAATCTCTCCTCCTCTGGCATCCCAGAGGAACCAGTCCCAGAAAAGGTACCAAACTGAGGATGAAAGCCGTATGCGCCAAAAAACGGCAACTTACCCGTGGACTCCTGCCTACGGTTATTCAAAGCAAATTCTGCTAGAGACAAGAATGAGGACCAGTCCTCCTGATTCTCAGCCACAAAGCACCTCAAGTAGGTCTCCAGGTTTTGATAAGTACGCTCTGTCTGTCCATTCGACTGCGGATGAAAAGCCGAAGAGAACGAAAGTTGAATGCCCATCCGAGAACAGAACGCCCTCCAAAACCTGGAGACAAACTGCGTGCCCCCATCGGAGACCACATCCGAAGGAATACCATGCATTTTCACAATATTATCCACAAAAATCTGCGCGAGGGTCTTGGCGTTAGGCAGACTAGTTAAAGATATAAAGTGAGCCATTTTACTGAAACGGTCAACTACCACCAAAATTACTGTTCTCCCGGAGGAACTCGGTAGATCCGTAATAAAGTCCATAAACAAGTGCGTCCAGGGACGAGACGGAATAGACAATGGAAGAAGTGAACCAGCCGGTCGAGTATGAGCAACCTTTGACCGAGCACAGGTTTCACAAGCTGCCACGTAATCCTCAATGCTCTTACGTAACCCTGGCCACCAGAACCTCCGGGATACCAGATCACAGGTGGACTTACCACCAGGATGTCCAGCAAGGACAGTATCGTGATGTTCCTTAAATACCTTGTATCGCAGGCCCTCAGGAACAAACAACCTCCCTGGGGGACAAGAACCAGGAGCCCCCTCCTGGGCTCCCAACACCTCCATCTCTAATTCGGGGTACAGAGCGGAGACCACCACCCCATCAGCCAAAATTGGAGCAGGATCCTCTGAATCACCTCCCCCAGGAAAGCTGCGAGACAAGGCATCTGCCTTGACATTCTTAACCCCTGGGCGAAAGGTAACCACAAAATTGAACCTGGTAAAAAACAGTGACCAACCAGTGACGCCATTCCTCAAAGGCCAACTTGATAGCCAGCAACTCTTTATCTCCAACATCATAATTCCTCTCGGCGACCGAGAGCTTCTTGGAGAAAAAAGCACACGGGACCCATTTGCCAGGAGATGAACCTTGCGACAGTACCGCTCCAACCCCCACTACAGATGCATCAACCTCCACAATGAATGGCTGAGACACATTGGGCTGCACCAGAATGGGAGCAGACGCAAAACGCTCCTTAATAGCCGAAAAGGCCTGCAATGCCTCATCCGACCAGACAGAGACGTCAGCGCCCTTCTAAGTTATATCAGTGAGAGGTCTTACAATGGTGGAATAGTTTGAAATAAATTTCCTATAATAATTAGTAAACCCCAAGAACCGCATCAAAGCTTTCTGATTCTCTGGTCGGTCCCATTCCAGAACCGCCCGGACCTTTTCGGGGTCCATACGAAAACCAGAGTCAGAAAGCAGATATCCCAAGAACTGAAGCTCCTGCACTGAAAATAAAAATTTCTCCAATTTAGCATATAATTTATTCTCCCGAAGGATCGTCAAAACCTGTCTCACATGATCCTGATGGGTCTTCAGATCAGGAGAGTAAATTAAAATGTCATCCAAATAAACCACCACGAACCTCCCCACCAAATGATAAAAAATGTCATTGACTAATCGCTGAAATACTGCTGGTGCGTTCGTCAACCCAAAAGGCATAACCAGATTCTCAAAATGACCCTCGTTCGTATTGAAGGCCGTTTTCCACTCATCCCCCTCCTTGATTCTGATCAGGTTGTACTGCCCTCTCAAATCCAACTTGGAGAACACCTTGGCTTCCACAATCTGATCAAAAAGGTCAGAAATCAAAGGCAGGGGATATGGATCCCGGACCGTAATACGGTTCAATTCCCGGAAATCCAAACACGGTCTAAGCGATCCATCCTTTTTTTTTACAAAGAACAAGCCTACTGCCACCAGAGACTTAGATGGCCTAATATGACCTTTTGCCAAACTCTCGGCGATATACTTTCGCATGACCTCTTTTTTGGGTTGAGAAAGGTTGTAAAGCTGAGATTTTGGCAATTTAGCCCCTGGGATGAGATTAACTGGACAATCATAGTCTCGATGAGGGGGCAATTCCTGAGCCCCACCCTCCGAAAAGACATCCGCAAAATCTGAGAGATACTGAGGTAAAGCTGTAGTGGACACACCAGAGATAGATGTGCCAAGACAATTATCCGAACAAAACTCACTCCAACCAATGATTTGTCTCGCTTGCCAATCTATAATTGGGTTATGTTTAGTCAACCATGGCAACCCCAAAACTATAGGAGCTGGCAAATCCTTCATGAAAAAACAAGAAATAATCTCAACATGTGAATCACCCACCCTTAAGTGAATACCATGAACAATGTGAGTAAGACTCCTTTGAGAAAGAGGGTAAGAATCAATTGCAAAAACTTGAATCTCATTCTCTAAAGTGCAAGTATTTAGTCCTAGATTTTGAAGAAAAAGAAAGTCAATTAGGTTTACCCCAGCACCACAATCAAGGAATACTTCAACAACATTTTTTTTTTTTACTCTAGCGCCACCACAGCTGGAAGGAGAAAACGGGAACTGCAGGGTGCTTGCATACCTGCCTGCTCCACCACACCATTTCACGCTACCAAGTGACAGGGAAGTTTTTTTTTTTTTCTTTTTCTCTTCCACCTGCGGTTTAACATAAGGACAAGCAAAAATAAAATGACCACTCTTTCCACAATAGTAACACAGTTTGTGCAATTTCCTAAAGTCTCTACTATCAGAATGGCAAGAAACCTGACCCAGCTGCATGGGTTCCTCCGCTACCCCAGAGTTACCTGTAACATCACCCGGGGAGGCAGTAGAGACAAAACCACTCACAGAAGGGATCCCTTGCGCGGAGGGAGCCCTACACCTTTCTCTGATACGTCTATCTAACCGTACTGCTAAAGACATGGCATTCTCCAAAGAATCTGGGTATTCATGAAAAGCAAGGGCATCCTTCAATCTCTCAGATAACCCCTGACAAAACTGACTACGTAACGCGGGATAATTCCACTCTCATTCAGTAGCCCATCTCCTAAACTCAACATAGTAAGCCTCTGCAGTATGTTCACCCTGAAATAAATTACGTAATCTCGACTCCGTCATCGAGACCCGATCTGGGTCATCGTAGATTAATCCCAGAGCCTTCAAAAATTCCTCCACCGACCGGAGGGCCCGAGAACCGGGTGGCAGAGAAAAGGCCCAGGATTGCGCGTCCCCATTAAGCAGAGAAATGATTATACCTATCCTCTGGCTCTCATCACCTGACGACGATGGATGGACGCAGCCGAAAATACAATTTGCAGGACTCTCTAAAACGGATAAAGTCATCCGTACCCCCTGCAAATCGATCAGGAAGAGCCACTTTACGCTTCACACAAATTTGACCTGCACCTGATGCCAGAGCATTCTGACACCGTGTGACCGAACCACGTAGCTCCTCAACCTCTAGGGATAGCATGCGGTCAACTAACGCTTCAATTGATGCCATCACAAAACCGCTGAGCAATGACAGTCAAAGTTAGGCGGGTTATAATGTCACGAGCACTCAGACACACAGATAAACCAACAACCAGGCTCTAGGCGAGAAGCAGGGGAAGGGTCACCTCCTAGCTAATCCCTGACCTCTCTCCCTGCACTGCTCATCCCACATTCAGACCTTGGTGATAGGAATGATGTGCCCCCGTGCTGGGCTAAAACACCCTAGATTCCCTGAGATGGTGAAAAGGGGAAATAGGAGCAGCCTGCTTGCACAGAACCTGGATGGGAGAGATGACACAAACACAAATTAGACAGCAAACAACAAAAACTGAAACCACACTTATCTTTTCTGAGCTGGAACAGACAACCTTCCTTCCTTGCTTCCAAGGCCAGACTGATTTCTATAACCCGCTCAGAGCACTGGAATTGAGAGCCATTTATACTAATGACCCCACTCAGTGCACCTGATGGGAGGTGGATCCAGCACGACTCCAAAACAAACACTAAACACGTGCTGCTATTCTGGCCGACCTCCGCACATAGTCAGAGCAGGGCATGACAGGATGGTGGGGGGAATGATGTTTATGTACATGGGACTTAATGTTTAGGCTACGTTCACACTTGCGTTTGGGGATCCGCTTGTGAGATCCGTTTCAAGGCTCTCACAAGCAGCCCCAAATGCATCAGTTTAACCCCAATGCATTCTGAATGGATGCGGATCCATTCAGAATGCATTCATTCGGCATCGTACAGCCCCCCGTTCAGTTTTGGAGGTGGACCCCAAAATGCTGCAAGCAGCGTTTTTGTGTCCGCATGGCCTTGCGGAGCCAAACGAATCCGTCCTGACTTACAATGTAAGTCAATGGGGACGGATCCCTTTGCATTGACACAAAATGATGCAATTGTGAACGGATCCGTTAGCCATTGACTTTCAATGTAAGTCAGGATGGATCCGTATTGGGACTTAGAAATTCAATTCTAATACAAACGAATATGTCCTGAACGGATGCATTCGTTTGTATTATCGGTGCGGATCCGTCCTGTACAAGTACAGGACAGATCCGCACGAACGCAAGTGTGAAAGTAGCCTTAGGGGGTGATGTTTACATGGGATTGTGCGTTGGAGGCGGTTGGGGAGAAGGTGATGTTATTTACATGGGACTATATGGTGGAGGGAGGATTATAACTGCAGGGGGCACTGCAGCTCTAGGGGACATTATAGGTAGTCTTATTACTAGGGATGAGCGAACTCGAACTGTATAGTTCGGGTTCGTACCGAATTTTGGGGTGTCCGTGACACGGACCCGAACCCGGACATTTTCGTAAAAGTCCGGGTTCGGGTTCGGTGTTCGTCGCTTTCTTCGCGCTTTTGTGACGCTTTCTTGGCGCTTTTTGAAAGGCTGCAAAGCAGCCAATCAACAAGCGTCATACTACTTGCCCCAAGAGGCCATCACAGCCATGCCTACTATTGGCATGGCTGTGATTGGCCAGAGCACCATGTGACCCAGCCTCTATTTAAGCTGGAGTCACATAGCGCCGCCCGTCACTCTGCTCTGATTAGCGTAGGGAGAGGTTGCGGCTGCGACAGTAGGGCGAGATTAGGCAGATTAACTCCTCCAAAGGACTTGATTAACTGATCGATCTGCAGCTGTGGATCATTGAGCTGCTGATCCTCAATTGCTCACTGTTTTTAGGCTGCCCAGACCGTTTGTCAGTCACATTTTTCTGGGGTGATCGGCGGCCATTTTGTGTCTTGTGGTGCGCCAGCACAAGCTGCGACCAAGTGCATTTAACCCTCAATGGTGTGGTTGTTTTTTGGCTAAAGCCTACATCAGGGTGAAGCTGTCACACCAAGTGCATTTAACCAGCAATAGTCTGTTTATTTTTTGGCCATATACTACATCAGGGGCAAGCTGCGCCTGTCACCAAGTGCATTTAACCCTCAATGGTGCGTTTGTTTTTTGGCTAAAGCCTACATCAGGGTGAAGCTGTCACACCAAGTGCATTTAACCAGCAATAGTCTGTTTATTTTTTGGCCATATACTACATCAGGGGCAAGCTGCGCCCGTCACCAAGTGCATTTAACCCTCAGTAGTGTGGTTGGTCAAGCTATCACACCAAGTGCATTTAACCAGCAATAGTCTGTTCATTTTTTGGCCATATACTAAATCAGGGGCAAGCTGCGCCCGTCACCAAGTGCATTTAACCAGCAATAGTCTGTTCATTTTTTGGCCATATACTACATCAGGGGCAAGCTGCGCCCGTCACCAAGTGCATTTAACCCTCAGTAGTGTGGTTGGTCAAGCTGTGACACCAAGTGCATTTAACCAGCAATAGTCTGTTCATTTTTTGGCCATATACTACATCAGGGGCAAGCTGCGCCCATCACCAAGTGCATTTAACCAGCAATAGTGTGGTTATTTTTTGGCCATATCCCAGTCTAATTCTGTCACTAAATCCATACCGGTCACCCAGCGCCTAAATACTAGGCCTCAAATTTATATCCCGCTAAATCTCTCGTTACCGCTGTCCTGTTGTGGCTGGGAAAGTTATTTAGTGTCCGTCAAAGCACATTTTTTGTTCTGGGTTGAAATACAATTCCCAATTTAGCAATTTAAAAATTTAGTGGTTTCTGCTGTATCAGAGCTATTTGAAATCTATCCCTAAAAGGGTATATAATATTCAAGGTGCACATAGGGTCATTCAGAATAACTTCACACACCCGCTACTGTGCATTTCCAAGTCTAATTCTGTCACTAAACCCATACCTGTCACCCAGCGCCTAAATACTAGGCCTCAAATTCATATCCAGCTAAATCTGTCGTTAGTGCTGTAGCTGGGCGAGTTATTTAGTGTCCGTTCAAGCACATTTCTTGTTCTGGGTTGAAATACAATTCCCAATTTAGCAATTTCATAATTTAGTGGTTTCTGCTATATCAGAGCTATTTGAAATCTATCCCTAAAAGGGTAGATCATATTGAAGGTGCACATAGGGACATTCAGAATAACTTCACACACCCGCTACTGTGCATTTCCAAGTCTAATTCTGTCACTAAACCCATACCTGTCACCCAGCGCCTAAATACTAGGCCTCAAATTTATATCCAGCTAAATCTGTCCTTAGTGCTGTAGCTGGGCGAGTTATTTAGTGTCCGTTCAAGCACATTTCTTGTTCTGGGTTGAAATACAATTCCCAATTTAGCAATTTCATAATTTAGTGGTTTCTGCTATATCAGAGCTATTTGAAATCTATCCCTAAAAGGGTAGATCATATTGAAGGTGCACATAGGGACATTCAGAATAACTTCACACACCCGCTACTGTGCATTTCCAAGTCTAATTCTGTCACTAAACCCATACCTGTCACCCAGCGCCTAAATACTAGGCCTCAAATTTATATCCAGCTAAATCTGTCCTTAGTGCTGTAGCTGGGCGAGTTATTTAGTGTCCGTTCAAGCACATTTCTTGTTCTGGGTTGAAATACAATTCCCAATTTAGCAATTTCATAATTTAGTGGTTTCTGCTATATCAGAGCTATTTGAAATCTATCCCTAAAAGGGTATATAATATTCAAGGTGCACATTGGGTCATTCAGAATAACTTCACACACACCCGCTACTGTGTATTTCCAAGTCTAATTCTGTCACTAAACCCATACCTGTCACCCAGCGCCTAAATACTAGGCCTCAAATTCATATCCAGCTAAATCTGTCGTTAGTGCTGTAGCTGGGCGAGTTATTTAGTGTCCGTTCAAGCACATTTCTTGTTCTGGGTTGAAATACAATTCCCAATTTAGCAATTTCATAATTTAGTGGTTTCTGCTATATCAGAGCTATTTGAAATCTATCCCTAAAAGGGTAGATCATATTGAAGGTGCACATAGGGACATTCAGAATAACTTCACACACCCGCTACTGTGCATTTCCAAGTCTAATTCTGTCACTAAACCCATACCTGTCACCCAGCGCCTAAATACTAGGCCTCAAATTTATATCCAGCTAAATCTGTCCTTAGTGCTGTAGCTGGGCGAGTTATTTAGTGTCCGTTCAAGCACATTTCTTGTTCTGGGTTGAAATACAATTCCCAATTTAGCAATTTCATAATTTAGTGGTTTCTGCTATATCAGAGCTATTTGAAATCTATCCCTAAAAGGGTATATAATATTCAAGGTGCACATTGGGTCATTCAGAATAACTTCACACACACCCGCTACTGTGTATTTCTAAGTCTAATTCTGTCACTAAACCCATACCTGTCACCCAGCGCCTAAATACTAGGCCTCAAATTTATATCCTGCTAAATCTCTCGTTAACGCTGTCCTGTTGTGGCTGGGAAAGTTATTTAGTGTCCGTTCAAAGCACATTTTTTGTTCTGGGTTGAAATACAATTCCCAATTTAGCAATTTCATAATTTAGTGGTTTCTGCTATATCAGAGCTATTTGAAATCTATCCCTAAAAGGGTATATAATATTCAAGGTGCACATTGGGTCATTCAGAATAACTTCACACACACCCGCTACTGTGTATTTCTAAGTCTAATTCTGTCACTAAACCCATACCTGTCACCCAGCGCCTAAATACTAGGCCTCAAATTTATATCCTGCTAAATCTCTCGTTAACGCTGTCCTGTTGTGGCTGGGAAAGTTATTTAGTGTCCGTCAAAGCACATTTTTTGTTCTGGGTTGAAATACAATTCCCAATTTAGCAATTTCATAATTTAGTGGTTTCTGCTATATCAGAGCTATTTGAAATCTATCCCTAAAAGGGTATATAATATTCAAGGTGCACATTGGGTCATTCAGAATAACTTCACACACACCCGCTACTGTGTATTTCTAAGTCTAATTCTGTCACTAAACCCATACCTGTCACCCAGCGCCTAAATACTAGGCCTCAAATTTATATCCTGCTAAATCTCTCGTTAACGCTGTCCTGTTGTGGCTGGGAAAGTTATTTAGTGTCCGTCAAAGCACATTTTTTGTTCTGGGTTGAAATACAATTCCCAATTTAGCAATTTCATAATTTAGTGGTTTCTGCTATATCAGAGCTATTTGAAATCTATCCCTAAAAGGGTATATAATATTCAAGGTGCACATTAGGTCATTCAGAATAACTTCACACACACACGCTTCTGTGCATTTCCAAGTCTAATTCTGTCACTAAATCCATACCGGTCACCCAGCGCCTAAATACTAGGCCTCAAATTTATATCCCGCTGAATTTGAATACAATACATTGGGCCAAATAATATATTTGTTGTTGTGGTGAACCATAACAATGAGAAAAACATCTAGTAAGGGACGCGGACGTGGACATGGTCGTGGTGGTGTTAGTGGACCCTCTGGTGCTGGGAGAGGACGTGGCCGTTCTGCCACATCCACACGTCCTAGTGTACCAACTACCTCAGGTCCCAGTAGCCGCCAGAATTTACAGCGATATATGGTGGGGCCCAATGCCGTTCTAAGGATGGTAAGGCCTGAGCAGGTACAGGCATTAGTCAATTGGGTGGCCGACAGTGGATCCAGCACGTTCACATTATCTCCCACCCAGTCTTCTGCAGAAAGCGCACAGATGGCGCCTGAAAACCAACCCCATCAGTCTGTCACATCACCCCCATGCATACCAGGGAAACTGTCTCAGCCTCAAGTTATGCAGCAGTCTCTTATGCTGTTTGAAGACTCCGCTGGCAGGGTTTCCCAAGGGCATCCACCTAGCCCTTCCCCAGCGGTGAAAGACATAGAATGCACTGACGCACAACCACTTATGTTTCCTGATGATGAGGACATGGGAATACCACCTCAGCATGTCTCTGATGATGACGAAACACAGGTGCCAACTGCTGCGTCTTTCTGCAGTGTGCAGACTGAACAGGAGGTCAGGGATCAAGACTGGGTGGAAGACGATGCAGGGGACGATGAGGTCCTAGACCCCACATGGAATGAAGGTCGTGCCACTGACTTTCACAGTTCGGAGGAAGAGGCAGTGGTGAGACCGAGCCAACAGCGTAGCAAAAGAGGGAGCAGTGGGCAAAAGCAGAACACCCGCCGCCAAGAGACTCCGCCTGCTACTGACCGCCGCCATCTGGGACCGAGCACCCCAAAGGCAGCTTCAAGGAGTTCCCTGGCATGGCACTTCTTCAAACAATGTGCTGACGACAAGACCCGAGTGGTTTGCACGCTGTGCCATCAGAGCCTGAAGCGAGGCATTAACGTTCTGAACCTGAGCACAACCTGCATGACCAGGCACCTGCATGCAAAGCATGAACTGCAGTGGAGTAAACACCTTAAAACCAAGGAAGTCACTCAGGCTCCCCCTGCTACCTCTTCTGCTGCTGCCGCCTCGGCCTATTCTGCTGCTGCCGCCTCGGCCTCTTCCTCCGCCTCTGGAGGAACGTTGGCACCTGCCGCCCAGCAAACAGGGGATGTACCACCAACACCACCACCACCACCTCCGTCACCAAGCGTCTCAACCATGTCACACGCCAGCGTTCAGCTCTCCATCTCACAAACATTTGATAGAAAGCGTAAATTCCCACCTAGCCACCCTCGATCCCTGGCCCTGAATGCCAGCATTTCTAAACTACTGGCCTATGAAATGCTGTCATTTAGGCTGGTGGACACAGACAGCTTCAAACAGCTCATGTCGCTTGCTGTCCCACAGTATGTTGTTCCCAGCCGGCACTACTTCTCCAAGAGAGCCGTGCCTTCCCTGCACAACCAAGTATCCGATAAAATCAAGTGTGCACTGCGCAACGCCATCTGTAGCAAGGTCCACCTAACCACAGATACGTGGACCAGTAAGCACGGCCAGGGACGCTATATCTCCCTAACTGCACACTGGGTAAATGTAGTGGCAGCTGGGCCCCAGGCGGAGAGCTGTTTGGCGCACGTCCTTCCGCCGCCAAGGATCGCAGGGCAACATTCTTTGCCTCCTGTTGCCACCTCCTCCTTCTCGGCTTCCTCCTCCTCTTCTTCCACCTGCTCATCCAGTCAGCCACACACCTTCACCACCAACTTCAGCACAGCCCGGGGTAAACGTCAGCAGGCCATTCTGAAACTCATATGTTTGGGGGACAGGCCCCACACCGCACAGGAGTTGTGGCGGGGTATTGAACAACAGACCGACGAGTGGTTGCTGCCGGTGAGCCTCAAGCCCGGCCTGGTGGTGTGTGATAATGGGCGAAATCTCGTTGCAGCTCTGGGACTAGCCAATTTGACGCACATCCCTTGCTTGGCGCATGTGCTGAATTTGGTGGTGCAGAAGTTCATTCACAACTACCCCGACATGTCAGAGCTGCTGCATAAAGTGCGGGCCGTCTGTTCGCGCTTCCGGCGTTCACATCCTGCTGCTGCTCGCCTGTCTGCGCTACAGCGTAACTTCGGCCTTCCCGCTCACCGCCTCATATGCGACGTGCCCACCAGGTGGAACTCCACCTTGCACATGCTGGACAGACTGTGCGAGCAGCAGCAGGCCATAGTGGAGTTTCAGCTGCAGCACGCACGGGTCAGTCGCACTACAGAACAGCACCACTTCACCACCAATGACTGGGCCTCCATGCGAGACCTGTGTGCCCTGTTGCGCTGTTTCGAGTACTCCACCAACATGGCCAGTGGCGATGACACCGTTATCAGCGTTACAATACCACTTCTATGTCTCCTTGAGAAAACACTTAGGGCGATGATGGAAGAGGAGGTGGCCCAGGAGGAGGAGGAGGAGGAGGAAGAGGGGTCATTTTTAGCACTTTCAGGCCAGTCTCTTCGAAGTGACTCAGAGGGAGGTTTTTGGCAACAGCAGAGGCCAGGTACAAATGTGGCCAGCCAGGGCCCACTACTGGAGGACGAGGAGGACGAGGATGAGGAGGAGGTGGAGGAGGATGAGGATGAAGCATGGTCACAGCGGGGTGGCACCCAACGCAGCTCGGGTCCATCACTGGTGCGTGGCTGGGGGGAAAGGCAGGACGATGACGATACGCCTCCCACAGAGGACAGCTTGTCCTTACCCCTGGGCAGCCTGGCACACATGAGCGACTACATGCTGCAGTGCCTGCGCAACGACAGCAGAGTTGCCCACATTTTAACCTGTGCGGACTACTGGGTTGCCACCCTGCTGGATCCACGCTACAAAGACAATGTGCCCACCTTACTTCCTGCACTGGAGCGTGATAGGAAGATGCGCGAGTACAAGCGCACGTTGGTAGACGCGCTACTGAGAGCATTCCCAAATGTCACAGGGGAACAAGTGGAAGCCCAAGGCCAAGGCAGAGGAGGAGCAAGAGGTCGCCAAGGCAGCTGTGTCACGGCCAGCTCCTCTGAGGGCAGGGTTAGCATGGCAGAGATGTGGAAAACTTTTGTCAACACGCCACAGCTAACTGCACCACCACCTGATACGCAACGTGTTAGCAGGAGGCAACATTTCACTAACATGGTGGAACAGTACGTGTGCACACCCCTCCACGTACTGACTGATGGTTCGGCCCCATTCAACTTCTGGGTCTCTAAATTGTCCACGTGGCCAGAGCTAGCCTTTTATGCCTTGGAGGTGCTGGCCTGCCCGGCAGCCAGCGTTTTGTCTGAACGTGTATTCAGCACGGCAGGGGGCGTCATTACAGACAAACGCAGCCGCCTGTCTACAGCCAATGTGGACAAGCTGACGTTCATAAAAATGAACCAGGCATGGATCCCACAGGACCTGTCCGTCCCTTGTCCAGATTAGACATTAACTACCTCCCCATAACCATATATTATTGGACTCCAGGGCACTTCCTCATTCAATCCTATTTTTATTTTCATTTTACCATTATATTGCGAGGCTACCCAAAGTTGAATGAACCTCTCCTCTGCCTGTGTGCTAGGCCTAAATATATGCCAATGGACTGTTGCAGTGGTGGCTGACATGAAGCCTGATTCTCTGCTATGACATGCAGACTAATTCTCTGCTGACATGAAGCCAGATTGTCTGTTACGGGACCTCTCTCCTCTGCCTGGGTGCTGGGCCTAAATTTATGACAATGGACTGTTGCAGTGGTGGCTGACGTGAAGCCTGATTCTCTGCTATGACATGCAGACTGATTCTCTGCTGACATGAAGCCAGATTGTCTGTTACGGGACCTCTCTGCTCTGCCTGTGTGCTAGGCCTAAATATATGCCAATGGACTGTTGCAGTGGTGGGTGACGTGAAGCCTCATTCTCTGCTATGACATGCAGACTGATTCTCTGCTGTCATGAAGCCAGATTGTCTGTTACGGGACCTCTCTGCTCTGCCTGTGTGCTAGGCCTAAATATATGCCAATGGACTGTTGCAGTGGTGGCTGACGTGAAGCCTGATTCTCTGCTATGACATGCAGACTGATTCTCTGCTGACATGAAGCCAGATTGTCTGTTACGGGACCTCTCTGCTCTGCCTGTGTGCTAGGCCTAAATATATGCCAATGGACTGTTGCAGTGGTGGGTGACGTGAAGCCTCATTCTCTGCTATGACATGCAGACTGATTCTCTGCTGACATGAAGCCAGATCGTCTGTTACGGGACCTCTCTGCTCTGCCTGTGTGCTAGGCCTAAATATATGCCAATGGACTGTTGCAGTGGTGGGTGACGTGAAGCCTCATTCTCTGCTATGACATGCAGACTGATTCTCTGCTGTCATGAAGCCAGATTGTCTGTTACGGGACCTCTCTGCTCTGCCTGTGTGCTAGGCCTAAATATATGCCAATGGACTGTTGCAGTGGTGGGTGACGTGAAGCCTCATTCTCTGCTATGACATGCAGACTGATTCTCTGCTGACATGAAGCCAGATTGTCTGTTACGGGACCTCTCTCCTCTGCCTGTGTGCTAGGCCTAAATATATGCCAATGGACTGTTGCAGTGGTGGCTGACGTGAAGCCTCATTCTCTGCTATGACATGCAGACTGATTCTCTGCTGACATGAAGCCAGATCGTCTGTTACGGGACCTCTCTGCTCTGCCTGTGTGCTAGGCCTAAATATATGCCAATGGACTGTTGCAGTGGT
The DNA here is from genome assembly GCF_014858855.1 of Bufo gargarizans. Lineage (NCBI taxonomy): Eukaryota > Metazoa > Chordata > Amphibia > Anura > Bufonidae > Bufo > Bufo gargarizans. Next base: position 691,501,005 of record NC_058080.1, on the reverse strand, counting down.
GGCTGACGTGAAGCCTCATTCTCTGCTATGACATGCAGACTGATTCTCTGCTGACATGAAGCCAGATTGTCTGTTACGGGACCTCTCTCCTCTGCCTGTGTGCTAGGCCTAAATATATGCCAATGGACTGTTGCAGTGGTGGCTGACGTGAAGCCTCATTCTCTGCTATGACATGCAGACTAATTCTCTGCTGACATGAAGCCAGATTGTCTGTTACGGGACCTCTCTCCTCTGCCTGGGTGCTGGGCCTAAATTTATGACAATGGACTGTTGCAGTGGTGGCTGACGTGAAGCCTGATTCTCTGCTATGACATGCAGACTGATTCTCTGCTGACATGAAGCCAGATCCTCTGTTACGGGACCTCTCTCCTCTGCCTGTGTGTGTGCTGGGCCTAAATATATGCCAATGGACTGTTGCAGTGGTGGCTGACGTGAAGCCTCATTCTCTGCTATGACATGCAGACTGATTCTCTGCTGACATGAAGCCAGATTGTCTGTTACGGGACCTCTCTCCTCTGCCTGTGTGCTAGGCCTAAATATATGCCAATGGACTGTTGCAGTGGTGGCTGACGTGAAGCCTCATTCTCTGCTATGACATGCAGACTAATTCTCTGCTGACATGAAGCCAGATTGTCTGTTACGGGACCTCTCTCCTCTGCCTGGGTGCTGGGCCTAAATTTATGACAATGGACTGTTGCAGTGGTGGCTGACGTGAAGCCTGATTCTCTGCTATGACATGCAGACTGATTCTCTGCTGACATGAAGCCAGATCCTCTGTTACGGGACCTCTCTCCTCTGCCTGTGTGTGTGCTGGGCCTAAATATATGCCAATGGACTGTTGCAGTGGTGGCTGACGTGAAGCCTCATTCTCTGCTATGACATGCAGACTGATTCTCTGCTGACATGAAGCCAGATTCTCTGTTACGGGACCTCTCTCCTCTGCCTGTGTGTGTGCTGGGCCTAAATATATGCCAATGGACTGTTGCAGTGGTGGCTGACGTGAAGCCTCATTCTCTGCTATGACATGCAGACTAATTCTCTGCTGACATGAAGCCAGATTGTCTGTTACGGGACCTCTCTCCTCTGCCTGGGTGCTGGGCCTAAATTTATGACAATGGACTGTTGCAGTGGTGGCTGACGTGAAGCCTGATTCTCTGCTATGACATGCAGACTGATTCTCTGCTGACATGAAGCCAGATCCTCTGTTACGGGACCTCTCTCCTCTGCCTGTGTGTGTGCTGGGCCTAAATATATGCCAATGGACTGTTGCAGTGGTGGCTGACGTGAAGCCTCATTCTCTGCTATGACATGCAGACTGATTCTCTGCTGACATGAAGCCAGATTCTCTGTTACGGGACCTCTCTCCTCTGCCTGTGTGCTAGGCCTAAATATATGCCAATGGACTGTTGCAGTGGTGGCTGACGTGAAGCCTCATTCTCTGCTATGACATGCAGACTAATTCTCTGCTGACATGAAGCCAGATTGTCTGTTACGGGACCTCTCTCCTCTGCCTGGGTGCTGGGCCTAAATTTATGACAATGGACTGTTGCAGTGGTGGCTGACGTGAAGCCTGATTCTCTGCTATGACATGCAGACTGATTCTCTGCTGACATGAAGCCAGATCCTCTGTTACGGGACCTCTCTCCTCTGCCTGTGTGTGTGCTGGGCCTAAATATATGCCAATGGACTGTTGCAGTGGTGGCTGACGTGAAGCCTCATTCTCTGCTATGACATGCAGACTGATTCTCTGCTGACATGAAGCCAGATTCTCTGTTACGGGACCTCTCTCCTCTGCCTGTGTGTGTGCTGGGCCTAAATATATGCCAATGGACTGTTGCAGTGGTGGCTGACGTGAAGCCTCATTCTCTGCTATGACATGCAGACTAATTCTCTGCTGACATGAAGCCAGATTGTCTGTTACGGGACCTCTCTCCTCTGCCTGGGTGCTGGGCCTAAATTTATGACAATGGACTGTTGCAGTGGTGGCTGACGTGAAGCCTGATTCTCTGCTATGACATGCAGACTGATTCTCTGCTGACATGAAGCCAGATCCTCTGTTACGGGACCTCTCTCTTCTGCCTGGGTGCTGGGCCTAAATTTATGACAATGGACTGTTGCAGTGGTGGCTGACGTGAAGCCTCATTCTCTGCTATGACATGCAGACTAATTCTCTGCTGACATGAAGCCAGATTCTCTGTTACGGGACCTCCCTCCTCTGCCTGGGTGCTGGGCCTAAATATATGCCAATGGACTGTTGCAGTGGTGGCTGACGTGAAGCCTCATTCTCTGCTATGACATGCAGACTAATTCTCTGCTGACATGAAGACAGATTCTCTGTTACGGGACCTCCCTCCTCTGCCTGGGTGCTGGGCCTAAATATATGCCAATGGACTGTTGCAGTGGTGGCTGACGTGAAGCCTCATTCTCTGCTATGACATGCAGACTGATTCTCTGCTGACATGAAGACAGATTCTCTGTTACGGGACCTCTCTCCTCTGCCTGTGTGTGTGCTGGGCCTAAATATATGCCAATGGACTGTTGCAGTGGTGGCTGACGTGAAGCCTCATTCTCTGCTATGACATGCAGACTGATTCTCTGCTGACATGAAGCCAGATTCTCTGTTACGGGACCTCTCTCCTCTGCCTGTGTGTGTGCTGGGCCTAAATATATGCCAATGGACTGTTGCAGTGGTGGCTGACGTGAAGCCTCATTCTCTGCTATGACATGCAGACTAATTCTCTGCTGACATGAAGCCAGATTGTCTGTTACGGGACCTCTCTCCTCTGCCTGGGTGCTGGGCCTAAATTTATGACAATGGACTGTTGCAGTGGTGGCTGACGTGAAGCCTGATTCTCTGCTATGACATGCAGACTGATTCTCTGCTGACATGAAGCCAGATCCTCTGTTACGGGACCTCTCTCCTCTGCCTGTGTGTGTGCTGGGCCTAAATATATGCCAATGGACTGTTGCAGTGGTGGCTGACGTGAAGCCTCATTCTCTGCTATGACATGCAGACTGATTCTCTGCTGACATGAAGCCAGATTCTCTGTTACGGGACCTCTCTCCTCTGCCTGTGTGTGTGCTGGGCCTAAATATATGCCAATGGACTGTTGCAGTGGTGGCTGACGTGAAGCCTCATTCTCTGCTATGACATGCAGACTAATTCTCTGCTGACATGAAGACAGATTCTCTGTTACGGGACCTCCCTCCTCTGCCTGGGTGCTGGGCCTAAATATATGCCAATGGACTGTTGCAGTGGTGGCTGACGTGAAGCCTCATTCTCTGCTATGACATGCAGACTGATTCTCTGCTGACATGAAGACAGATTCTCTGTTACGGGACCTCTCTCCTCTGCCTGTGTGTGTGCTGGGCCTAAATATATGCCAATGGACTGTTGCAGTGGTGGCTGACGTGAAGCCTCATTCTCTGCTATGACATGCAGACTGATTCTCTGCTGACATGAAGCCAGATTCTCTGTTACGGGACCTCTCTCCTCTGCCTGTGTGTGTGCTGGGCCTAAATATATGCCAATGGACTGTTGCAGTGGTGGCTGACGTGAAGCCTCATTCTCTGCTATGACATGCAGACTGATTCTCTGCTGACATGAAGCCAGATTCTCTGTTACGGGACCTCTCTCCTCTGCCTGTGTGTGTGCTGGGCCTAAATATATGCCAATGGACTGTTGCAGTGGTGGCTGACGTGAAGCCTCATTCTCTGCTATGACATGCAGACTAATTCTCTGCTGACATGAAGACAGATTCTCTGTTACGGGACCTCCCTCCTCTGCCTGGGTGCTGGGCCTAAATATATGCCAATGGACTGTTGCAGTGGTGGCTGACGTGAAGCCTCATTCTCTGCTATGACATGCAGACTAATTCTCTGCTGACATGAAGACAGATTCTCTGTTACGGGACCTCTCTCCTCTGCCTGGGTGCCGGGGCCTTAATATCTGAGAATGGACTGTTCCAGTGGTGGGTGACGGGAAGCCAGATTCTCTGCTATGGAACCTCTCTCCAATTGATTTTGGTTAATTTTTATTTATTTAATTTTTATTTTAATTCATTTCCCTATCCACATTTGTTTGCAGGGGATTTACCTACATGTTGCTGCCTTTTTCAGCCCTCTAGCTCTTTCCTGGGCTGTTTTACAGCCTTTTTAGTGCCGAAAAGTTCGGGTCCCCATTGACTTCAATGGGGTTCGGGTTCGGGACGAAGTTCGGATCGGGTTCGGATCCCGAACCCGAACATTTCCGGGATGTTCGGCCGAACTTCTCGAACCCGAACATCCAGGTGTTCGCTCAACTCTACTTATTACTACTGGGGGCTTTATAGGAGGGTCTTATAGATCTGCCTTATTTCTACTAAGCGCACTATGGGGGCCTTATTACTACTGAGGGGTCTGTAGGGAGCTTTATTACCACTGGGGGAACAATAGGGGGCCTTATTTCTACTGGGGACTCTGTGAGGGTATTATTAATATGGGAGGGCTCTTCTAATAATGGGTGCATTGTTGAGGAGCATTATTACGGTTGGGGCAGTGTTACTAATGAGGGCATTCTAGAAGGGAATTACTATTGGTGGGACTATGAGGAGCACTATAACTATGGGGGCAGTAATGTTTCTTCAGGATAGTATTTGGGGGTATTGGGGGGGCAGGGGCATAACTAAATGCTCATGGGCCCTGGTGCAAGAGTTCAGCTTGGGCCCCCCTTCCCTCAGTGCTTTGTGTGTCTTCTTATGCGGCACAAGTGTCTTTGGGCCCCTTCAGGCTCCTGGGCCCGGTAGCGACTGCTACCTCTGCACCCCCTATAACTACACCCCTGCACAGCAAGCAGCAGAATAACACTGTGGGGACTCCAGTTGGGGGATAATTATAGAATGTGAGGAAGCTAAGATGTCTGTGTGTCACACTCTGCAGAGACGAGGCGGCTGAGAGAAGTTGTCCAGACTGAGTGGAGAAGATGATGAGAGAGAAGATCTACAGAGAAGATGATGACAGAGAGGAGATGTAACCTGGAGGCCCTGGATGTGACAGGTAAGTGCTGCTGTAGAGCAAGTACAGCAAAGTGCGGGGGGGGGGGGGGGAACATATTCATTGGGGCTTGTGCCCCTGGTCTTTTGAGACCCTAGCAACGCCCCTGGAGGTCCCTAAGAAGCCTGTCGGTACAAGAAGAGATATTTGGGAGGCTGGGGGGGAAAAAGGAAGTCTGTATTTCCAGTTCCAGATAATATTTAAAGGTTAATCAAGTCAGAATGGGAGAAGCCAGATAAAGGATCTTTCATTCCTAGGGGTATCAAGAGGCACTATCCTTTTGATGAGGAAGATTGTGCTGATTTGGAATCCATTTCCAGAGTGGACACACTGGTAGCTAAGGAAGCAAAACATATCGCCCTGACATTTGAAGATTCAGCGCAACTTAAAGACCCCATGGATAGGAAAGCAGAGAGCCTACTAAGGAAAACCTGGGAGGCTACGGCAGCCCTTCTTAAACCAGGGGTGGCTTCTACTTGTGTAGCTAGAACCCTTACTTTGTGGCTAGAACAATTGGAAATTCATCTAATCTATAAAATGCAGAGAGATCAGATTCTGGAGAGCATTCCGTTGCTAAAAATGGCAACTAGTTTCCTAGCGGATGCTGCAGCTAAATCTGTAAAACTTTCAGCATGCACAGCAGTTTTATCCAACACAGCCAGACGGGTGCTATGGCTCAAAGCATGGGCACAAGATATTAAATCCAAAAACAAGCTCATTTCCCTCCCCTTTCACGGCCAATACGTTTTGGGACCAGATCTAGACAAAATCTTAGAAAACGCCACAAATAGAAAAGAAAGGCTTTCCAGAAGAGAGATATAAATCAAAATGACAGAATTTTCGTGGCCGTCAGTACCAATCGGAACAAAGGAAAGATAATGGAAAAATGGGGAAGTGTAGTTATGCAAAAGGAAGTAAAGGAGGAAATTTCCTTTTCAACCCTAACAAAGGGGAAACCTCCTCCACTAGTCCGAAACAATGACGCCATACAAGTAGGGGGAAGACTCAGCTCCTTTTTAAGCACTTGGGAGCAGATAAATCCAAATTCGTAAATCCTAAATATCATAAGAGAGCCTTACCATATAGAGTTAGAATCTTCCTCTCCAGAAAAGTTTATTTCCACTCTTCCTCCCTCTCAACAAGGTACCTTAAAGATAGGCATAGAAGATTTACTAAAATTAGGAGTGATAGAGCCTGTTTCCAGAAAATCAGCAAGGAAAAGGTCACTACTATCACTTATTCTTAATAAATAAAATTAAAAAAACAAGTGGAAAGTCCAGAATTATAATAACTCTGAAACCCTTGAACAAACATGTTACATATCAGAAGTTCGAGATGGAAACTTTAAGAACAGCAGTAAAATTAATAAAAAGGAGAGCAGTAATGGCCTCAATTGATTTGAGGGATGCTTATTACCATATCCCGATACACAAAACATCAAGGAAAATCCTAAGATTTGCAGTCTAGTCGAGGGAGTCACATTCAACATTATCAATTTGTATGTCTCCCTTTCGGAATTTCCTTAGCGCCAAGAGTCTTCACCAAGATCATGGCGGAGGTGGTAGCAGCTTTAAGGCAAGAAGCAATAAGTGTCATCCCGTAACTGGACGATCTTCTAGTGATAGCGGACAGCAAAAGTCTACTAGAAATCCATTTACAGGAAGTTCTAAACCACCTCCAAACGTTAGGGTGGATCATCAATTGGGAGAAATCAGACCTTTCCCCAAGCACCTGGAAAACGTTTCTATGGATATCTCAGAGATTGTTCCTTCCATCTCTCAAAATAGGAAAATTGCTAAACCAGATAAGAGAATTCAAAAAGAGGAGATTCTGCTCTATCAGGACAGCAGTGACGATTCTAGGAGGTCTCTAAGCATGTATCCCAGCGGTCTCTTGGGCTCAATTTCATTTAAGACCCCTTCAGAAACTCATTCTATTTAGGTGGAACAGGTCACGAGTGACCCTAGACAAACAGATTTTTCTAGACGGAAATGTTAAAAACTCCCTAAAATGGTAGCTCATAGACAACAACCTAAAGAAGGGAGTATACTGTAGTCAGGAACGTCCCCTCATAATCACAACGGATGCCAGTCTTCAGGATTGGGGGGCTGTAGTGCAGCAGGAATCCTACCAGGGCAGATGGCCACACCTCATAAAACAATAATCCTCAAACTTCGGGGAACTACAAGCAATTTGAAGAAAACATCACATTTATCAAAAGACCATCATGTTCTAACTAATTTGGACAATTCAACAGCAGTATCCTTCATTCAGCATCAGGGAGGGACGAGACACTATCCATTTCAAAGTCTAGCAAGCAAAATAGTTTCTTGGGCGGAACAAAATATAATCTTGATTTCAGCAGTTCACCTAAAGGGATCTTTAAATATAATAGCAGATTACTTGAGCCGTCATGTTCTGGACCCAGGGGAATGGATATTATGCCAATAAGCAATTCAACTGATAATAGGAAAGTGGGGCAAACCATCAATAGATCTTTTCAACTCCCAGAAAAATTGTTAAATAAATACATTTTTCTCCCTCAACCCGAGAGATTACCCAACTGCTGTGGATGCCTTCAATCAGGACTGGACATCTTGCCTAGTTTATGCATTCCCGCCCATTCCTGTAATTCCCAAGGTCCTTTAGAAATTTCAAAAGGAAAAATGTACCTTGATATTGGTAGCACCCTTCTGGCCCAAGAGGAGCTCGTTTGCACTACTAAAGTCGCTCAGCATAGAAGCACCCCTTCTACTACCTCTGAGATCTGATCTGTTATATCAAGGTTCCATTCTCCACCCAAATTTAAAAATCCTAAAGATGCAGGCCTGGATTCTGAAGAATCCATCCTCTTAAAATTTGGATTATTTAATAAAGTGGTTTTTACCTTACTCCTTAGCAGGAAACATAATACAAATAAGGCATATTTTAAAGTCTGGAGGAAATTCGCCTCTTGGTGTGGGGATTCGTTCATTCAGTTTAACCCCAATATATCGGTGATCCTAGATTTTCTTCAGGATGGATTAGACCTGGGGCTTTCTCCTAATACCCTTAGGGTTTAGGTCTCAGCATTGGGGGCTTTATATAATACTAGTCTGGCACAGTTTACCTGGATAGCCAGATTCCTGAAAGCAGCAGACAGGCTTAGACCAACAATTAGGAAAATGGTAACCCCTTGGAACCTTAACACAGTCTTGTCAGGGTTAACTTCAGGCACCTTTGAACCATTAGAATCTATTTCCATAAAATTACTCACCTTAAAAAAAAATTCTGGTAGCTATAACATGAGCGACAAGAGCCTGTGAACTCCAGGCCTTGTCCCTTCAGGATTCTTTCCTTAGTATTTTTCAGGACAAGTTAGTGTTTAAGCTATATCCCAGTTTTTTGCCAAAAGTGGTTTCTACTTTCCAAAGATCGAAGGATATAGTAGTACCCTCATTTTGTGCCAACCCCAAAAATTATCAAGAGGCCAATTTTCATACCTTACCTACGTCAGACGAGCAGTTCTAAGGTATATAGAAGCAACAATGGATTGGAGAATTGTCAAGAACCTTTTTTTTGTCCAATTTTGCGGGCCAAATAAAGGTAAAAGAGCGGAGAAAAGTTATATTTCCCGCTGGATAACAATGGCTATTTCAGAAGCCTATAAATTGGAAGGGAAAAATGCCCCTTCTTCACTAAGAGCGCACTCTACAATGGGCATTGCTGCCTCTTGGGCAGAAAGATCATCAGCCTCTCTACAACAGATTTGTAGGGTGGCAACCTGGAAAAGAGTACACACCTTTACCAAAGCATTACAAGCTAGACATTTTCTCTAGTAAAGACGGTGTCATGGTCTCTCTCGTGACAGGGGCCAGAAGATCTAATAGATTGGCTGCACGTGATGTGATCTGACAGCCTCTTTGGTTTCACTTGTTTCTGTGTTGTTGCTGGTTATGACCACACCTCTTGTCTCAGGTGTAGGTTAAGTGGTCATCCCAACTCCTCTATTTAGTCTGGTATCACCCATCATGCTATGGGGTTGATAGCTCCTTTCTGGTTGTGGAAGCGCTGGTTTTTGGTTCTCTACTGAGTTTCTGCTCGTACTTCGGAGTTAAGTGTCTTTTCCTATTTCTTGTTTGTTGTATTCTCCTATCTTTTGGTATTAGGCCTGAGGGAGTTTCCAGTTCCTTCAGCTGGGAAGGAACAGGTCATCTTTTGTCCTGACACTATTTCCAGGACCATCTAGGGTCAGATAGGGCTCTAGGTTCCTGCGTATGAACATTCCTACCATCGAGATCTGTTCATACTGATAGTAGTCAGGGCTCGGTTTAGGGATTCACTAGGTGGTGACCTTTTCCCTTTCCCTAGTTTCCAGGCCTAGTATCTTTTCCTTTCCCTCCTATGTTTGGTGTGGAGTTTACCACCCACACCGCGCCGTGACACATGGCTTTTGGACGGAAAGTACTTTTGTGCTATTGCCCCCCCCCCCCCAATCTATTCTTTGTTATTTCTCAGGATGTGGTGTCATGGAGACGACGAGGGAAATGAGTATCACACTCACCGGTAATCCGGGTTCCTGGATGTCTCCATGACACCACATACTTCCCATCCATTTATTTTAATATATAGATTGATTATATTTTTATGTTTCTTAAATCTAAATTACTTATTAGCCCCTTTATCCTGGTTACATTGAAAATAAACTGGTGATGGAAGGGAGGGTGGGATTTAAACCTCTATGTGTTTTTCCAGTCCTATCAGAGGAAGTCAGTCTCCTAAAATGTGGTGTCATGGAGACTTCCATTAAACTGGATTACCGGTGAGTGTAATACTCATTTCCACCTTCTGGTTCTGATTTGGTACTGATTGGATTTTCCTGGTTTTGACCTTGGCTTGGTACATCTCTGGATTTGGCTTCCATTTTCTGTGTGTCTCTTTCACTAGTCATTTGTCATTTTGTCTCCCTTGTACTCATACCTATTTGAACCCTGCACTTACATAGACATGGACTGATGACCAGTTGCAGGCCGCCATTTAGGGACAGGCAGGAGCTCAAGGCTCACAGTTTCCTACCATGGCAACTATATAAATATAAATGTATGGGGAGGTGTTTTTTTTTTGTATATTTTTATGATACTAACCATATAAAAACCATTCTGAAATATTTCAGTTTTCACACTGGCCACTAGAGCACACACATAATACTGTAAATAACGTTCCTATTTTCGGCCAGCTCACTTGACTTCTTGATTTTATAGATTTGGACAGGGTCAGCAGAAACTCATTATCATTAGTTGATGCAGGATTAAAAGGAACACTAAACCTAGAAATAAATGAGTCACTTCTAAAAACCGTCTTATAGAAATCTGACAGAGAACCCAGAGGTTAATCTTCTGTTGATCTCCTCCATTTTTTGTTGAAGATCGGATGAGGGGTGGGGCTTAGCAAAGGATGAGGGTGTTTAATGATCTGTTTATCCTACAGCAGAACAGGCACAGCATGAAGGCTCCTGCTCCAGCCAGTTGTCTTACTACCAGACCCTGGGTAGCGAGGAGCAGGAAGGAGGAAATGGCTGAGATCCTGGGACACAGAGATAAGGTTTCATTATACTGTATATTTCTCCATTTAAATTGTAATATAAGATCATCTAGGATCAAAGGAATTAACAAAATGAAAGAAGGAATTGCTGGGATTTTTTATTTTTTACATTGTGTGTGCCTTTTCTGCTTAGTGTTCCTTTAATGACAGCGATATTGCACTGTGGAGACCTATATAGACAGGATGGTAAAAACTATGAACATAGACAATGTACTGTATACAGATTTCCTGTGACTGCCTGGTCTCTGAGAGAGAATCTTTGCTCCATAAGCGTTCTGCATATGTAACACCCTAGAGTGGTGTTACCATTCCGGCACCCTGCTACTGTTTTTAATGGGCTAACAAAGTGCCATCTTATGTATTTTTGTCCAGGTCCTTCACACATCTGCATTCCTAATCTTTATGCAACTGTTATGTTCATGTAATATGCCTGGTTCGCCAGCAGGTGGAATCAAATATGGCAAAGATATCTTAGATAGAATGGAACTTTCCATTCCATTCTAACCCCCCTCTGTAGGGGGAGTGGGCTAGCCCTACTTCCTGCAGGAAGGGTGGGGACCAGTTTGTTCAAGTCTAGTCTCCCCTAGGCAGGGGAAGGGTGTTCAGAGGCACGTCTCTGCTGAACATGCCCACGCCAACCAGAGCACCCTAAGCTCTGCTGGCCATGGAGGCAGAAGCATAAAAGCTTCAGGAGCCAGGAGTAAACTTACTTGGCTGAAGATAAGTCTAAGTGTGAAGTGCAAAGAAGAAGCCAAGTTACTAAGTCAGCTTGTCAGTACAGCAGAGTGAGAGAAGGATAGAGCAGAGTTGAGTTTGCCTGCCAGTTTAATGCTAAAGCCTGCTGGAACTAAGACAAAGCCTGTAAACTATTGGAAGAAACGATTATTCAAATTAAAGCTGCTGTTGAAAATCATCTCATGGTCTGTACTCAAGTTCTTTCCAATCACTCAATTATTCCCCTTTTTATTGCTTCAGAGCCAAAGCCTGGGGTCCAGCAGTATCCAGGTAGAAGCACCGTGACAAAAAGAGACATTTAGGCTGCACTACACCACTCAGATATGGACAGATATAACTTTTGCTTTGTTTTTAAATTTGCTTCTGGTTTTGGCTTCCAAAATTACATCAGGAAACCTGACTGTGTGACTATACATCAAAGGTGAATATACACAGGCTGAGAATAAAGCACATTATCAGGAACGGTTGTTGCCAACAATCTGGCGATTTAAAGGTGCTGCTGATCATCCGATGAATGTTAGAAACGCTCGTTTATCGGGTGATCTGGTCTTTCATGCAGGTACCATTGATCATGGCTTTTGGGCATCAGATCGTGCTGTCTAAACAGCGATCTGCTGCTCAGAAACCATGATTCTGTATGAGGACGAGGGATCGCCATAGGGATTGCTACATGTAAATGCAGTGGTCTCCTTCACGGAACATGCAACCAAATGTCAAGAAGGAATAAACTGCAAAATGGTGGCTCACTCCAAACGAAATTGCAGAACAGGTGCTACTAGCCCAAATACGAGGGACACCCACCCTCTAGTGGTAATTAGTTATAAATGTTACAATGAAGGGCGAGCACACTTCATTTGGACTTACAATAAAATTTAATTATATCACTCTATTTGAATATCACATGTGTGTCACATGTAAAATATATAAAATCTGTAATATAAAACAATGTGCTGTAAAATACAATACAATATAGTCAATGAAGATAGAAAGCACTTCCTACTAACTCATATATCCAAATAAGTCCAATAAAGTCCATAGGAATTATATTCACCTAGACGATTCCTTATTTGTACAATGACAAACTATCTGAGTTGTGATGAAATTGTCAATAGTCCCATAGAGATGATAACTCACAGGTAAATATTGAGGAGTTTGTCCTATAGGATTTCACTGGTTTTGAAATTTCCTAGGTATTCAGGCGCCGGTCTTATGCGCTCATACAGTTCGATACCTATTCAAATTTATTTCAGTCCCATATATAATGATGTTAAGTTTGTAGGTTAAATCCCTTACCTTCCTTGGCGTTGGCGGTTTAATCAGGCGAGGGTCAGGCGGCGCGGGACACTGCCATGGTCTCGCTCCGTACTCCGTCAGCCCACTTTACCCGGAATCTCGCGGGATCTCACGGGAGTTCGGACGGAACTTCAGCCTAGGCTTGGTCCGTTTAGTTAATCGTCCCGCACAACAGGAAGGTGGATGGCTTTTCAGTTTGTCGATCTTGGTTCCAATCGTTATCAACTGTCCTTTAAAGTAATTTCATAGCAAGGCCATGCTTCTGAATATGGAGGTGCTGCTTCACAGGTGTGCGATCCGGCCCAGACGCGTTTCGGAAACTTGCCTTCCCTTCATCAGTGGTCAAGAAGGAACACTTCTTTCCCGACAATCAGTCAGCCTGTGCAAATGTAGCTTAACTGTTAACTGACTCCTGTTGACTGCAGCACAGACATCCTGATGCACTTGAAAAATTATGGGTAAAGAAAATGTCTCCATTGCCCCCTGGGGAATTTTATAAAAAAAAATAATATCTACAGTATATTTAAAATAAAAGAACAAAGATAATTTGTAAAGACAACAAAATTAAAGAGCTGTTGGGCAAAATCAAACTTTTTCTATGAAAGAAAGAAAGAGTCATTACTCGCCTCTCTGTTCTGCCACTGGTGCAATTCTGATGCTTCCCCTCTGGTCTCTACTTCATGTCACTGCTTAATGTGCAGGAAATGCCAGGAGATTCCTCTTCAACCAATCACTAGCTGAGGAGGGTCATTATTGTGGCTAGTGATTGGCTGTGCACATCTTTCACCATTTCCTATGTCTTGACTAGGAAGTGGAGACCAGTGGGATTGCATTGGAATGACAGTTACAAGGTTTGAAAAAAGAGAGTAATTTGTTTCATGTATTATTCATATTATTTTCATTTTTTTTATTGTATTTATTTATTCTCTATTTAGTTATTTAATTACAGTAGTTTTCTTATTTTGTTGTCATTTTGTAATGTGTTTTTACGCTGTGTATAATTTTAACAGATTCCCAAATAGTTTGCAATTTTTTAAGACTGTGGGCCATGATAGGCAGGGATTTCTAGGCTTTATACCATGTTCTATGCATATAAAAAAGTTTCAAACTGTTTTTGGAGAACCCAGCCTCTGTTGTGCTGACTGAGTGCCTGATTCTTCTCTATGACATGACCTGTATAGCTGAACACCTGCAAGAGAGCGCCGCTCTAGAGAAACTGGACTTTAAACCTCCAGAGGACCCAGACGTACCATAAATGTGACTTTTTTCTGAGCAAATCATAACTGTGGTGAGGGACACAGGGTGCAATGACCTCATCCAGTTGTACAAAAACAAATAAAATGTTGAGTGGAGCTCTTGAAGTCTGGCTGCGGTTATACACATGCTAAGTGACAAATAAATGGAATAGCAGAGACGGTTGTATTTTTCATTACAGTAATGTGGTCTTCTATTCTCTGGGAAATGTGCACTTATATGCGATGCATTGATGTCAAGCAGAATAAAATGCGCAATAATAATTCTGCATAGTAAAAATATCTATAATTAAATATCTCCAGAGGAATTTGTTTTATCCAATCACCACTGGACGTAGAGTTGGAGATTTACTATCAAAATGCATCAGATTTCTGGTGCAATTTGTAAAAATAACTGGCGTAAATACTTTATACATACAGTTGCAAGAAAAAGTATGTGAACCCTTTGGAATGATATGGATTTCTGCACAAATTGGTCATAAAATGTGATCTGATCTTCATCTAAGTCACAACAATAGACAATCACAGTCTGCTTAAACTAATAACACACAAATAATTAAATGTTACCATGTTTTTATTGAACACACCATGTAAATATTCACAGTGCAGGTGGAAAAGGTATGTGAACCCTTGGATTTAATAACTGGTTGAACCTCCTTTGGCAGCAATAACTTCAACCAAACGTTTCCTGTAGTTGCAGATCAGACGTGCACAATGGTCAGGAGTAATTCTTGACCATTCCTCTTTACACAACTGTTTCAGTTCAGCAATATTCTTCGGGATGTCTGGTGTAAATTGCTTTCTTGAGGTCATGCCACAGCATCTCAATCGGGTTGAGGTCAGGACTCTGACTGGGCCACTCCAGAAGGCGTATTTTCTTCTGTTTAAGCCATTCTGTTGTTGATTTACTTCTATGCTTTGGGTCGTTGTCCTATTGCAACACCCATCTTCTGTTGAGCTTCAGCTGGTGGACAGATGGCCTTAAAGAGGACCTTTCACCGATTATGACACTGTGAACTAAGAATACAGACATGCAGAGCTGCGCCCAGGAATCTCACTGCACTTACTATTATCCCTGGGCGCCGCTCCGTTCTCCCGCTATGCCCTCCGGTATCTCCGGCAACTAAGTTATAGTAGGCGGAGTCTGCCCTTGTTCTGCTATAGCGCTGGCCAATCACAGCTCAGAGCTCACAGCCTGGGAGGTTATTTTCTCCCAGGCTGTGAGCTCTGCAATGCGATTGGCCAGCGCTACAGAAGAACAAGGGCAGACTCCGCCTACCATAACTTTGTGACCGGAGATACCGGAGGGCATAGTAGGAGAACGGAGTGGCGCCCAGGGATAATAGTAAGTGCAGTGAGATCCCCGGGCGCCGCTTTCCATGTCTGTATTCTTAGTTCACAGTGTCATAATCGGTGAAAGGTCCTCTATAAGTTCTCATGCAAAATGTCTTTATAAACGGGAATTCATTTTTCCTTCGATGATAGCAATCCGTCCAGGCCCTGACGCAGCAAAGCAGCCCCAAACCATGATGCCCCCACCACCATACTTCACAGTTGGGATGAGGTTTTGATGTTGGTGTGCTGTGCCTCTTTTTCTCCATACATAGTGTTGTGTGTTTCTTCCAAACAACTCAACTTTGGTTTCATCTGTCCACAGAATATTTTGCCAGTACTGCTGTGGAACATCCAGGTGCTCTTGTGCAAACTGTAAACGTGCAGCAATTTTTTTGGGGACAGCAGTGGCTTCCTCTGTGGTATCCTCCCATGAAATCCATTCTTGTTTAGTGTTTTACGTATCGTAGATTCGCTAACAGGGATGTTAGCATATGTCAGTTATTTTTGTAAGTCTTTAACTAAGGCTACTTTCACATTTGCGTTCGGGGCTCCGCTTGTGAGTTCCGTTTAAAGGCTATCACAAGCGGCCCCGAACGCATCCGTACTGCCCTAATGCATTCTGAGTGGATGCGGATCCGCTCAGAATGCATCAGCTCTGGCAGCGTTTGGGCTCCGCTCAGCAGGCGGACACCTGAACGCTGCTTGCAGCGTTCGGGTGTCCGCCTGGCCGTGCGGAGGCAAACGGATCCGTCCAGACTTACAATGGAAGTCAATGGGGGCGGATCCATTCGAAGGTGACACAATATGGCTCAATTTTCAAACGGATCCGTCCCCCATTGACTTTCAATGTAAAGTCTGGACGGATCCGTCTGCGGCTACTTTCACACTTAGAATTTTTTTTACAATATAATGCAGACGGATCCGTTCTGAACGGATCCATCGCCTGCATTATATGAGCGGATCCATCTCAGATGGATCCGCTCTGAACGCAAGTGTGAAAGTAGCCTAACACTCTAGGATTCTTCTTCACCTCATTGAGCAGTCTGTGCTGTGCTCTTGCAGTCATCTTTACAGGACGGTCACTCCTAGGGAGAGTAGCAGCAGTGCTGAACTTTCTCCATTTATAGACAATTTGTCTTACCGTGGACTGATGAACAGCAAGGCTTTTGGAGATACTTTTATGACCCTTTCCAGCTTTATGCAAGTCAACAATTCTTAATCGTAGGTCTTCTGAGAGCTCTTTAGTGCGAGGCATCATTCACATCAGGCAATGCTTCTTGTGAAAAGCAAACCCAGAACCGGTGTGTGTTTTTTATAGGGCAGGGCATCTGTAACCAACACCTCCAATCTCATCTCATTGATTGGACTCCAGTTTGCTGACACCTCACTCCAATTAACTCTTGGAGATGTCATTAGACTAGGGGTTCACATAGTTTTTCCACCTGCACTGTGAATGTTTACGTGGTGTGTTCAATAAAAACATGGTAACATTTAACTCTTTGTGTGTTATTAGTTTAAGCAGACTGTGATTGTCTATTGTTGTGACTTAGATGAAGATCAGATCACATTTTATGACCATTTTGTGCAGAAATCCATATAATTCCAAAGGGTTCACATACTTTTTCCTGCAACTGTAAGTATGCGTTTTTGGGTACTTTTTACAACTTGTAAAAAGGAGGCATAGGGAGGTGGCTTAATGGGAAAGGGGTATTTTTTTGAGGCAGCAAATGGGTGGTGTAAAAAAATGGGGTAATGTAACACATGTACTGCACCAGAAGAATTGAGCAATTTTGTTGGTTTTGTCAGTGGAACAGGCATTTGTGCCAAATTTATTATGTATTTGCACTGCCATTAGTGTGGATTGCACCATACCCATTAGTTTACAGTTACTAAGGGATGGTGCTTTGAGGATGGATCTACATTTTTATCCAGATTTATTATCACAACTTTTTGCAAAAGTCGCTAAAAAAGTTGCAAGCGTACTTCATTCTTCTTATGGAGTACGAAATAGGTCTTTGGACTCCATACATCACTGACATGTACAGGTGTAAAGATTCCAAAATGATGCATACAGTTTTTAAAGTGTAGTTACATTTTGGAATAATGCTGAATGTTTTTTAGAGATGGCTCACCTACTAATCAACGTATGGAGTGTATGTCCTGCTAAAAAGATCCACCCAATCTTCACAAAATTGTAATTAGTATAAATAAATAGTAGGGCACACCTACACTTGGTTACACATGGAGTTGATATTTGAACAATGCAATTTTATTGAACATCTAAAAATAATAATAAAATCGTATAATGTAAAATACAAATATCACATGCACATACAGTATATAATAAAAATAATATGATAAAATGGAAGTAGATTCTCTATAAATCCTTGATGTACATAAATCCCAATAAAGTGGCTTGATGTAAATAGCGATGTTTGCCTTATAGTTTCACCAACCTGACCGATTGGAGTGAGACATGCGTATCTTTTATGCAGATAGTCTTTTTTGGTGCTCAATTGTATCAATAGTGCACACCATAAGAGAGCAAATTGCTTTTGAGGTAGTCTATAGTATAATTTATGGTACTTGTATATCGCTGTGGTCAGATGGTTTAATGACCACTGAGGAAGGAGTCGTAGTTAACTCCAAAACGCGTATGGTAAATGCTAAATAATTGTCATGCAGTAAGAAATTAATCTGAAAACTGAAGCGCTTCAGGTAACTAACAGGGAGAGGGATCGGTGACGTGACCTATACGTGGAACGCCGAAAAATCATACATCGAGTGAAACCTGGTCTAGCACTAAATTGACTAAATGCACAAGTTCACTACCAGAGATTCACTATACCGGCACTTCCGCATCTAGCCACCGAGGATCCCCCAAGTCCCATGTGAGATACAATAGTAAAGGAAACCACGGCACTCGTTTTTCGTATTTTTGAAAATTTATATTTTCATTTCATAATATTTTATATCATATTTTATTTCATCATTTGTAATTTCATTTTTGTTAGCATCCAGGAATATGAAATTTGCACAGACTGGCCAACGTTTCGGTCCTAGTATGGGACCTTGATCACGGCCTGGAGTAAAATACAATGCAATGTATCAGGATACATTATACATGATGAAGAAGATTCAAATTTTAGTTCATAGTATATATAACAAAATGTCCAGTGTCTAGTAAATGGAGACACAGAGGATACAGTTACACTGTACAACATTGGCAGAGTACCACAGGCAAAAGAAAATCCCAAGGGGTCTACGAGTGCATCTTCGCCCGACTCTCTTTCCCTCAAACACCGAATATTGTGCCAAATTAGAATCCATCATCAACAAGTGTTCCTTTGATATCATTGGGCTGAGCATAGAATTTCTACAACAATCAATTAAAGAATCACAAGAAAAACTGACGGCCATTGAAACCCAATTAGTCTCTACAATTTCATCTGACGAGTGGTCCGAGCTCAAGAAAAAGACCAACAACATTCTAGAAGAGCACCGGAAATTCCTAGAAAATACCAAGAGAAATAAATTTATCCGTGACTCTGAAGACTACCATCTACAGAAGATCTACCGTTGGCAATGGCAAAGTACCTCCAAGGGCTCCGATTACTCCTCCTTCCTAGGATACGCATCCTCCTCCTCAGGAAGCGACAGACCAACAAACTACCGCAACCAACGTTTTTTCCACAGACGTGGATACCGACCCGGGAGAAGACCCGCCGCGTACGCCGAGGACGAGGTTCCCACCGACCACAGTCAGACAGGCATCCAGACTCGCTCCCAGGTAGGCACATAATTGTAAACATTGCCTCACGCACATTATCCCCTGCAGAACTCAATATACTCTCAAAAGGCCTATCCTTTTGTCCCTACGGTAATCTACGTCGCTTCACACTTGAACAGGAACTTCAAAGATTTTACAGGTCCATACGACTAAAGGCACACTTCTCCACACAGCCAACAATACCGCCAACAGCTCCAATACCCAGTACCACCACAGAACTCTCCCTAAAGTCCCTAAACTTAAGCAATAAAAGTAAATATATGCCCCCTAAACACTATCACGCTGCAGAAACGTTTATTAATCTCGTACAAAATGAGATCACTAAAAACATAAATGACCTTAAGACAGGAGTTATACACACTCCCCAAAACCTGAAAAGCGAGGAGCATATGGCTCTTAAATTTCTTCAAGATGACAAATCTATAACCATCAAACCAGCGGACAAAGGAGGAGCTATTGTGGTAATGGATACCACAGCCTATATAGCCGAAATCAGATGGCAACTGACTGATGTCTCCACGTACAAAAAGGTGACACTTAACCCACTCTTCCGCATTAAAAGAGAAATTGGTCATTTCCTTGATCACCACCTCCAGATAGGCACTATTGATAAGGCTACCTACACATTCCTCATTAATGAAAATCCCGTTACCCCAGTATTTTACACACTACCTAAAATACATAAGAACATGTCCAAGTCCACCAGGCAGACCCATCGTAGCCTCCACAGATTCTATACTTTCTCCCCTGTCCATTCTTCTCGAAAAAAATTTGACCCCACTAGTGAAAAAGACACGTTCCTTCCTCCTAGACACATCACATTTCCTATCCATTATCCTTAACACCACCAACATCACTCCTGAGGACCTACTGATAACACTTGATGTCAACAGTCTCTACACTTCAATCTCACACGATAAGGGCATTCAAGCCGTCGCAGCACTCTTAACTACTTCTGACTACTCCACAGACACGCAAAGGTTCTGTACGGATCTACTTAGATTTGTATTGGAGAATAACTACTTCATGTTTGGGGATGATTTCTATATACAACAACGGGGCACGGCTATGGGGGCCAACGTAGCGCCGCCATACGCTAATGCATTTATGGCTAAATTTGAGGAGGACCTAGTCTACACACACCCCCTTTTTCAGACTCATGCCAAAATTTGGCACCGGTATATCGATGATGTTTTCTGTATCTGGCACGGTGATGTAAATTAATTTACTGAATTTACTGAATATATAAATAGTCAGGACCCCGACCTAACATTCACCTCCCACACCGATGCGCTATCCATCAGCTTCCTGGACACAGTAGTTCTGAAAACAGAGGCAAGTACCCTTACAACCGATCTATACACCAAACCTACTGACTGTAATACCCTGTTACACTATTCCAGCTGCCATCCTAAAAATACCAAAAAATCTTTACCACGCTCGCAGTTCAAACGAGTAACTAGGGTCGTAGGAAATCCCATTTTGAAAGAACAACGCCTTACAGAAATGTCCCACAAATTCCAAGACAGGGGTTACCCTACCTCCTTGCTCACCAAAGAACTTGCAATAGCCACATCCACAGAACCCATACCGCCTAAGACTGCGTCCCCACCACGTGTCCCCTTAGTGGTGACTTACCATCCGTTTGTCCCCAAGATCCAGTCTATTGTCAAAAGACACTGGCCCCTCCTCCAACAGTCTTACCCTGAAGTCGTTGAATTCAAACATCCCTTCCGTATGTGTTATAAGAGACCGAATAATCTCAAAGACAAATTAGTACATGCCGACATCGGCCCACTTAAACCCACATTACAACAAACCATCCTAGCCCCGAAAAAAACAGGCACATACCCATGCCTACATTGTGCACAGTGCACTAACGTAATTAAAGGGAACCGTATAAGGCTACTTTCACACTTGCGGCATTGTGATCCGGCGGGCAGTTCCGTCGTCAGAACTGGCCGCCGGATCCGCCGATCTGCTGCTGACTGAAAGCATTTGTGAGACGGATCCGGATGCGGATCCGTCTCACAAATGCATTGCAAGGACGGATCCGTCTCTCCGCTTGTCATGCGGACCGACGGATCCGTCTTGTACATTTTTCTCATTTTTACCGATCTGCGCATGCGCATGCCGGAACTACGGATTCGGCATTCCGGTATTCTGAATGCCGGATCCGGCGCTAATACATTCCTATGGGAAAAAATGCCGGATCCGGCGTTCAGGCATGTCTTCAGTTTTTTTCGCCGGAGAGAAAACCGTAGCATGCTACGGTTTTCTCTTTTGCCTGGTCAGTCAAAACGACTGAACTGAAGACATCCTGATGCAAACTGAACGGATTACTCTCCATTCAGAATGCATGGGGATAAAACTGATCAGTTCTTTTCCGGTATTTAGCCCCTGTGACGGAACTCTATGCCGGAAAAGAAAAACGCTAGTGTGAAAGTACCCTAACACATCCCCGTTCAGGCAAAATTTACCACTAAATTTTTTTTTTCACATGTAGCTCCTCATTTGTAGTATATCTCATCAAATGCCCTTGCGGCCTGGCTTATGTGGGAGAAACTACCCAAAATATACGCAACCGAATTTCCAAACATAAATCCGATATCCGTTGTAACAGAACAGAACAACCCATCCCACATCACTTCTCCCTTGCAAAACATCAAATCAGTCAACTTAGGTTCCAAATATTGGAACAAATACCCGCGGGAAGAAGAGGTGGGAACCGGATTGCGCGTCTCAAAGAACGCGAATCCTTCTGGATATTCGAACTTAATACCCTTTTTCCAAATGGTATGAATCGGGACTTTGACTTTTGTACATCGTGATAATTCCACCAGATCTATATCACTATATGGGACGACATATAGGATTGGACACTAAAATCTCACAACTTCTTCCCCCTTTCTTTTTTGTATCACCTGTCAATGCCTATATTCTCAACCTGTTATGATATGCTTACTAACACCATATTTTCTCCTTTACCATCTACAGACAAAATGACTCATAAAGTCCATCCCAACCAGGTAGTATGAGACATAACATAGCCATATAGTACTTTATAATATAGTTTCTACATAGTTATACCGATATACAATAATAATATGTATTACGTAGCATATAACTAAGATAGACTGTACTATACCTATATGTCTTTACTATTTCCATAAATATATAATGATTGTACTAATCAAGTAATCATGTCTATTAACATATGTCTATCCTGGTTGGGGCGTCATATATCCTTTTTCCAGGTCAGCTCTAACTGATCTCTCTCTTAGGCGACATATTGCATTACCTGACATGCCCTTTGCGACCAGACTCGCACTACTTATCCAATTCGGGTCTTAGTCTGACTCTTTTTATGTTTGGGCAATCCAATGCCCCTTACATTACCTCTGCCAGTACTACTTTGCCAGCCCGGGTCTCGGCCGGCCAAATGCGCATGCGCACCGACGCCGCTGCCGCGGTGATGTCACTCGCCTGAGCGCGATGACGGCATGCGTGCGACGGAGCCGGAAGCGTACGCAGGACGCTCGCCCACACCAGCGGCACGCTTTAAAAGCAAGCACAAGCGCAGCACTCACTAGCGCATCCTACGCAGGCAACATGCAGCTAAGACTAAGGTAAACACTGGACCCTTTAATTACTTGTACCGCGCCGCTCTGTTTACACCCCTTCATGTTCTCTCCACCACCAGCTCCAGATAGATGTCCTCAGGGGACGGGACCATGGCCCTTACCTATTGATATATTTGCAGTTCTTTCCTTTGTGTGTATGCATATATATACCTAGCCTTACCATAACCTGCCATTAAGCTATTGGTAAACGATATAACCTATGCCACACTTTACAGGCCACGCCACCCCTGAGACGCTCTGCTGCCCTGCACTACTCTGCCTGTGCCTGCTAATTATGAACTTCGCCAAACATATCAATATTGTATCTGCTGCTGACTTCTCTACTGTTCCTTTTACCGCTAATCAATGATGTATCTAACTGTATATATCTTGGTATATCTCTCTCAACGTAACTCTACAATTGATGATGTAACTCCACAATTGATGATGTCTATATGAAATGAAAGTACGCTTCTTTACTATCCTCTGTGTCTCCATTTACTAGACACTGGACATTTTGTTATATATACTATGAACTAAAATTTGAATCTTCTTCATCATGTATAATGTATCCTGATACATCGCATTGTATTTTACTCCAGGCCGTGATCAAGGTCCCATACTAGGACCGAAACGTTGGCCAGTCTGTGCAA
The DNA here is from genome assembly GCF_014858855.1 of Bufo gargarizans. Classification (NCBI taxonomy): domain Eukaryota; kingdom Metazoa; phylum Chordata; class Amphibia; order Anura; family Bufonidae; genus Bufo; species Bufo gargarizans. The sequence goes on along the minus strand of NC_058080.1, from coordinate 691,477,712 downwards.
ATTTCATATTCCTGGATGCTAACAAAAATGAAATTACAAATGATGAAATGAAATATGATATAAAATATTATGAAATGAAAATATAAATTTTCAAAAATACGAAAAACGAGTGCCGTGGTTTCCTTTACTATATTACCTCAAATTACCATCGAGCACCGTACCAAAACGACACAAGAGGAGTGCCGTCCAACCCAAGCATTCCATGTGAGATACATACCGCTGAACATATTTCTGGAGGCCGGATCACTGCTTGCAAAAATCAAGTCACACGTGGGACGCCACGATACATACAGCAAACCGGCAAATCCAGCGAAACAGTAAGTAAGCTAACGCTGAATCTACATACAAACAGCGATATCCAAGTTCCATAATTTATACTATAAACTACCTCAAAAGTATATTGCTCTCTTAAGATGCGCACTATTGATAGAATTGAGCACCAAAAAAGACTATCTGCATAAAAGATACGCATGTCTCACTCCAATCGGTCTGGTTGGTGAAACTATCAGGCAAACATCACTATTTAGATCAAGCCACTTTATTGGAATTTATGTACATCAAGGATTTATAGAGACTCTACTTCCATTTTATTATATTATTTTTATTATTTACTGTATGTGCATGTGATATCTTTATTTTATATTATACGATTTTATCATTATTTTTAGATAATACCAACTCCATGTGTAACCAAGTATAGGTGTGCCCTACTATTTATTTATACTAATTACATTTTGGAATAACTCTATTAAAAATTATTCTAAATGCCGTAAAATGAATATTTCTAATAGAGATGAGCGAATCAAAGTTGACTCTCACCGAATCCGAATTTCCTCACGCTTCTTGGTAACGAATCACAGTTTTTCCTAAAATGGCTGCTGCACATGTGAGAACATGGAGCAAAGAACTCTGGGAACGAGGGATCACCCACGATGCCATGCATGCAGCCAATCAGCAGCCAGCCAGCCCTGTGATGTCACAGTCCTATAAATAGCCTCAGCCATCTTGGATACAGCTATTTTCCAGTGTACTTAGTGCAGGGAGAGACGTCAGCAGGCGCTAGGGACAGTGCTAGGAAACACTTGAAAACTTTTAGTTTTCTGAATAGAAGTTCAGGGAAAGATCATTAGAAGTTTAGGGAAAGGATAGGGAGGAACTATTCCACAGTATTGAAGTAGAACAGGGTCCAATATGGGAGGTTACAGCCTGGGTAATAGGAACAATTCTATTACACCTTGCTGCACTGACTGGGGATCCAAATTGTCATTATACTGCTGCTTTTGGGTTTGCAATAGATGACACCTCTGTAATTCTATCAAACTGTTCTCTATAATTGGGGTGCAAGTGTTGTGTGATACAGCCATTAACAGGATGTATTACCAGGAAATATTTCTACGTCTTATTAGCCCTTGTGAGGTGCAGTTATATGTTCTACAGTCTTTATTGGCATGTATAAGTGGGAAAAAAGGTCTTATTAGCCTTTGTGTCGTGAAGTGAGAAACTTACAGCCTTATTTTGGAGTGTATTAATTTCCATTTTTTTGTGTCATCTAGCAGTCGTGTCTTGACCAGCAACCCAGTGGTTCTTGAATGGTTGACTCAGTCATCCACTTTGTCCCAATTGACATCAGACACCCCCCAGCCAAGAGTCAGTGGGTTCGTCGGAGACAACCCTTAATTGGCGTGGCCCAGGAGCAGCCCTCAACCTGCCTCTGTCCTTTTCTGTTCCCTCAGCCAGAGAGGTATTATATGCTGTGGGCTAAGCTCCGCTATACAGCGAGGACAAGCTACTAGAGGACAGTCTGCAGCTACTGCCTAGCCAAGATCTGAAGGAGACATCTGCCGCTTCCTCCGGTATGCTGGCAAGTAGTGCTGAGGAGTGTGGCGTGACAGTACTTGATGATGATGTAGTCGATCGAAATTGGGAGCTGGGTGATGAAGGGACTTCATCATAATCGGGGGAATAGGGTGGTAGGTTGCACGTGAGGCAGCGGCGGAGCCAGCAAGTCAGTAGCGTGGCTGGTAGTCAGCAGGATGGCAGCAGTGGGATGTCGGGAGCCAAACGTGCCTGGGGTAGACCTCCCACTTCGCAGGAGCCTACCTGCCCGGAAAGTAGTGGTTCAGGGGTTCACGGAGGCAGCAGCGGTAGCAGTCAGTCAGTGCGGATTGTTGGGGGTAACATCACCTACTCGGCAGTGTGGCAGTTTTTTGTTAAGCCGCCGGAGGTGGTAAACATGGCCATTTGCTTAATCTGTGGGCAGAAGGTGAAGCGTGGCCAGGGTGCCAATGTTGGCACCATGGCCCTATGTCAACATATGCAGCGTCATTATAAAGTGGCCTGAGAGATCCATGGCCCCAATAGGGTGGTCCAGCCTGCCGCAGCAACCGCTGCATCACCCAGTGGCATGCACCCAATTTCAGGCAGTCAAGGCTCCACCACCTCAGCCGAAGGGAGCTGTTTGTCCTTCCCATCATCTACTGGCCCTGATGCTCCTTCTCCTCGCCCTCCTACTCCTCATTAGTCATTCTATCAGCAATTGATCACAGAAGCGATTGTCAAGAGACAACAGCGCAGAAGCTGAACATGCTCCTGGCCAAGTTGCTGGTGCTGCAGTCCCTTCCTTTCCAAGTGGTGGACTCTGCACCTTTCAGAGAACTGATGGCTTGTGCCGAGCCGAGGTGGAGAGTCCCAAGTCATCATTTCTTTGCCAAAAAGGCAGTACCAGCCCTGCACAAATATGTAAAACAGAAGGTGGGCCAGTCATTGAGCCTATAGGTGTCTGCCAAAGTGCACGGCAGGGACGACATGTGGAGCTGTAACTATGGTCAAGGACAATATATGTCCTTTATGGCTCACTGGGTAAATGTGGTTCCTGCCCAGCCAAACCAGGAATTTGGCCAGATGATGCCGCTTCCGCCTCCACATTCTCACGCCATTAGTCCTGCGAAAATGTCCGCCTTTGCCTCCTAATTCACCAACGTGTCCTCAGCCTTCACTGCAGGGAAAATTCACAGTGCTCCTCCAGCATACTACATGTGCAGGTCACTGCGGTGTCAGTCTGTTTTACACCTCATTTTCCTGGGCGAACGGGGTCACACAGGGCAGGAACTTTTCTGTGTCCTTCATCAATAAATCGAATCCTGTCTTTCTCCGCGACAACTCAAAATCTGAACCATGGCGACTGACAATGGGAATAACATGGTGTTGGTGCTGCGTCAAGGAGAGTTGAGCCATGCGCCCTGCATGGCGCACGTCTTCCACCTATCTACAAGACATCCTAAAAATGGCCTGGAACTTTGCAAGCACTTCAGCCCCTCGTACACTGCCAAGCACACCCTCCTTAAGCTGCAACGACTGATATGTTGGACCGACTATATGAACAGAGAAAGGCCATAAACAATTTCTTGATGATCCAAGCGGACAGGAGTACTCCCCTGTGTAACTTCAATGTCAGCCAGTGGCAGCTCATGCGTGACACCTGCCATTTGCTCTGGCCCTTTGAGGATGCCACGTTATATGTCAGTCGCCAGGACTACGGGATGAATGCCATTCGACTGCTTCATATCCTGGAACAGATGCTGGTAAATCTGGCTGGTCAGGGGACTGGAGACGTGGCGCCTACATGTCACGGCCACATGAGCCCTGTGGGGGATTAACTGGAGGAGTACATTAGAGCACAAGCAATATGTAGTGAAATGGGTGGTTTTTCTACACAGGTGACAGGAGAGGAGGAGCAGGAGCAGCTGGAGGAGCAAGAGGGAGATAAGGAAGATGAGGCAGATGACCCAGACACACCGTTGCAGTATGCAGTGGAGATGGAGGCAGGGAGTTCCTCCGAGTCACTTCTGCAAATAGCCCGCTTCATGCTCACTTGCTTGCTCACTTGCACTGAACTACTATAGAGACATCCTATGTAGTCAGTTGGCCACTGCCTATCTGCTTCATCATCCATCCTCTCGCAGGTCTGACTGGGGGGGCCCTCTGTACTCACATTCCACTGCCATGGCTGCTGGGGTTGGGTGGCAGGAGCAGTACCAGTTCCATCAGCAGCAGCCTGAGTCTAGAGTCGCTGATGAGCAGCTTTCTTCACCCGCACAGTGAAGAAACTACTCACCAGAAGCTAGACATAGAGGAGAACCAGCAGGTTGTGGTATACTTGGAGTGCACCCTGCCAGCCGTCATTGAAGACCTGCTGGATTACTGGGCAGCCAAACTGGATTTGTGGTCGCAACTGGCCGAATTTGCCCTGCAAAAGCTGTCCTGACCGGCCACAAGTGTGGCGGGTGTTTAGTGCAGCTGGGGCCATAGTTACTCCAAGAAGAACTCGTCTGTCCACCCAAAATGTGGAAAGACTGCCCTTTGTCAAGATGAATCAGGCGTGGATCAGCCAGAATTTCCACCCACCAATGCCTGATGCATGAGATTAGATCATCCATGCTGCCTCACCCAAACCTTGACAAAGGAGACCGGTTTCTTCTGGCTACCTGCCTCAGCAACTATTCTGATGCTGCCACCCGCCTGATGCCACACATATGATGCCAAGTGCTCCTTCTTACACTCACCATCATCAGCAGGTACTGTTATTGCCACTCACCTCCCCACTCTGTGACCGGGTCACTCTGTGGTCTCCTGATGCTGCTGCCACCTCACCATTTAGGTCTCCTCATGCTGCTGCTGCCACCCCCACACTATGTCACCTTGCAAGTCTGTGGCCTCCTAATGCTGCTGCTGCTTTCATCTCACACACTATTTTACCTTGCCACTCTGTGGTCTCCTCATGCTGCTGCTAAATCGACACTGTCACCTGGTCACTCTGTGGCCTCCTCATGCTGCTGCTGCCACCTCCACACTATGTCACCTTGCCACTCTGTGGTCTCCTCATGCTGCTGCTAACTCAACACTATGTCACTGGGCCACTCTGTGGCCTCCTCATGCTGCTGCCACCTCAACACTATGTAAATGGACCACTCTGTGGTCACCTCATGCTGCTGCCACCTCCCCACTATGTCACTGGACCACTCTGTGGTCTCCTCATGCTGCTGCTACCTCAACACTATTGGGCCACTCTGTGGACTTCTCAAGGTGTTCTACCACCCTCCCCACTCAATGACTAGGCCACTATTTTGCCTTTTTGGCCTGGTTGACATCATCGTTTATTTGACCCTTCTTCTGATCTGTCAGAAGGAAGGAAAAATGAGACACACAACAGATCCTGTTTGTGTAGCAGCTGTAAGGCCTGTATGGTCCCATCAGAATTGACTTATGATTTGTTAGCCAAAAGTAGGAGTGGGTACAAACACAGAAGACATGGAAATATTCAATTCACGTGTCATCTCTGTTTTGGATCCACTCTTTTTTGGGGGGGTTTAGCAATACTGATGGATTACTGAACAAATGCTGACCGAGCAAAGACAGATTCTCAACAAACAGGATCCCTTTTGGGGGGGTTATTGTTCTGACGGATCAGATGAACAGACACCCTCTCCACTCTGTCAGGGGGGCTCTACTTGTATAAGCGTTTAATAGAACAGGTTCTGTAGACATCTATGTGAAATCAGCTGATGACGGTGTAAAAGGAGTGCCTCTGCACGGTTCTTTATACCTGGCTCTAACATTGACCTGTAAGGCTCAGTTCACACTTAAGTTACCCAAATAAGTGAAGAGTGCAGTTTTTCTAAGAGCGACGCCTGTCATGTGCGTGTCATACTGACTCACAGTATTGATTCACTACCACAGCAGACTCCCTATGCGTGTTACTGCAAGGCACAGTGTTCTACATCACTATACAGGCTCTCTGCAGCCAGGAAATCTTTTTTTTTATTTATTTTTTATGAGATTCACGTAAATAAATTCGGATCAAATCTTTTCGGAAAATTCAGCGAACCAGCCGAATCAATTTTTTTTGAAATTCACTAAACTCTAATTTCTAATATACTTTTTTTTTTCACGTTTTCGTTATGAAAGGTACCTGAAGTTCAGGTGTCTATAGTGCTTTGGAATCTGTATACTCAATGATATATAAGGGTGTATGGATTCCATTGTGGTGCCAGAGTGAGAGGTGTACAGGCTGGAGCATACATCGCTCCAGTCTGTACCAGCGTTGCACTGCTAAAAGCCTTGCGTACCACATGGGTGCAGGAGACACTGTACTGATATGCTATGCAAGGCTTTGGAAGAGCGGAGCATTCACAGGCAGGATCAGCTATGTTTTCTGCCTAAACAATACATTCACTCCGGCCCCACAATGGAATCCATACACCCTTACATGATGTCAGCGATGTACGAGTGTACAGATTCAAAAGCGCTATAGACATATGAACTTCAGCTACCTAGTCCATAAGTAAAATTTTCAAAAATATTTATTTTAGGCCTCATGCACACGACCGTTCCATTATTTGCGGTCAAAACACAGAAGCCACCAGTGTGCTTTCCACAATTCCGCAAAACAGACAAGAATAGGACATGATATATTTTTTTTGCAGGGCCACGGAACAGAGCAACGGATGCAGACAGCACACGGAGTGCTGTCCGCATCTTTTGCGGCCCCATTGAAGTGAATGGGTCCGCACCCGATCCGCAAAATCTGTGGCTCGGATGCGGACCAGAACAACATGTAAATGAGGCCTTAGAATAGTGTCCAACAGAGTTATTCCAAAGTTGGGCTGCACTTTAACAAACTGTATGCATTGTTTTCTAAATTAGTTGCAAACAAATCAATTCAAACCAAGCAAACACCTCAAAGAAAGTAAAAAAAGTCCCATCTTGATACATAAACTACTCAGATGAGACATTCTGCCAGTGTGCCAAATTTATCATCCAGCATCAGACCTTATAATAAGTCTGTGGTAGTTTACTCTGTTTTACTTTTTGACAATTGGGGTCATTTATCAAACTGGTATAAAGTAGACCTGGCTTAGGTGCCCATAGCAACTAATCAGATTCCATCTTTCATTTTTGACAGCTCCTTTGGAAAATGAAAGGTGGAACCTGATTGGTTGCTATGGGTAACTAAGCCAGTTCTACTTCATACCAGTTTTATAAATGACCCCAAATATTTGTAAATCTGCCCTCCAGTGTCTAATTTTTTGCCCATTTTTTTAACATCTATAACCATGTAAAATGTACCAGACCTGATGCATATGGTAGAGCCATGTGCAACTTACCTGTACCATGGAGCCACAGCAGGGGCGGATTGGCCATAGACCTTACAGAGAAATTTGCTGGTGGACCGATGCCCAGGGGGCTGCCCAAGCCCCCATCTTTAGCGCTGTCTGGGTACATAATAAGCTATCAGTGGTAATTAACTCTGTGAGAATCCGGTGCTTGTACCCGGCCAGCGACATGCCCTCCTGAATTCAACTATGTCCTGCATCTCACCTCCTAAGCCCCTGCTCCATATCTTAATCAGAGACAACTGGTAGAGGAGGAGAGAAAATAGCCGCTACTGATGGCCAACTCAGAGGGACAGCTTTTGGGGCAATATATTGTGCGGCACTGTGGTATGTGGTATTTTGCGCTATGGTATTGCTGCCCCACCTACTTTTGTTGCCTCGCCTCCTGTCAGTTTAGACCCTCCTGCAAAATGGGGCTACTTTTAAGTATTCTTTTTCCAGGGCCATTTTAGGTTTCCAATCCGACCCTGAGCCACAGGCATTGTGTTTGCTGCCAAATAGTGCTTCTCCTGTAGAAGCAATTTGTTGGATTAGAAATTTGAGGCATATGGAGACACAGTAGGGCAGTATAGAACTGTATAGTATTGTGCTCCTCAGAGCGTGTATAGAGCCATAATTCAGCCTCGTGAATGCGCCACGAAGAACTGCCGATGGATGATCTGTATTAAATGCCCCTTAGGGTGCTTTGAAGCTGTGAAATAAGTCAGTTATCAGAGACTGAAGTTCCATTGTCAAAACAGCTTTAGGGTGGTGTCACGGCTGTTTAAGGGTAACCAGAGCATACACAGTAAGAAGAGCTACTGACCAGACCCAAACTAGGGAAGAGAAAGGGTGACCCCTGTCAGACCCTCAACAAAACGCAGGAGAGACAGCTGGGAGTAAAGACCTCATCACAGGGGCTGAGAAACAGAACAGTGAGAACACCTCCAAACTCTAAGTGACATCATCACAGGGGTGGAGACACAGAGCTGTGAGAACGTCTCAAAGCTCTGGTAGTGACAGTACCCCCCCTCTACGGGTGGACTCCGGACACCCAGGACCCACCTTCCCAGGATGAGCCTTATGAAATGCCCTGATAAGGCGAGTGGCTTTAATGTCCGACATCGGAACCCACATCCTCTCCTCAGGACCATAACCCTTCCAATGAACGAGGTACTGAAGAGAACCGCGGACAATGCGAGAGTCCACAATTCTGGAAACCTCAAACTCCAGATTGCCATCAACCAAAATCGGAGGAGGAGGCAAAGAGGAGGGTACCGTGGGCTGGACATATGGTTTTAAGAGAGATCTGTGAAATACATTATGTATCTTCCAAACCCGTGGAAGATCAAGACGGAAGGCAACAGGATTGATGACTGACAAAATTTTATAAGGCCCAATAAACTTGGGACCCAATTTCCAGGAGGGAACCTTCAGTTTAATATTTCTTGTAGACAACCACACCAGATCACCCACATTCAGGTCCGGACCAGGCACACGTCTCTTATCAGCCACACGCTTATACTTCTCACTCATCTTTCTGAGAATACTCTGAATCTTTTGCCAAATGGTAGACAAAGACGAGGAAAATCTCTCCTCCTCAGGTAAACCAGAAAGAGCCCCTCCCGAGAATGTCCCAAACTGCGGATGGAACCCATATGCACCAAAAAATGGTGACTTATCAGAAGATTCCTGATGACGGTTGTTCAAAGCAAACTCAGCAAGAGGGAGAAATGAACACCAATCCTCCTGGTTCTCCGCCACAAAACAGCACAAATATGTCTCCAGATTCTGATTGAGGCGCTCAGTCTGACCATTCGACTGCGGGTGAAAAGCAGAAGAGAAGGACAGCCGAACCCCCAGGCGAGAACAGAAAGCCTTCCAGAACCTGGAAACAAACTGCGTGCCTCTATCGGAAACAATATCAGAGGGAATGCCGTGCAATTTAACAATATGGTCGACAAAAGCTTGCGCCAACGTTTTAGCATTGGGTAAACCAGGGAAAGGAACGAAATGAGCCATCTTGCTAAAACGGTCCACGACCACCAGGATCACCGACTTCCTCGAGGAACGAGGAAGATCCGTGATAAAGTCCATGGACAGGTGTGTCCAAGGACGGGAAGGTATGGGTAACGGGAGAAGGGAACCTGAAGGTCGTGAACGAGGGACCTTAGCGCGAGCGCACGTCTCACAAGCAGCCACAAAACCCTCCACAGACTTACGAAGAGCCGGCCACCAAAATCCCCGAGCAATGAGATCTACCGTGGCTCTACTCCCGGGGTGACCAGCAAGAACCGTATCATGATGTTCCTTAAAGAGTTTGTGACGTAGCTCAGGAGGCACGAACAACTTCCCGGAGGGACAACGGGCAGGTGCCTCAGTCTGGGCAGCCTGGACCTCGGCCTCCAAATCGGAATATAGAGCAGAAACAACTACCCCCTCCGCCAAAACGGGACCCGGGTCCTCGGAGTTTCCTCCTCCCGGAAAACAGCGAGAGAGAGCATCAGCCTTCACATTCTTGATCCCAGGGCGGAAAGTAACAACAAAATTGAATCTGGAGAAGAACAGAGACCATCTGGCCTGTCTCGGATTCATACGCCTGGCCGACTCCAAGTACGCCAGATTCTTATGGTCGGTAAAAACGGTGATAGGGTGCCTGGCCCCCTCCAACCAATGGCGCCATTCCTCGAAAGCCAACTTGATGGCCAACAACTCCCTATCTCCCACATCATAGTTTCTCTCTGCCGAGGAGAGTTTTCTAGAGAAAAAGGCACAAGGTCGCCATTTGGCAGGAGAGGGGCCCTGGGACAAAAACTGCACCCACACCCACCTCGGAAGCATCCACCTCAACAATAAAAGGTAAGGAAACATCGGGATGCACCAAGATGGGAGCAGACGCAAAACTCTCTTTAATCTTAGAAAAGGCTGCAAGCGCCTCCTCCGACCAAGAGGAAAAATCCGTCCCCTTTTTTGTCATGTCAGTAAGGGGTTTGACAATAGAGGAATAATTCAAAATGAACTTTCTGTAGTAGTTAGCAAAACCCAGAAATCGCATCAATGCCTTCTGATTTTCAGGAAGCTCCCACTCCAGCACAGCACGGACCTTCTCCGGATCCATGCGAAAACCAGAAGCAGAGAGGAGAAAACCCAGAAATTGAATCTCCGATACCATAAAAAGACATTTCTCCAGCTTGGCATACAGTTTATTCTCCCGCAGTATCTGCAGGACCTGAAAAAGATGATCCTGATGGGTCTGAACATCAGGTGAAAAAATCTAAATATCATCAAGATACACCAATACAAATTTCCCCATTAAATGATAGAAAATACTATTAACAAAATGCTGAAAGACGGAGCATTCATCAGGCCGAAAGGCATAACGAGATTCTCGAAATGCCCGTTAGGGGTATTAAAGGCCGTTTTCCATTCATCCCCCTCTCTGACCCTGACCAGGTTGTACGCGCCTCTCAGATCCAATTTGGAAAACACCTTGGCCCCAACAATTTGGTTGAAGAGGTCCGGGATCAGACTCTCGGAGATATAGGTTCGCATTGCGAGTCTTTCCGGTTGTGAGAGATTGTAGAGGCGTGCTTTTGGCAGCTTGGCGCCGGGAATGAGGTTAATGGGACAGTCAAACTCCCGGTGAGGAGGTAGCTCCTGAACACCGCTCTCGGAAAACACATCCGAGGAATCAGAGAGAAATGATGGCACAGTTTTAGTAGACACCTCTGCAAAAGTCGCTGTGAGACAATTCTCTCTACAAAAGTCACTCCACTCATTTATTTGCCTTCCTTGCCAATCAATAGTGGGGTTATGTCTAGTGAGCCAGGGTAGCCCCAAAACTAGAGGAGAAGGCAATCCGTTAAGGACAAAACAAGATATCTCCTCCACATGAGTGTCACCTACAGCTAGCCGGATATTGTGAACAATGCCTTTCAGAGATCTCTGCGAGAGTGGAGCAGAGTCGATAGCAAAAACAGGTATATCCTTTTCTAATGTACAAACCTGAAAACCATGCAAGGCTACAAATTGAGTGTCAATAAGATTGACGGCCGCTCCACTATCGACAAAAATCTCACAAGGAATGACTTTGCTCTCTAGCGCCACCCTGGCAGACAGGAGAAAACGGGAACTGCAGGTCAGAGGAATAGCATCAATTCCCACATCAACTTTGCCCAAAGTAGCAGATGAAGCAGAACTTGATGATCTACCTCTTGAGGTTTTTCTCTTATTATCGCTCTTAGTACAGTTCAGGAATCTCCTAGACGGACAAACATTTGCCAAATGACCTATGCCCCCACAACAAAAACACACCATATTCTGAGGACTAAATCCTCTTTTATCAGGGGCAAGTCGGCCTAGCTGCATGGGCTCCTCCTCAGAGGGGAGCGAGACAGGATGAGACCCCTGCATACTGAATGAGTCCGCACCATTGCCCCTAGACTGACAATGGCTGGACGGAGAGGTCTTGTTTCTTTCCCTTAGACGCCTGTCAAGGCGTACCGCCAATGACATGGCAGACTCTAAGGACGTTGGTCTCTCATGGAAAGCAAAGGCATCTTTCAAACCCTCTGAGAGACCATGACAGAACTGACTTCGGAGTGCAGCATCATTCCAGCCTGAATCAGCTGCCCATCTCCGAAATTCAGAACAATAAAGCTCCGCAGACAGTTTGTTCTGGCATAAAACACGTAAGTTCGATTCTGCCAGAGCAACACGATCCGGGTCATCATATATCTGCCCCAGGGCCACAAAAAATCTTTCCACGGATCGAAGGGAGGGATCCCCTGATGACAGCGAAAAAGCCCAAGTCTGAGCATTACCCCTGAGCAGCTAGATGACAATCCTCACCCTCTGTTCCTCATTACCAGAGGAGTGGGGACACAAACAAAAATGGAGTTTACATGCCTCTCTGAAGCGAACAAAATTCTCACTGCCCCCGGAGAACGTTTCCGGAAGTGAGACCTTTGGCTCGCAACAGACTCCATGAGCCGGAGCAGAGCCCAATGTTTGTAGCTGAGTCACAGATTGACGGAGATCCGCTACTTCCAAAGAAAGACCCTGCATGCGGTCAACCAAGCCAGAAAGCGGATCCATGTCAACAAGGACGGTTTTGGTGGATTATAATGTCACGGCTGTTTAAGGGTAACCAGAGCATACACAGTAAGAAGAGCTACTGACCAGACCCAAACTAGGGAAGAGAAAGGGTGACCCCTGTCAGACCCTCAACACTCTCCCTATGCTGCTAAAGCACATGCCCGGATCCAAATGGTGGAACGAGGCATGCCCGCGTACCTTAGACTGATGAGCCCTGTAACCCCTACAATAGTGGAAGGGGCACGGCCACCGATGCCCTGCTCAGACTATGGAGGGAACCGTGGCCACCTCAGATCCAGACAGGAAATCACCAGGTACACAACAAAGTCTGCACACTTAGCTGATGGAGCTGCAGCCGCAGAGAAGACGGATCCAAGGGCCGCTGGCAATATCCGGAGTGCTTGCAGCAGCAGAACACAGGTCCAGAGAACTAGTAGCTTAAGAAGTGAAGATACTCAAGGCAGAGCTACAACTGAAAAGAGAAATATAATCCACGCCCTGCAATAGGAGGAGGGGTGATTTAAAGGCAGGGAAATCAAACGCAGGAGAGACAGCTGGGAGTAAAGACCTCATCACAGGGGTGGAGAAACAGAACAGTGAGAACACCTCCAAACTCTAAGTGACATCATCACAGGGGTGGAGACACAGAGCTGTGAGAACTTCTCAAAGCTCTGGTAGTGACAGGTGGGTTCACACTAGCGTTATGGAGTCCGTTATGGCGGAACCCATAAGACGGAAGGGAGGATCAGTTTTGCTGCCTATAGACTTGCATTATGACGGAATGCAAAACGGACGCCTTTAAAAGGAATTCGGTTGCTCTTCGTCCTAATAGAAGTCTACAAGCATAACTTGTATTATGACAGAATGCAAAATGGAAGCCTTTAAAAGGCATTACATTTGCTCTCCGTCCTAATAGAAGTCTGAAAATGTCTATGTTCACCAGCAGGTGGCAGCTAAGTGTTAGCAAGGAGTTAAGGCCAGGTTAGTGTTTCTGAGCTTCCCTCTGTGAGCAGAAGTGGGCTATGACCATATCCTGCCTCATGGAAAGAGAAGGAAGTTAGAGTTAGTGTGCCAGCCACCCCGGCTAGAGGAAGGCTGTATGTGTAGGAGCTCCCAGATATAGGGATCCAAAGCCAGGATCTTGTCTCGGCTGAGACATTAATCATCATCCCCTGCCTGAGCCTTGCAGCCTCAGCTGGAAGAAGCAAGCAGACAACTCTAGAGTTCCTGGAAGAGCCATGCCCTGTGAAGCTAACTGTGAGTAAAAGTCCAGAGACCCAGGAGAAGCCATATTCCTCCTCAGCTAGTCAGTCCCCATACAGCAGAAGATAGAAAGTGCAGAAGCCAAATTCCTGCCACAGTTTAGAGCTACTAAGCAGACATCCTTTTCCTGCAAAGCTCCAGGTACATGATAGAGCAGAAGATATATTCCTGCCACACATTGCCAATACCTGCTGGGACCAAAGATGCTGTATCTTGCTTGGATTAAAGCTACAACCAGTAAAGACAAGCTTGAACTTTGCCAAGGTCTGGATCTCAATTTCTGCTGCAAATTCCTCAATTACTCCTACTAGCACCACACTCATTTTATTGCAAGTGAGCCAGGATCCAGGAGTCCAGCCGTACCCAGGTAGAAGACACCGTTGACACCATTACCACTACCATACAGAGACATTACACCACTCTGGCATTCCTAACCTGGTACGTGAGTTACAACACCTTAAAGAGCCCTGTGTTAGTACCCTGCGCACGCTGCAATTGGTGTCACTAACAAAACTATAGACTATTATACTCATATCCTGACCCACTGCATAATTTGGCATCCGTGTAACCGTACCCCCATCCTGGTCACTGCACAAGATGGAAAACAAAGTCCTGTCGATAGGACTTTGTTTTCCGTCTTGCATAACGGGACCCAGATGGATCCGTTGTGTTTTCCCATAGACTTCTATTAGGATGGAGCAATCTTAAAGGCTTCCGTTTTGCATTCCATCCTATGGATTCCGTTATGTTCTGTTATAACCCTGTTATAACAGAAAGCCATAGCGGACTCCATAACGCTAGTGCGAACCCACCCTTAGTCATCAACGTGCTGTTTGCATTTTTTTCTTGGTAAATTGAGACAAGAAATCAAGTAGAGTCCAACCTTTTTATGAATATACGCCCCACCTGTTTATATAGGCCATGCCCCAAATTTACTGAACCTAATACATAAATGCCCTTGTATCACAAGATTAGCAGTTTACTTGCCCATTCCATTAGTCCTCCAAATGAAGTAAGACAAAGAAGATTAAGCCATAACCCTCTCCTCTTACCCCTGCTGCCTTATTATCAGTGCCCTGGACTATGGAAACTGGTGACAGCTCTAATTTGCGGTACTTGGAGAGACTGAGATAGCAGGTGGCCTTGGGCCGGTGGCAGGAAAATACGTTTTGGATTGATTAAGTTAGGCAATGATGAGCCCTAAGCCATAAAGCCAGAGACATAGAGGACAGGATGACTAGTTAATTCCCGCTACCTATCTTTTCCTTGTGCTCTTAGGGTATGGCCACACAGTCAGGTTTCCTGATATAGTTTTGGAAGTGAAAACCAGCAATTTAGAGGTCATCAATGGTAACCCTGCAATGGGTGCACTTTAAGTGGCACCCTTGCCTATTTGACAAATGTTATATATTTGCTTTTAATGTGTATTGTATTATACTCCACACTGATGGCATGCATGCCTACAATTTTACTTCGGGCCACTATATGCTGGTGTAGCACCACACACTATATCTATGGGCTTCAAGCAAGAAGAAATCAGTGTGAGACCACATGGAGTGCCTGCAGAGTATGTGCAGTTCAGCCAGGAGACAATAGGCCCTAGGAACCTGCCTCAAGTAATAAAAGTCTTGTGAGTGTGTGAACAGTCTGTGCATATGAATAAGAGAGACCTACTGTGAAACTAAGTAAAGGCTTTGGCTTAGACACTAAGGGGCATGCTGGTAGGCTAAGAGCAAATGATTGACTGAAGCCTGAGATGGAGTGGGCCCTGGGTTACCACAGTTTAAGGATGGTAAAAGAGCGGAGCCTAGTGAGTTTGAGGGACTGTTGCAAGTGAGCTGTTTAATTCTCTGAATTGTTAGGACATTGGTCAAGGGCCCAAAATGTGAGGAAACATATGTGTGCTGCACATTCCTCAGCAGGGGTTAACAACCAATGCCCCATCACCTATCAAAATTTCCTGATTCACTACAACATTGTGGTGCTTTACCTTAGCTTATGGGATACTTCTAAAAAGCTGGGTGGTTTTCTCCTCTCATTTTTTGTCTTCAAGTTCCCCTCTTCCCTACATAAAAAAGTTGATCCAGAAGAAGATTCCTGTCAGGTCTTTTAGCTAGGGAATGAAACCTGTCTTTGAGTTTTGCAGAGGAAACCAATATGTGCCCAAATTTTTCTGACCACTATATTGTTTGGGGGTGTCAGAGCAAAAATGACCGCCCTGAGGATGCCCACTCAAACATGTAGAATATGGAGAAACATGGAGAAGTTCCATAAGGATGTCCCCAGTTGTATTAGAGCCCAAAACTCCAGTGCTGCTCTATATTGTCTCTTAGTATTACAACTTTCAATTTGCCTCAGAAAGCAAATAAGTGCATTATATACAGTATTGGATCATGTAACTGCAAAAAAAGAAACCTGACAAGATTTTGTTCCCCCTTCTGTAAAACGTTTATCATTGTCACATAAAAAAAGACATAACTAAAAATATTATTTTTGTCCTAGACAACGCAGCAACTCTAAGTAACTATGGAGATTATCTAACAAGTGGTTTACTTAGTGCCCCCGGCTGTCAGCGAATATTGTTTAATTTATACAGCTACTTGAATCCTCCTTGGAAAGAAAGTCACCCATATTTCTCACAGCACAACTTTGATTTATTTGTCAGCGTGGGCCAAGACATAACATTTATTATGATTCACCTTAGCACGATGACATTTCATTTGTCTTGCAAGAGAAGATATTCCTGCAACCAGGAGATCAACATCCCCTTAGCCTCCTGAATATCACATAATAAACGGGCGTCTGCTTTTCCTCACTGCCTCAATAGGACGACATGTTTATGTTACAGGACCAAGCCCCCATTGAATATTTACAAAATTTGGTGCAGAGGTGTTGATACATAAATCTAAAGGCTGAAACCTACATGAAATAGAAGTGGTGGAGAGCCATAAAACACTTTACAAAGAGAAAAAGCAAGGCTGGATTTTTATTCTCATGCTTCATTATTAATTGCAGGCTATTCCGGCCTTAAAATGATATGATTTATCATGCAGTAGTATTTGCTGCACTTGTTAAAATTTAGCTTGTGCAGGAAAGAAAAAAAAAAAAAAAGAAAATTGTTACTTGAGCGAATTGATTCTAAACTAATAGAATTCGACACAAATTTTGTAAAATTCAAGTTAGATCCAAACTGAATTTTGGATGAGAAGTGGAAAACAAATTAAATGAAATTTTTATTTTTAAAAGACGAGGAAAGAAGAGGAAAAAAAAAATTCAGTCCAGTTGGAATACTTTTATTTGGGTAAAAACGATACAGAACCAGAGTCAACGATTTTGGCAGAATCCAACCAAAATTGAATTTTGGGTGATTTGCTTTAACTTTCGAGTGATCTCTCTATTTGTTATAAGGTACTTCTAATGTACTGTATTTCTACATTAATAATATTATATAAATATATATAGTAGGAAGACGCAAGGGTCCGTCGTTGACGAAATGTATGTGTCACCGAGGCTCCTGGCCTCTGTGAAGTAAGAGCCAGTATTTTCAGGTGTCAGCGGCAGTTAATGCTGATTTACACTTTACTATTTTAGTATGGCTGTATAGCTGATCCGGGACGGCTCTTTCTGGTAGTAGGCAAAGTGCTGGGTGAGTGACTACTCCCCACGTTCCAGGCTGGGTCTTGACTGGCCTATAAAAAACCCAGCTGGCAGTGTCTGCTGAAAGTGATTACCTCTCTCTGACAGAGGAGCTCTGGCAATTGCTGGTGCGGGAACTGAGCTCTGTGCTGGGCTGGAAAGCTGAGGCCTGTGTCTTGGGAGTTCAGGCCACCTAAAGACTGCATTTGGACTGCTGGAGGCAGAACCGCCGACAAGGTGACTTTTTTTTATGCACAAACTTTCTACTAGGTGTGAAAAAACAACAACCTTGCAGAGTGTATTCGTTTGACCTTATGTGTGCATAAACACAGACATTTGAATTGCAAACTTATACTTTGCCTCTGTACTGCACCCGCTTATCCCAACTACCAGAGCAAATCCCCACAATTGGTGGAGGATGCCGGCCTTGCAGTGAGGCTGGTAGTGAAGGCCAAAATATTTTTGATTTTCCGGGCACGGGTGTATGTCAAACCAGTGATATTACAACCTGTGTCCCTTGAAAAAATGGAAGCTGTCGTGAAAGCCCTCATGGAAGCTAACCTGCAAAAGTGGGAGCCCAATAAACAACAGCAGGCAACCAACCAGCTGCTGTTACAACATGTGATGACTTTACAAGTAGCAGGAGCATCCCAGAGCGTCCACGATGCCCGGAAAGCAGTCCGTGTGGCAATGCGGGGGGCAGACGACGTCGAGACCTATTTGGCGATCTTCGAGAAGGTAGCCGTGAAAGAGACGCTACCCCGGGAGCAAGGGGCTGAGGTCGTTGCTCCGTTCCTGGCATCTGGACCCCAGCAGGTGTATTGGTGGTGGACCTGGTGGAACGCTATGAGGCTACCAGGAATTTGAAAGGGGGTTCGTTTGGGAGGGGGCAGCCAAACCCCAGCAATCTCCATCCCAGACCCAGAGACTTGTGCCAACCAAGCCCGCCCAGAATGTATTTCCCATAGAACCGGCTCCAATGGAATGCTGGCGGTGTCAGGAGCCTGGCCACGTAAGAGCTGAACCCATGGAGACTAACTATGGATACCGCAACTCATTGTACGCCAGGAAGCTGTGTGCCTGAGGTATTCCAGAGACTATAGACAATAACAACCTGTGCCAGGTAGAAGTGGGAGACACTCTGGCAGTGGCTTTGTTGGACTCAGGGAGTCTGGTGTCCCTGATAAGAGCTACCCTGGTGCAGCCTGACAAGTATACTGATCGAAAAATCGGGGTCGTGTGCATACATGGAGATTTAAAGGACTATCCCACCGCCCTGGTGTCTCTATCCACAGGAGGCGGCAAGTGGACCCACAAGGTTGCCACCACTTTACCTTATGAACTAATAATAGGGAGAGACTTTCCGGGCTTCCTGGCCCTGTGGCCAGCTGTGAGAGTTGTTGATGCCCCAGAGTCAGGGGTAACTTCAGTAGAGTGGCCTGGCTCAAGCGGGAGGCCAGAACCCTGGGAACCCGAGGCCAAAGGGCCAGTGGTAGGGGTGATCGCCACTTCGGTGGAAGAGGGGGAGACAACCTCGCTGAGTGTGTTGGTAGGAGACATTGAGGACTTGCCGCCGGGTCCTAAATTGTCAGACCTCAATGTCTCCGGTGAAAATTTAAGAACCACACAAACCCGGGACCCAACTTTATCCCAGGCCTGGGAGAATGTTGTAATAATTGATGGTGAACCACAAAAACCTGGGGCCGAGTCGATGTTTCCCCATTTTGTCGTTCACCATGAAATGCTGTATCGGGTAAACCAACTACGTGGTGAGCATATTGAACAGCTGGTGGTGCCCAAGGCATATCGCAAGCTCGTATTGGAGCTTGCCCACCAACATGTTCTTGGAGGTCACTTGGGGTAGCAGAAAACGCAGGACCAGATACTACAGTGGTTTTACTGGCCCAGTATGTTCAGAGAGGAAAAAGAGTTTTTTAAGTCTTGCCAAACCTGCCAGATAAATAGCCACCAGCCACATTTCCGGAGCCCCCCAGCGCCTCTCCCGATTATCAAGGTCCCATTCGAGTGAATCGCTATGGATCTCATAGGCCCAGTACCAAAGTCCAGTAGAGGGCACCAACACATCTTGGTCGTCCTCGAATACGCCACTCGGTACCCGGAGGCGGTGCCACTGTGACATACATAAGCCAAACTCATAGCTAAGGAGTTAATGGAGATGTTTTCCCGAGTGGGTCTACCTAAAGAGGTTCTGACTGACCAAGGGACCCCTTTTATGTCGAAGGTGATGAGGAAACTCTGTAAGTTGCTCCACATAAAACAGCTACGGACATCCGTGTATCATCCGCAAACGGATGGCCTGGTAGAGAGATTTAATCAAACATTAAAAAACATGTTAAAAAGAGTGGTGTCTGAGGATGGTAGGGACTGGGAATTTATTCTGCCCTATCTCATGTTAACAGTGCGAGAGGTGCCCCAAGCCTCTACTGGGTTCTCGCCCTTCGAACTGCTATATGGCAGACACCCTTGAGGTCTGTTGGACATAGCACAACCCACACCACACAAAAGTGTTATTGAGTACGTCACTCAGATGCAAGGACGGATGAAGACAGTGTTGCCTCTGGTCAGGGAGCATATGGAGGTAGCACAGCGAGCCCAGAGTAGGATCTATAATAGGCAGGCTCGGGTCTGGAACTTTAACCCAGGTTATCGGGTTTTGGTTCTGGTACCAACCGTAGACAGTAAGTTCCTGGCTAGGTGGCAGGGGGGCCCTATGAGGTACTTGAGAAAGTGGAAGAGGTAAATTACAAGGTACTCCAGCCGGGGCGGCGAAAGCCGGAGCAGGTGTACCATGTGAATTTCCTAAAGCCATGGAAAGATAGGGAATGCTCTACTGAAGACAGCCCACGGCCAGGTTTTGTAGGAGAAAAGGTTCAGGCTCTTTGGTCTGATGCAAGAGAAGCAGTTGCCACAGTAAAAATTGCTGAGAGCCTCTCCTCTAAACAGGCTCAGGAAGCCAGGGAGTTCATTATTGATGTGTTCTCGGACCTCCCTGGACGGATGTGTTCTCGGACCTCCCTGGATGCACTTCCATAATCCAGCATGACATTGTCACTGAGCCTCAGGCAAAAGTCTAGTTAAAACCATACCGGGTACCCAAGGCTCCGCGACAAGCCATCGCGGAAGAAGGGCAGCTAATGCTGCAACTAGACGTCATTGAGGAGTCCAAAAGTGAATGGGCCAGTCTGATAGTCTTAATACCCAAGCCGCATGGGATGTTACGGTTGTCCATCTGTGCATCTCGGCTGATTTGGCCCCTATGTATCACATTCATACCTGCTTCCCTCATTTCCTAATAATCCATGTTGATCGCTCACTTTATGTTTTGACCGCAAACTGGTCCGGTTCACCCTACAGCATCATTGTCATGTCTTACGCAGATATTTCGTCTTTCTTTAATTGTTCATGCTTTCGTTCAGGTCCTGTCAGAGGAAGAAAAAGTAGGGCAATTCCAGGAGAGGAATCTTGGGGAAATATACCTCCCTTCCACCACCAATCCTGCATTGGTGTCACTATATATATATATATATATATATATATATAGTAGGGTTTTGCAGAATTTCAATTCAGAAGACTCATGGAGGTCTATGACTATGATGTCCCACTGATGATGGATTAAAGGGTTTGATTAAAGGGCTTCCTCAGAATTTTTATATTGATAGCCTATTCACAGGAATGAGAGCAGCGCTGCAGTAACCAGCTCCGCTCATGGCACAGTGTACAGAGCTGTGTAGTACCAAGGTCAGATCATTTGCATTACAGCTGATTTGTTGAGGTGGGGGAGTCATATTGATGACCTATCCTAAGGATGGGCCATCAATATAAAAATCCAGGAAAAGCCCTTCAAATAAATTTTTCAGTGTATGCATTTTTTAATCCAGCATTAAATTGAACTCACTAGTTATATCTGCTGATATTACTATTGACAATGCACCGGAATTCTGTCGCACATGTATTTACTTAGGCACTTTGCCACGCCTTGCTTTGGCAAATGTTAGTACAAAAAGCTAGAGAGGCTTATGTTTGCAACTCTGTGTGCCAGAATTTTTGTGGTATAAACATAGACTAGACAGTATAAGCAGAAAAATCCAGCATCATCCATTATTAGGATTCAGGGGGTACTATGTCTCTTAATGGTAGATTTTAGTACGTATAAGGAGACTTATAGGCCAGGCAATTTTCCTCTGGGGAAAACGTGTGCAAATTAGTTAGGCCATTGCTCTGTGCACTAATGAGGGCCAATCACCCCAAAACAGCTGTCTGCTGATGAGGTACTGGCTTAGCTTTTTTATAGGTTATGTCTCAAGGCCTGTTTAAAAGGTTGAACGCTGAGTTATTGTCACGGAATGTGTACAGGTAACAAGGCAAAACAACATGCATAAATGACTCGCTGGATCCAACAGCTAAGGAACAAAAGGGAGACCCCTGTAGAAGACCTGGCACTTTCCCTGGCTGCTTAGCCTATGCATAGATCCGAATGGTGGAGGTATGCATATCCACGTACCTTGACTATATAACCCCTGAGCACCCTACAATAGTGAGGGGACACGACCACCGGCTCCCTACACCAGACACGGAGGGAGTCAGGGTCACCTGGGATCCAGCAAACAGAAAATAACAGATAACAGTTTAACACTTAACTTTGTAGAGGAGAGGAGAACCAGATGGGCATGCACACATACTCCAGGAAGAAATATAAGCCGCCCAGAAAAGCCTTCTGGGGAAGAATTTAAAGGGAAGCAATTAGTCCAACACATGACAGCTGAGAGAGGCTAAGGAGAGGAGGAGCTGAATACCACAACACAGAAACTCAAAGAGGAGGTTCTGAAAGGCCTCTGTCAGAGCTTCTCAGCTGTCTGGTTGTGACAGTACCCCTCCCTCTACGAGTGGACTCCGGACACTCAGAACCCACCTTCTCAGGATGGGACCTATGGAAAGCCCTGATGAGACGAGAGGCTTTAATGTCCGTCACTGGGACCCACATCCTCTCCTCAGGACCATACCCCTCCCAGTGAACAAGGTACTGAAGAGAACCGCGGACAAGACGAGAATCCACAATCCCAGAGACCTGAAATTCAAGATTCCCATCAACCATAATCGGAGGAGGAGGCAAAGGCGAGGGTACAATGGGTTGAACATAAGGTTTCAATAAGGATTTATGAAAAACATTATGGATCTTCCAAGTCTGAGGAAGATCAAGACGGTATGCAACAGGATTGATGACAGACAGGATTTTGTAAGGCCCAATAAACCTAGGACCCAACTTCCAGGAGGGAACCTTCAATTTGATATTCTTGGTAGACAACCACACCAGATCACCAACATTCAGGTCCGGACCAAGCACACGTCTCTTATCAGCCACACGCTTATATCTCTCACTCATGCTCTTTAGATTATCTTGAATCTTTTGCCAAATAGATGACAAAGACGAGGAGAATCTGTCCTCATCAGGTAAACCAGAAGACCCCTCTCCCGAGAAAGTCCCAAACTGTGGATGAAACCCATATGCACCAAAAAATGGTGACTTATCAGAGGACTCCTGACGACGGTTATTTAAAGCAAACTCAGCAAGGGACAAAAAAGAACACCAATCCTCTTGATTCTCCGCCACAAAACAACGCAGATATGTCTCCAGATTCTGATTGACGCGCTCTGTCTGACCATTCGACTGCGGGTGGAAAGCAGAAGAGAATGACAACCGAACCCCCAAGCGAGAACAGAAAGCCTTCCAGAATCTGGAAACAAACTGCGTGCCCCTATCAGAGACTATGTCTGAAGGAATACCGTGCAATTTGACAATGTGATCAACAAATGCCTGCGCCAGCGTCTTAGCATTGGGCAAACCAGGAAAAGGGATGAAATGCACCATTTTGCTAAAACGGTCCACCACCACCAGAATCACAGTCTTCCCCGAGGAACGAGGCAGGTCCGTTATGAAGTCCATGGACAGATGTGTCCAAGGACGGGAAGGAATGGGTAAGGGAAGGAGAGGACCTGATGGCCGTGAATGAGGGACTTTGGCTCGCAGGCTGCCACAAAACCCTCAACCGACTTACGAAGCGCAGGCCACCAGAATCTCCGAGCGATGAGATCCAGTGTGGCTCTTACCCCCGGGTGCCCAGCAAGGACCGTATCGTGGTGTTCTTTAAAAATCTTGTGTCTTAAAGCGAGAGGCACAAACAACCTCCCAGGAGGACAAAGATCAGGAGCCTCTGACTGGGCTGCCTGCACCTCTGCTTCCAATTCAGGAAAAAGAGCAGAGACCACCACACCTTCAGCCAAAATGGGACCCGGGTCTTCAAAATTCCCGCCTCCCGGAAAACAACGTGACAGGGCATCTGCCTTCACATTCTTAACTCCAGGGCGGAACGTGACAACAAAATTAAACCTAGAAAAGAACAACGACCATCTGGCCTGTCTCGGGTTCAGACGCTTGGCTGACTCCAAGTAGGCCAGATTTTTATGGTCAGTAAATACGGTAATAGGGTGTCTGGCTCCCTCTAGCCAATGGCGCCATTCCTCAAAAGCCAACTTGATGGCCAACAATTCCCTATCTCCCACATCGTAATTTCTCTCTGCGGAGGAGAGTTTTCTTGAGAAAAAGGCACACGGTCGCCAATTGGCAGGAGAGGAACCCTGAGACAAGACCGCCCCCACACCCACCTCAGAAGCATCAACCTCAACTATGAAGGGTAACGAAACATCAGGTTGCACCAAGATGGGAGCGGAAGCAAAACTCTCCTTGATATCAGAAAAAGCCTTACGCGCCTCTACTGACCAAGAAGAAAAATCTACCCCCTTTCTGGTCATATCAGTGAGTGGTTTAACAATAGAAGAATAATTCAAAATGAACTTCCTGTAATAATTGGCAAAGCCCAAAAAACGCATCAGCGCCTTTTGATTCTCAGGAAGCTCCCACTCAAGCACAGCGCGGACCTTCTCGGGGTCCATGCGAAAACCAGAAGCGGAGAGGAGAAACCCCAGAAATTGAATTTCTGGAACCGCAAACACACATTTTTCCAGTTTCGCATATAATTTATTCTCCCGCAGAATGAGCAAGACCTGACGTAAATGTTCCTTATGAGTTTTGAAATCGGGAGAAAAAATCTAAATGTCATCCAAATACACCAATACAAATTTTCCCATCAAATGATAAAAAATGCTGTTCACGAAATGCTGAAAAACGGCTGGGGCATTCATCAAACCAAAAGGCATAACCAAGTTTTCAAAATGGCCCTCAGGGGTATTGAAGGCCGTCTTCCATTCGTCCCCTTCTCTGACCCTGACCAGGTTGTATGCCCCTCTTAAATCTAATTTGGAAAAGACTTTAGCCCCAACAACCTGGTTAAATAGGTCCGGGATCAGAGGAAGCGGATAAGGGTCACGAATTGTGATATTGTTCAGCTCCCTGAAATCCAGACAAGGTCTTAAAGAACCATCTTTTTTCTTAACAAAGAAAAAACCAGCGGCAACAGGTGACTTCGAGGGTCGTATGTGTCCCTTTCTCAGACTCTCAGAGATATAAGCACGCATAGCGATCCTCTCAGGTTGGGAAAGATTGTATAAACGAGATTTAGGCAGCTTGGCATCTGGGATGAGATTAATAGGGCAATCGTACTCCCTGTGCGGGGGCAAATCCTGAACTCCACTCTCAGAGAAGACATCCGAAAATTCAGAGTGAAAAGATGGTATAGTCTTAGTAGCAACCTCAGAAACAGATGTCATGAGGCAATTCTCTCTGCAAAAGTCACTCCAACCATTTATTTGCTTCGCTTGCCAATCAATGGTGG
Organism: Bufo gargarizans; assembly: GCF_014858855.1. Taxonomy (NCBI): domain Eukaryota; kingdom Metazoa; phylum Chordata; class Amphibia; order Anura; family Bufonidae; genus Bufo; species Bufo gargarizans. The sequence continues at coordinate 691,452,757 of NC_058080.1, read as the reverse complement.
GGTTATGCTTAGTGAGCCAGGGCAGCCCCTACACCAGAGGGGTGGGCAAACCGCTAAGGACGAAACATGACACATCCTCAACATGAGCATCACTCACAATCAAAAGGATATTGTGAACTATGCCCTTTAATGATTTCTGAGAAAGTGGAGCGGAATCGATAGCAAAAACAGGAATATCCTTTCTCAAAGCGCACACCTGGAAACCATGAGTTATCGCAAATTGATTATCAATGAGATTGACCGCTGCTCCACTATCCACAAAAATCTCACAAAAAATTTTCTTGCTCTCTAGCGCCACCCTAGCCGGCAGGACAAAACGGAAACTACAAGCAAACGGAAAACCTTCAATTTCCGCCTCAACCCTGCCAATAGTAACAGACGGAACATTTTTCAAAGATTTTTTCCTCTTTGTTTCTTTATTATACCCAGAGAACTGCCTGAATCTCCTAGAGGGACAAATATTTGCCAAATGATTAATACCTCCACAACAAAAACAAACCGTCCCATGCGGGCTGAATCTTCTATTGTCAGAAGCAATCAACCCCAGCTGCATGGGCTCCTGCTCAGAAGGGGCTGACAGCGACTGAGACCCCTGCGCACAGAATGGGACCGCTGCACAGTCCTGGGACCGAGTATGACAGGAAGGAGAGATCTCCCCTCTCTCTCTAAGACGCCTGTCAATACGAACGGCCTGAGACATAGCAGAGTCCAAAGAAATAGGCCTTTCATGAAAGGCAAATGCATCTTTCAATCCCTCTGAAAGACCATGGCAAAATTGACTTCGGAGTGCAGCATCATTCCAACCAGTATCAGCTGCCCATCTCCGAAATTCTGAGCAGTATATTTCTGCAGATTGTTTACCCTGGCATAAGAGACGTAGTCTAGACTCCGCCAGAGCAATACAATCCGAATCATCATATATCTGACCCAGGGCTAAAAAGAATTCATCCACTGAACGGAGAGGCCGTGCCCCCTCCGGCAGCAAAAAGGCCCAGGACTGAGCGTTACCTCTGAGCAGCGATATAATGATCCCCACCCTCCGTTCCTCATCTCCAGAGGAAAGGGGAAGAAGGCGAAAATGGAGTTTGCAAGCCTCTCTAAAACGCACAAAATTCTCACTACCCCCGGAGAACGTATCCGGGAGCGAGATCTTAGGCTCAGAACAAGCTCCATGAACGCAAGTTGAACCGGTCACTTGAAGCTGAGAAAAAGTCTTACGGAAGTCAGCTACCTCCAATGAAAGACCCTGGAAGCGTTCAGCCAAAAGTGAAACCGGATCCATGCTTAAGACGGTTTTGGCGGCTTATAATGTCACGGAACGTGTACAGGTAACAAGGCAAAACAACATGCATAAATGACTCGCTGGATCCAACAGCTAAGGAACAAAAGGGAGACCCCTGTAGAAGACCTGGCACTTTCCCTGGCTGCTTAGCCTATGCATAGATCCGAATGGTGGAGGTATGCATATCCACGTACCTTGACTATATAACCCCTGAGCACCCTACAATAGTGAGGGGACACGACCACCGGCTCCCTACACCAGACACGGAGGGAGTCAGGGTCACCTGGGATCCAGCAAACAGAAAATAACAGATAACAGTTTAACACTTAACTTTGTAGAGGAGAGGAGAACCAGATGGGCATGCACACATACTCCAGGAAGAAATATAAGCCGCCCAGAAAAGCCTTCTGGGGAAGAATTTAAAGGGAAGCAATTAGTCCAACACATGACAGCTGAGAGAGGCTAATGAGAGGAGGAGCTGAATACCACAACACAGAAACTCAAAGAGGAGGTTCTGAAAGGCCTCTGTCAGAGCTTCTCAGCTGTCTGGTTGTGACAGTTATAGGATAGCTACCTTACAGCTGGTGGCATCAGAAATGCTACTTTCTTTTGTTTTTAGAAAGAGATTAGAGATAAGCAACAGGAGGGAAAAAGAAGATGAAGGATTACATGACACTGGCAAGAAGTGGGGGGGGGGGGGGGGGCTTATCATGATTGGCACAGAGCCTGACAGACATCCTGATCAGCCAAACAGGGGGCAGTATTCAGCTAGGTCCTTCTGCTAAGAATGAGCCAGGCACCATTCTGTTCTCAGCTGTGAATGTAATAGGATGTGGTATGGCTGTGTCTGTCAAAAAACAATTGCAGACACAAGCCAGGTACTAGGGGCACTATAAGGTTTACTTTAAGGGCACTATAAGGAGAGAATTGGAAATATAATTGGTTATATTATTTTTTTTTTTTATCAGGGTAAGCTTAGCATAGAAAGTGAGTGAGGGATAGTCACTGTTTTAATTTTAGAACAGACACGGAGGCTTCGTATTGCCTTCCTCTTTCTTTAATAAAATATAGTAGCAAAACACAGGAAGAGAAAAAAGTGCCCCTGTAACCTAGGTAACCAGCCACTCCCCCGGACTAGCCGGTATAAGAGTCAGCTCCAACCCACAGTCCTCCTCTTTCTTGCTGCTCACAGGAAGATGAGTATCTGATATATGCGTGTTGTATTTGATTGTTATATATATAGTAATTTTTTCCACAGGGAATGCGATTTCCTTCCCTCACTTGTCTGTGTCCCCCTGTGCGTTGTTTCACCAGGGGGGACGCTTTATTTCGTTACCTTTAGGCCCCTTCTGTCTCGGTATCCACTGCGGCCGTCTCCCTGCCCCATCTTGTGGTCTCGCGGCGGCTCCGGCAGTTGCGCCGGAAGTCTCGCGAGATTTCGGCCGCGCGCGCCTCCCGCTGCCCCGTCCTCTCGCGTGACTTCGGCGGCCATTTTTCTTCAGTCGCCTGCGACCTGCTGTGCCCTGAGGACCCGGCTCCTGCTAGTTTTAAGGTTTTTCTGCACCTTCTAGTTAAGTGGCCACATTAGGACCCTCTATTATGTCCTCCCCGGCGGTTAACCCCCCTTCTCCTGGGGACACTGCTCCTCCGGTTACCCCGATCATTCCCCCTTCTGGGGTGCCTACCGCATCTCCCTCTCATATGGATCCGGTCCCTGATGCCGCATCCTTGCTCCAAAAAGCAGTAGCGGTGGCCATTGCCTCAGCTATGGGCTCTATGTCGGCCACCATCTCTCACACCTTATCCCAAGTGCTCCGGACCCATTCCGGTGACGCGCAAGTCGCACAAAAAGTGACGACCCCTGATCCCTCCCCATCCACCTCCATGTGCGAAGTCCAACAAGATACTCAGGCCTCCAGAATCCCTTTGACTGGTGACTCGACTCACCCACAGGATAGCGTGCCACTGACACGCAAAAGAGCCTTACCACGCCAGGCGGAACGGGCGCGGCAGTGGAAATGCGCGAGAGCGCAATTTGAGAGCGACTCCGACTCAGAAATCGGGTCTAGTGAGGAGGCTGAGGATGAGTACGTTCTTGATTCTGGGGACGCCACAGACACGGAGGGCCCGGGTCCGTCGGATCCCTCGCCCCTAACCGCACGACCTTCTGGCGCATCATGCACCCTTCCGGTTGCTCAGGAAGGTGCGCTTCTAGACCCTTATGGGGACCCGCTTTTTGACCCTGACGCCTTACACCATCCCAGGTCGGCGGAATGGCTCCCTGCAGAGCATGTTTCCAGTTACCTGGAAAATTGGGTCCGTCGCCCGCTTAGCAAAGCGGCGCATAATAAACTTAAGGCTGAGTGTCCCAGGCCTATCATCCCTAATAAGGTGTGTGACACCCCCACCGTTGACCCCAAGATGACGCAATTTCTTGCGAAACTTGGCTGGAATCCACGTAAAGGTCTGGATTCTGCGTTGAAGGCTTGCCAGGACAAGCTGCTCGATATCTTTGGGCCCCTGGCTAAGTTATTTGACTTGGCGGAGTCCGCTCGGGCCGAGAATAGGCAGGTGGACCAGGAAGATCTCCGAGGTTGGGTGCAGCGGGCGATATGTATCGCGGGTAGCGTCAATACCTCGCTCTCCATAGAAAGGCGCAAGGCCATAGTCTTTAAAATTTAGCCTAAATTGGCAAATCTCGCCCTCACTGAGCCGGGCAAAGACGCCCAGGGCCTCTTATTCGGAGACTCATTTATAAAGGACCTGGGTCGTTATGTAGGTGCCTTCACGGCCTTGGATAAGGCGCAGTCCTCCATGAGGAAGGTGTTTCAGGGACGGGTCTCTTCCAGGGCCGGCAGTGTCAGGGGCCGCCTGTCCGGCCGTTCCTCCTATCAGGCCCGTACCGGGGGCCGAGGCTCCTTCTCCCAGCCAACGGGTTACCAAGGTCCTTCCTACCAAGACTCGCGCCAACCAACCCCGTTCTTCCCTTCCCGTGGAAGACCTTGGCGCTCCAGAAGCTTCAGAGGCACTCCCGGATCAAGACGCCCGTATGGTAAGATTGCCGCTTCCTCGTGTTTCTTTCAATCCACCTGTAGGGGGCAGACTCCATAATTTTTTCCCTGCTTGGCAGGCCATTACATCGGACAGCTGGGTCCTGTCAATGGTCCTGGGCTTCCAGATAGAATTAGTCTCCTCACCGGACCGCATCCCGCGCCCCCATCTGCTAAGTCTTTCCGCGTCGGACCGCGCCTTGGTCCAGGAAGAGCTCTCTACCCTTTACAGGAAAGGAGCCGTGGAACCTGCGCTCGCCTCCTCCCCAGGAGTAGTAAGCAATATCTTTCTGGTCGAGAAAAAGGGAGGTCAGATGCGTCCGGTTATCAACCTCCGAGCCCTGAACACCCTTGTGCGCTACAGACATTTCAAAATGGAGGGCATCCACCTCCTGAGGGACCTTCTTCTGCCGGGGGATTGGATGGTCAAACTGGACCTCCAAGACGCGTATCTTACAGTCCCGGTTGCGCCTCTCTCCCAAGACCTTCTCAGGTTTCTCTGGAACGGGGAGACCTGGCGCTTTACTTGTCTGCCCTTTGGTCTCTCCTCCGCCCCTTGGGGTTTTACCAAACTCCTGCGGCCGGTGGTGGCCTGGCTTCGGGCCAGGGGTGTCCGTCTCATTGTGTATTTGGACGACATCCTGCTAATGGCCCGGAGCAGGGACTTGCTCCTGTCTCACCTTCGTTGGGCGACAGATCTCCTTTCACAGCTGGAGTTCCTGATCAATTGGGAGAAGTCTTGCCTGTTACCGTCCAGACGCATGGAGTTCCTGGGTTTCCTGGTGGATTCGGAGTCCGAATCTCTCAGCCTCCCGTTGCAGAAGGTGCGCGCCATTCGCAAGGAGTTGCAGCGAACTTTACGGCGCCCTCAGGTTTCCCTGCGACAGTTGGCCCGCATAATTGGCCTCCTTTCAGCATCCATACAGGCGGTTTTTCCCGCACCCCTCCACTATCGGGCTCTTCAACGCTTGAAGATCGCCCACCTTCGGGGGGGTGCCTCTTATGCGGATGTCGTCTCGTTGGATGTCGAGACTCGGGACGAGCTCTCCTGGTGGATCCACAACCTGTCGGCCTGGAACGGCAGGGCCATTTTCGGTTCTCGTCCGGAGTTCACGGTAGACTCCGATGCCAGCCTTCTTGGTTGGGGTGCCCACTGCGAGGGGGTGTCCATGGGGGGTCTTTGGTCCCTGGAGGAATCCAGCCTCCATATCAATGCCCTGGAATTGCTAGCCGGGTCCTTTGTGATCCGGAGTTTCACGTGCAACAAGGTGAATGTTTGCATTCGCCTCCGGATGGACAACGTGTCCGCCGTGAGGTATGTCAATCACCTGGGCGGCACTCGTTCCGATTTGCTAGCACGGTTGGCGAAAGATTTTTGGAACTATTGTTTCTCCAAGAATCTGGTGGTCCGGGCAGACTACCTTCCGGGCCTCCACAACACCGAGGCGGATTGGAGCTCTCGTCATTGGGCAGACTCCAGCGATTTGAAGCTCAACGTGGAGGTTTTCTGCGGTATCTGCTCTCTCTGGGGTTCCCCGTCAATCGACCTTTTTGCATCTCGGCTCAATGCCCAGCTCCCGCGTTTCTTCAGCTAGGAGGCCGGATCCCGCGGCGGAGGCCGTGGATGCGTTTCTCCAGGACTGGTCCAGCGAGTTCCTGTATGCCTTTCCTCCCTTTGCTCTCATTCCCAGAGTTCTCCTTCAGGTCAGGCACCAGTCGGCCGAACTGGTGTTGGTGACCCCGCTTTAGAGGTCTCAGGCGTGGTTCCCTCAGCTCCTCGAGCTGACGGTGGATGTCCCCAGGTTGTTGCCAACCCTTCCGGACCTGGTGTTGGGCCCCCTTGGTCAACTTCACCCGCTTCTGACGGAGGGATCCCTGTCTCTCCTGGCCTGGAGGATCTCTGGATCTCCGGTGAACTCCAGGGTCTTCCGGGCTCGACTAGACGCCTACTGGCCAACGCTTGGGCCCCTGGCACTAGACGTGCATATCGTTCCGCCTGGAAGTCTTGGGCTGGTTGGTGCATGGGAAGGGACTTGGATCCCATATCAGCACCTGTTTCAGCCGTCCTTAATTTCTTGACGGCCTTGTTTGAGGAGGGTCGGGCTTATCGGACCATCAATGTTTATCGGTCTGCCATTTCTTCTTCCCACCAGGGGTTCGGGGGTCGCCCGGTCGGGCAGCATCCTCTTGTGTGCCGTCTTTTGAAGGGCGCGCGACTATCTCGTCCCCCTAAACCGAAGTATTCTTCTACCTGGGACGTGTCATTGGTTCTGTCACTTTTCTCGTCCTGGCCTTCTAATTCGGAGCTTTCCTTGCGCCACCTTTCGGCCAAGCTGGTCTCCCTGCTGTGCTTAGTGTCTTGCAGACGGGTTTCCGACGTCCAGGTTCTGGACATTTCGGCTCGGTCTTTTACGCCCGAGGGGGTGTCCTTTTTGGTTCCTAGGCGCACGAAATCCTTCTCTCGTACTATCTCTTACCCGGCGTTTGCGGCCAGGCCTGACTTGTGTCCGGTCGCTTGCCTTCGCGAATATGAGGTTAGAACTCGAGCTCACCGCTCTCCTGCCTGTCCGAATCTTTTTCTGGCCTGTCGCGCCCCCTTTGCCCCTGTTTCTTCCACCACTTTGGCTCGTTGGGTCAAATGGGTGCTTTCGCTTGCGGGGGTGGACACTTCCACCTTCTCGGCTCATTCCACGCGCAGCGCTTCGGCCACTGCTATGTTGACCTCTGGGGCTCGGTTGCAGGATATCCTTAGGGCGGCTGATTGGTCGCGGGAATCTACATTCCGGGATTTCTATTTCTGCCCGTCTCCTCACGCGTTTTCTGCGGTGGTCATGCAGCTTTGAACTTGCAATACGAAGCCTCCGTGTCTGTTCTAAAATTGTGGGATTTTACTAGTTATACGACGTAAAGTCATGATTTTAGTAAGACACGGAGGCGAGTATTGCCCTCCCTATATTTTCTGCTCCCACCCTTGTTGGGTCTTGGGTATGGTAAGTACTTCTCTGCATGAGATATATGATTATTGATGTCATTGTCTGTATACCGATTGCATGCCTGGTGTTTTTTCCTTCCATAGTAGGACGGTGATGATATTCTTTTGTTTTACCGGTTGCATGCCTCAGAAATTCCTTCCTTGGTGGGATGGTGTCGAGTCACCGTGTTTCGTGTCTTTTGCCTTAGGTTGATTCACCCGGAAGTTGCAGTTCCAGAAGTACCTCCAGGATTCGCGGCTCCAGTTGTTCCTTTGGGTTCGCTGTCTGGCGGTTGGTTCTTTGTTGACAAGATGCTCCAGGACTGTTCGTGTTCCGGTTGATGCGGTCCAGTGTCTGACACGATGAGTGGAGTTCCGAGGTTCCAGGTTGTTGGTTCTTCCTGTTCGCTAGGAGGAGTTACAAGAAAGAGGAGGACTGTGGGTTGGAGCTGACTCTTATACCGGCTAGTCCGGGGGAGTGGCTGGTTACCTAGGTTACAGGGGCACTTTTTTCTCTTCCTGTGTTTTGCTGCTATATTTTAGTAAAGAAAGAGGAAAGCAATACTCGCCTCCGTGTCCTACTAAAATCATGACTTTACGTCGTATAACTAGTAAAATCCCACAATTGTTTCCTACAGCTTGCTAACTAGGTCTGCATTACAGAATCCTGGAAGAAACTCATTTTGAACCCATGTACCCATGTTCTATGCCAGCCTTTAGCCAAACTCAGGGGGCACAGGCAGGAGCAGCGATGTGCGTCCCTGCCCATACACTGTTCGCCGCATCCTCATTGCTACAATGCAGAGTCCCTACTCTGTACACCACTGTCAAATCAACGATGTGTAGGAATAGGGAATTTAACCACTTCAGCCCCGCTAGGTGAAACCCCCTTCATGACCAGAGCACTTTTTACACTTCGGCACTACACTCCTTTCACCGTTTATCGCTCGGTCATGCAACTTACCACCCAAATGAATTTTACCTCCTTTTCTTCTCACTAATGGAGCTTTCATTTGGTGGTATTTTAATGCTGCTGACATTTTTACTTTTTTTGTTATTAATCAAAATGTAACGATTTTTTTGCAAAAAAATGACATTTTTCACTTTCAGCTGTAAAATTTTGCAAAAAAAACGACATCCATATATAAATTTTTCGCCAAATTTATTGTTCTACATGTCTTTGATAAAAAAAAAATGTTTGGGCAACAAAAAAATGGTTTGGGTAAAAGTTATAGCATTTACAAACTATGGTACAAAAATGTGAATTTCCGCTTTTTGAAACAGCTCTGACTTTCTGAGCACCTGTCATGATTCCTGAGGTTCTACAATGCACAAACAGTAGAAAACCCCCACAAATGACCCCATTTCGGAAAGTAGACACCCTAAGGTAATCGCTGATGGGCATAGTGAGTTCATAGAACTTTTTATTTTTTGTCACAAGTTAGCGGAAAATGATGATGATTATTTTTTTTTTTTTTTTCTTACAAAGTCTCATATTCCACTAACTTGCGACAAAAAATTCTAGGTAATCGCCATGCCCCTCACGGAATACCTTGGGGTGTCTTCTTTCCAAAATGGGGTCACTTGTGGCGTAGTTATACTGCCCTGGTAATTTAGGGGCCCAAATGTGTGAGAAGAACTTTGCAATCAAAATGTGTAAAAAATGACCGGTGAAATCCAAAAGGTGCATTTTGGAATATGTGCCCCTTTGCCCACCTTGTCAGCAAAACAGTGTCACACATCTGGTATCGCCGTACTCAGGAGAAGTTGGGGAATGTGTTTTGGGGTGTCATTTTACATATACCCATGCTGGGGGAGAAAAATATCTTGGTCAAATGCCAACTTTGTATAAAGAAATGGGAAAAGTTGTCTTTTGCCAAGATATTTCTCTCATCCAGCATGGGTATATGTAAAATGACACGGGAAAACACATTCCCCAACTTCTCCTGAGTACGGCGATACCAGATGTGTCACACTTTTTTGCTGCCAAGGTGGGCAAAGGGGCACATATTCCAAAGTGCACCTTTCAGATTTTGCAGGCCATTTTTTACACATTTTGATTGCAAGGTACTTCTCACACATTTGGGCCCCTAAATTGCCAGGGCAGTATAACTACGCCACAAGTGACCCCATTTTGGAAAGAAGACACCCCAAGGTATTCCGTGAGGGGCATGGCGAGTTCCTAGAATTTTTTTTTTTTTTGTCGCAAGTTAGTGGAATATGAGACTTTGTAAGGAAAAAAGAAAAAAAAAAGAAAAATCATCATTTTCCGCTAACTTGTGACAAAAAATAAAAAATTCTAGGAACTCGCCGTGCCCCTCACGGAATACCTTGGGGTGTCTTCTTTCCAAAATGGGGTCACTTGTGGCGTAGTTATACTGCCCTGGCAATTTAGGGGCCCAAATGTGTAAGAAGTACCTTGCAATCAAAATCTGTAAAAAATGGCCGGTGAAATCCGAAAGGTGCACTTTGGAATATGTGCCCCTTTGCCCACCTTGGCTGCAAAAAAGTGTCACACATCTGGTATCGCCGTACTCAGGAGAAGTTGGGTAATGTGTTTTGGGGTGCCATTTTACATATAACCATGCTGGGTGAGAGAAATATCTTGGCAAAAGACAACTTTTCCTATTTTTTTATACAAAGTTGGCATTTGACCAAGATATTTTTCTCACCCAGCATGGGTATATGTAAAATGACACCCCAAAACACATTCCCCAACTTCTCCTGAGTACGGCGATACCAGATGTGTGACACTTTTTTGCAGCCTAGATGCGCAAAGGGGCCCAAATTCCTTTTAGGAGGGCATTTTTAGACATTTGGATCCCAGACTTCTTCTCACACTTTCGGGCCCCTAAAAAGCCAGGGCAGTATAAATACCCCACATGTGACCCCACTTTGGAAAGAAGACACCCCAAGGTATTCAATGAGGGGCCTGGCGAGTTCCTAGAATTTTTTATTTTTTGCATAAGTTAGCGGAAATTGATTTTTTTGGTTTTTTTCTCACAAAGTCTCACTTTCCGCTAACTTAGGACAAAAATTTCAATCTTTCATGGACTCAATATGCCCCTCAGCGAATACCTTGGGGTGTCTTCTTTCCGAAATGGGGTCACATGTGGGGTATTTATACTGCCCTGGCTTTTTAGGGGCCCTAAAGCGTGAGAAGAAGTCTGGAATATAAATGTCTAAAAATGTTTACGCATTTGGATTCCGTGAGGGGTATGGTGAGTTCATGGGAGATTTTATTTTTTGACACAAGTTAGTAGAATATGAGACTTAGTAAGAAAAAAACAAAAACAAAAACAAACAAAAAATTTCCGCTAACTTGTGCCAAAAAAAATGTCTGAATGGAGCCTTACAGGGGGGGGTGATCAATGACAGGGGGGGGTGATCAATGACAGGGGGGTGATCAATGACAGGGGGGTAATCACCCATATAGACTCCCAGATCACCCCCCTGTCATTGATCACCCCCCTGGTAAGGCTCCATTCAGACGTCCGTATAATTTTTACGGATCCATGGATCGGATCCGCAAAACACATGCGGACGTCTGAATGGAGCCTTACAGGGGGGTTATCAATGACAGGGGGTGATCAGGGTGATCAGGGTGATCACCCCCCTGTCACTGATCACCCCCCCCTGTAAGGCTCCATTCAGACATCCGCATGATTTTTTACGGATCCATGGATACATGGATCGGATCCACAAAACACATGCGGACGTCTGAATGGAGCCTTACAGGGGGGTTATCAATGACAGGGGGTGATCAGGGTGATCAGGGTGATCACCCCCCTGTCACTGATCACCCCCCCTGTAAGGCTCCATTCAGACATCCGCATGATTTTTTACGGATCCATGGATACATGGATCGGATCCACAAAACACATGCGGACGTCTGAATGGAGCCTTACAGGGGGGTTATCAATGACAGGGGGTGATCAGGGTGATCAGGGTGATCACCCCCCTGTCACTGATCACCCCCCCTGTAAGGCTCCATTCAGACATCCGCATGATTTTTTACGGATCCATGGATACATGGATCGGATCCACAAAACACATGCGGACGTCTGAATGGAGCCTTACAGGGGGGTTATCAATGACAGGGGGGTGATCAGGGTTATCACCCCCCTGTCACTGATCACCCCCCCTGTAAGGCTCCATTCAGACATCCGCATGATTTTTACGGATCCATGGATACATGGATCGGATCCACAAAACACATGCGGACGTCTGAATGGAGCCTTACAGGGGGGTGATCAATGACAGGGGGGTGATCAGGGAGTGTATATGGGTGATCAGCCGCCTGTCATTGATCACCCCCTGTAAGGCTCCATTCAGACGTCCGCATGTGTTTTGCGTATCCGATCCATGTATCCATGGATCCGTAAAAATCATGCGGACGTCTGAATGGAGCCTTACAGGGGGGTGATCAATGACAGGGGGTGATCAGGGAGTGTATATGGGTGATCACCCCCCTGTAAGGCTCCATTCAGACGTCCGCATGTGTTTTGCGGATCCGATCCATGTATCCATGGATCCGTAAAAATCATGCGGACGTCTGAATGGAGCCTTACAGGGGGGTGATCAATGACAGGGGGGTGATCAATGACAGGGGGTGATCAGGGAGTGTATATGGGTGATCACCCCCCTGTAAGGCTCCATTCAGACGTCCGCATGTGTTTTGCGGATCCGATCCATGAATCCGTAAAAATCATGCGGACGTCTGAATGGAGCCTTACAGGGGGGTGATCAATGACAGGGGGGTGATCAATGACAGGGGGTGAGGAGGGAGTGGATATGGGTGATCACCCGCCTGTCATTGATCACCCCCCTGTAAGGCTCCATTTAGACGTCCGTATGCGTTTTGCGGATCCGATCCATGTATCCGTGGATCCGTAAAAATCATACGGACGTCTGAACGGAGCCTGACAGGGCGGTGATCAATGACAGGGCGGTGATCAATGACAGGGGGGTGATCAGGGAGTTTATATGGGGTGATCATGGGTGATCAGGGGTTTATAAGGGGTTAATAAGTGACGGGGGGGGTGTAGTGTAGTGTAGTGTGGTGTTTGGTGCGACTGTACTGACCTACCTGAGTCCTCTGGTGGTCGATCCTAACAAAAGGGACCACCAGAGGACCAGGTAGGAGGTATATTAGACGCTGTTATGAAAACAGCGTCTAATATACCTGTTAGGGGTTAAAAAATTCGGATTTCCAGCCTGCCAGCGAACGATCGCCGCTGGCATGCTGGAGATCCACTCGCTTACCTTCCGTTCCTGTGAGCGCGCGCGCCTGTGTGCGCGCGTTCACAGGAAATCTCGCGTCTCGCGAGATGACGCATATATGCCTGACTGTGCGCAGGGCTGCCACCTCCGGACCGCACATCTGCGTTAGGCGGTCCGGAGGTGGTTAAAGTGCTATAGAAAACCTTTGGCAGTCAATTTCTTTATTTTAAAAGCAAAATTCATTAATAAAGTTGTAAAAGGAAATATTAATTATTAATATTTTGGGTAGATATCAATAATTAATATTCATAAATAGGCGTGAATCGTCTATTGATAACTGCGCCTATTTATACTATAAATACTGACTACCTTGTTGCTTTACCTATTTTCTGAACTACGTGCGCTATGTTAAGGCAGCGACCACAAATGACTATAAACTGTGTTTTGAACAATAAAGGAATTTATCAATAAATAACAAGTCTACAGTCTAAATAATACTACTATATCTATATATATTTATATAAATGGTTAAAAATATATATACATATAGACATACACCGCAATACAGTAACAACACTACAAAACCTAACTACACTAGCACAATACAGTACAGAATTACAATTCAACCCCACAAACTATCTAAATAACACACTTACAAACTATCCCTACAGGATTTAAACGCAATCAGGGGTTACAGGAGTTAGGGTACTTTCACACTAGCAGCAGGGGACTCCGGCAGGCTGCTTCGGCGAGTGAACAGCCTGTCAGATCCGTCCTGCCGCTAGTTCACTGTGCCCCCGGACTGCCGCTCCATCCCCATTGACACGGCTATGCTGGTTTGACTATTGGCTGATATGTTCTGGAGGGCTCTGCCACCCCCTCTCCAGCACTGAATCGGCCAGGTGTCTCCTGGTAATGCCCTAGAAATGGTGGACCTGGTGGAGTGCTACGAGGCTACTAAGACTGTTACAGGAGGTTCTTTTTGGAGAAGGCAGTCAAACCCCGTAAATCTCCATCCCAGACCCGGCAACTTGTACCAACCAAACCCACCCAGGGTGTACTCTCTACAGACCTGACTCCGATAATCTGCTGGCTGTGTCAGGAGCCAGGCCATGTAAGAGCTGACTGTCCCCATCAGGTGGAACCCATAGATACTAACTACAGAGGTATGAGACACTCCAGCGGAGGCTCTGCCGGACTCTGGGAGTCTGGTGTCCATAGTAAGGGCTCCCCTGGTACGGTCAGCGGAGTATACTGGCCAGAAAGTCGGGGTCATGTGCATCCATGGAGACTTAAAAAGACTATCCCCCGCCCTGGTGTCTCTAACCACATGGGCTGGCAGATGGACTCACGAAGTGGCAGTTGCCCCAAATTTACACTACGAACTTATAATAGGGAGAGACTTCCCAGGCTTCCCAGAACTGTGGCCTGCTATGAGAGTGACCCGGCTCAGAGGGGAGACCAGAACCCTGGGAACCTGAGACCAAAGGGCCAGCGGTAGGGGTGACCGCCACTTTGGTGGAAGAGGGGGAGACAACCCCGTTAAGTGTGATGGTGGGAGACGTTGAGGACTTGCCGCCTGGTCCTGAATTGGCAGACCTCAATGTCTCCTGGGATAATTTTGGTAGTGCCCAATGTTGGGACCCAACCCTATGCCGCGCCTGGGAAAATGTGTTAATAGTAGGTGGTGAACCACAACAACCTGGGGCACAGTCAGTGCTTCCCCGTTTTGTGGTTCATCAGGATATGTTGCATTGGGTAAACCAACTACAGGGTGAGCCTATTGAACAGTTGTTGGTCCCAAAGGCTTATCGCAAGCTTGTGTTAGATCTAGCCCACCAACACGTTCTCAGGGGTCACCTGGGGCTGCAGAAAACTCAGGATCGCATTCTACAGCGGTTTTACTGGCCAACCATATTCAAAGAAGTGGAAGAGTTTTGTAAGTCTTGCCTAACCTGCCAGATAACTAGCTACTAGCAACATTTCCTTAGTCCACTAGTACCTCTCCCGATTATCGAAGTACCATTTGACCGAATAGCTATGGACCTCATAGGCCCAGTACCAAAGTCCGCCAGAGGGCATCAACACATCTTAGTCAATCTAGACTACGCCACTCAGTACCCGGAGGCGGTGCCACTGCGACATACCTTGGCCAAACTCATAGCTAAGGAGTTAATGGAGATGTTTTCCTGAGTAGGACTATCTGAAGAGGTTCTTACCAAGGGACCCCTTTTATGTCCAAGGTGATGAGGGACATCTGTAAGTTGCTGCACATAAAACAACTATGGACTTCTGTTTAGCATCCGCAAATGGACAGTCTGGTAGAACGGTTTAACCAAACATTAAAAAATATGTTCATAAAGGTAGAGTCTAAAGATGGGAAGGACTGGGACCTCCTTCTGCCCTGTTTCATGTTCGCAGTGCGAGTGGTACCCCAGGCCTCTACTGGGTTCTCACCCTTCGAACTGTTATATGGCAGACACCCTTGCGGTCTCTTGGACGTAGTGAAAGAGGCGTGGGAACAACAGCCCACTCCACATAAAAGTGTAATTGAGTACATTACCCAGATGCAAGATCAGATACAGACAGTGTTGCCTCTTGTTAAGGGAGCATATGGAGGCAGCTCAGCAAGCCTAGAGTCGGGTCTATAATCGGCAGGATCGGGTCCGGATCTTTAACCCGGGTGATCGGGTTTTGGTTCTGTTGCCGACCGTGAACAGTAAGTTCCTGGCTAGGTGGCAGGGGCCCTACGAGGTACTTGAGAAAATTGGAGATGTAAACTACAAGGTACACCAGCCAGGGTGGCAAAAGCCAGAGCAGGTTTACCATGTGAATTTACTCAAACCGTGGAAAGATAGGGAAACCTGTACAAAAGACAGCCCATGGCCGGGTTTTCTAGGAGAAGAGGTACTGGCCCCTTTCTCTGATGCAAGAGATGCGGCTGCCACAGTAAAAATTGCTGTCAGCCTCTCCTCTAAACAGACTCAGAAGGCCAGGGAGTTCGTTAGTCGAAACGACTTTTGAAAAATTAACGAGGTTTCCAAATTTGATGCGTATCCCATGCCCCGGGTGGATGAGCTCATCGAGAGGTTAGGACAAGCCCGGTATTTTTCTGTTTTAGACCTCACGAAAGGGTACTGGCAGGTGCCCTTAACGGAGTCTGCCAAAGATAAAACTGCCTTCATTATGCCTGAGGGGCTGTATCAATATAAGGTCTTACTCTTTGGTCTGCATGGCGCCCCCGCCACTTTTCAGCGACTAATGGACATGGTGCTTCGTCTACATCGTTGGTACGCTTCGGCTTACCTGGATGATATTGTCATCCACAGTACCAACTGAGAAAGTCACCTACCCAAAGTGCAGGCTGTAGTGGACTCCCTTCGGAAAGCTGGCCTAACCGCTAACCTCAGAAAATGTGCGATAGGGTTAGAAGAGACTAAGTACCTGAGGTATGTCAAACCCCAAGTGAACAAAATAGAGGCGATACGGAATTGGCTCCGACCTGTCACCAGTAGTCAAATAAAGTCATGACGGGGGTATTGGTTATATTTCGCTCTCCCCTTCTACAATTTACCTGCTCACTCCTATTCAGTCAACCCCATTACACCAATACACCCAACCATCCCATAAAAGACTCGGACACCTGTTAGAATGTATTGGCCACAGCAGCCGTTTATTAATATAAATACAAACACAACATAAACCGTAAACCGTAAAATTCCCAACAATGACTCATCCTAACGGGGGAGGTCCTTGAAGCCCCAAAACCCCTAGCTGCGGAACCAGGGTGAGCCAATTTTCCTCCAACCGTTGCCCCCAGCTCGGAAGCACCACAGAATGGCCCCCCCTCTATCCACCACAACAGCTCGGCCACCATGGGAGTCCAGCTCCAACCGTGGGCCCTCCCAATGTCCTCCAGTTCCACCGTAACCAACTCCAAGGACCCCCACCGCCACCGCCGCTGTGACAAGACAGACCCATTCTCCACATGCACATACCGTCTCCCCACCAGACAAACTTAAGAGAGGGTATGAGGAAGCTTCTTCAGGTAACCAAAATGGCTACCGTTTTCTTCCCCCCTGCTCTATTTAACCCCTTCGCCCCTCCCTTCTTCCTTAAACCATACAATCTGGACCTCCTTCCTCCACCCACCTCCATGCTATGCCAATCCTAGCCTTCCCTGGGGCTCCCTAACCAAACCCCCCATCATGTGGGCCTTCTCTTAGGGGCCCCCCTTCCCCCTTTCCAGTCCGGCCATTTCCTTCCTGGGAATGGTGGGCTATTACATGAGGTTTTTTCACCACTTTGCTACTCTTGCAGCTCCCTTGACAGGGTTCTTGTGGTACAAACGGATGCCTCCGAAGTAGGCCTCGGTGCTGTACTGTCTCAGGGAGTGAACGGGGAGGAGCTTCCCGTTGTCTTCCTAAGCCGCAAGCTCACCCCAGCCGAAGCCAGGTAAAGCATAGTGGTGCATTTTCTGGTGTGTTTCCACTATCTCAGGGTTGAACAAAGGGATGGTGGGTATGTGACACAGTGAGGGGTTGTGTCTGGCAAGGCAGGTATTTTCCTCCCAGCATGTGCGGCTTGGCTGGTTTCCAGCCAGGTAAGGTCCAATACCGGACCAGAGTTTAAGTGCAGATCAGGGTTTAGGCAGCACCTGGCTGTCCTTAAATAGGCAGCTGGACTCAGCAGAGATGTCTCTGTTTTGGGGATCTGAGGCTTTGTGCCGTGCTGGAGGGCTGAGAGTCGCACCCTGGGGAAACAGGCCCCTTAAAGCCTGGACTACTGGAGGCAGAACTGCCAGCAAGGTGACTTGTGTTATATGAACTTTACATTGTCTGTGAATAACATCAAGACTGCAAAGTTATGTGCTGTTTTGTGCAATTGCCTCAAGTGTGAAAAAACACTGATGTTTTGAGTTAAGAGTTTTTGCCTCTGTACTGCACCCACTTACCCTATCTACTAGAACGAAACCCCACAATATATATATAATACAGATATGGGGGCACTTACAGTAGGCATATATATACACTCACCTAAAGAATTATTAGGAACACCATACTAATACGGTGTTGGACCCCCTTTTGCCTTCAGAACTGCCTTAATTCTACGGGCATTGATTCAACAAGGTGCTGATAGCATTCTTTAGAAATGTTGGCCCATATTGATAGGATAGCATCTTGCAGTTGATGGAGATTTGAGGGATGCACATCCAGGGCATGAAGCTCCCGTTCCACCACATCCCAAAGATGCTCTATTGGGTTGAGATCTGGTGACTGTGGGGGCCATTTTAGTACAGTGAACTCATTGTCATGTTCAAGAAATCAATTTGAAATGATTCGAGCTTTGTGACATGGTGCATTATCCTGCTGGAAGTAGCCATCAGAGGATGGGTACATGGTGGTCATGAAGGGATGGACATGGTCAGAAACAATGCTCAGGTAGCCCATAGCATTTAAATGATGGCCAATTGGCACTAAGGGGCCTAAAGTGTGCCCAGAAAACATCCCCCACACCACCACCACCAGACTGCACAGTGGTAACAAGGAATGATGGATACATGTTCTCATTCTGTTTACGCCAAATTCGGACTCTACCATTTGAATGTCTCAACAGAAATCGAGACTCATCAGACCAGGCAACATTTTTCCAGTCTTCAACAGTCCAATTTTGGTGAGCTCGTGCAAATTGTAGCCTCTTTTTCCTATTTGTAGTGGTGATGAGTGGTACCCGGTTGGGTCTTCTGCTGTTGTAGCCCACCTTTCTTTCCCATTCTGACATTCAGTTTGGAGTTCAGGAGATTGTCTTGACCAGGACCACAACCATACATGCATTGAAGCAACTGCCATGTGATTGGTTGACTAGATAATCGCATTAATGAGAAATAGAACAGGTGTTCCTAATAATTCTTTAGGTGAGTGTATATATAATATATATTATCCCCACATATATTGGGCTCATAGTGACCATACAGGGCCAATATATATAGTGGATATAAAAAGTCTACACACCCCTGTTAAAATGTCAGGTTTCTGTGATGTAAAAAAATGAGACAAAGATAAATCATTTCAGAACTTTTTCCACCTTTAAAGGGATTCTGTCATGACATTTTAGGCCTATAACCTAAACATATGGCCAGGTCCGTCCAAATAGCATGAATCCGAAACTGTACTTATTAAATGTGCCTGTGGCTCTATTAGCACATAAAACAGGTTTTCTATAAACTGTCATTCACCTACCTAAGGTGCCCAAAGGGAACGTCGCTTCATACAGGGTGCCCGGCTGCAGCCATCTCCGTCTGGTGCCCAGCACCGCCTTCCCAGTTGAAATCGCCGCCTTCCTCACCTCAGCCCCGCCTCCGCAATCGTCCGGTCCCTCAGGTTATGCCTAGTGCGCACGCGCAGGATCTGGCAAAGGGACCGGATGATTGCGGATTGCGGAGGCGGGGCTGAGGTGAGGAAGGCAGAGATTTCAACTGGGAAGGCGGCGCTGGGCACCAGTCGGAGATGGCTGCAGCCGGGCACCCTGTATGAAGCGACGTCCCCTTGAGAACCTTAGGTAGGTGAATGACAAGTTATAAAAACCTGTTTTATGTGCTAATAGAGCCAAAGGCACATTTTATAAGTACAGTTTCGGATTCATGCTATTTGGACGGACCTGGCCATATGTTTAGGTTATAGGCCTAAAATGTCATGACAGAATCCCTTTAATGTGACTTATAAACTGTACAACTCAATTGAAAAACAAACTGAAATCTTTTAGTTGGAGGGAAGAAAAAATAAATAAAATAATATGGTTGCATAAGTGTGCACACCCTTAAACTAATACTTTGTTGAAGCACCTTTTGATTTTATTACAGCGCTTAGTCTTTTTGGGTATGAGTCTATCAGCATAGCACATTTTGACTTGGCAAGATTTGCCCACTTTGCAAAAACACTCCAAATCTGTCAGATTGCAAGGGCATCTCCTGTGCACAGCCCTCTTCAGATCACCCCACAGATTTTCAATCAGATTCAGATCTGGGCTCTGGCTGGGCCATTCCAAAATTTTAATCTTCTTCTGGTGAAGCCATTCCTTTGTTGATTTGGCTTTATGCTTTGGGTCGTTGTCATGCTAAAAGTTGAAGTTCCTCTTTAACAGGGGTGTGTAGACTTTTTATATCCACTGTATATATGTACCGTATTTTTCGCCCTATAAGACGCACCTGCCCATAAGACGCACCTAGGTTTTTGAGGAGGAAAATAAGAAAAACAATATTTTGAACAAAAGGTGTGCTTTTGGTGGGTTTTGAACTAAAAGTGGTCTGTGGATGACACTATTATGGGGAATCTGTTGAGGACACTGTTATGGGGGATCTGTTGAGGACACTGTTATGGGGGATCTGTGGGTGACACTGTTATGGGGGATCTGTTGGTGACACTGTTATGGGGGATCTGTGGGTGACACTGTTATGGGGGATCTGTGGGTGACACTGTTATGGGGATCTCTGGATTGCTCTTATTGGGGTCTCTGGATGGCACTGTTATGGGGATCTGTGGATGACACTGTTATAGGGGGGATCTGTGGATGACACATGTATAGCATCTTATGATATGTGTCATCCACAGATCCCCTCCATAACAGTGTCCCTGTAGTGTGAATGACCCCCAATACAGGGGGTGATGGTCACATCTGGTTTTATAATGACAGCGGGGCCCGTGCAGTGACTGTATTCTACTACACGGGTCCCGCTCACTGTATATAATCTTATCTATAATTGTAGGCATTGTTAATATATAAAAATTCAGGTTAATCAGCGCCTGTATTACTTACAATCGCTCAGAGGCAGAGAGGAGGGAGGAGGCAGGCCGGGAGGATGGGCACTGGCAGCGTAAGTAATACAGGCATTGATTACCGAGAATTTTTATACATTAACAATGCCTACAATTACAGATACGATTACCGTATATACAGTGAGCAGGGCCCGTGTAGTAGAATACAGTCACTGCACGGGGCCCGCTGTCATTATAACAGCAGATGCCTGCCCCCAGCCCCTCCTCCCTCTCAGCTGATACACTCATTGCACGGCATCGCGGCGCGGCGTGGCGTATCATTGAAAATTCTGCAAAATGCAGCATTCGCCCCATAAGACGCACTGCTATTTTCCCCCCACTTTTGGGGGGGAAAGTGCATCCTATGGGGCGAAAAATACGGTATATATTAGACCTATTTACATATATATAGATTCAAATCTCCCCCTTCCCTCTATAAAAGTATATTATTAAAAAAAAAATGTTTAGGGCATTTTGGACATTTTTAAATAAAATTGTATACAAGTTAAGTTACTGTTTAAGCATCATCTTGTCCCCATAAGGAACAATTATTGGAAGGTTTATAACATTAAAAGCATAACACATGCGACAGCGTATGGTAACTCCATCAACCATGCGTTTATCCTTACCTATTATTAGTCAATGTCACTATGACATTATTTGCTATTGCTATCATTGCGTTAAGGAGCTTAAAAGGAGGGAGGAGAGAAAAAGCAAAAATTCATTAAACAAAAAAAAAAAATTCAATTAGGTTCCAAATATGTTCCAATTTTCAGGCCAATTTGAGCATATTTAATTTGGGTAGAATTGATACGAATCAAATGTTTTAAAAAAAATTAACGAATCAGACACAAAGCTTATTTTAAGAAGTTTGCTCATCTCTAAAAGAGACCTAATCAGCATCAGCCACTGTGATATATTTCAGCATCTTAAAATTGTCTAGTCTAAGTTTACGCTGTCTAAATATTAGACTGGATTCTGAAATCTTCCCGACATTGTGCTTTGGTAATAATTAGAGATGAGAGAATTTTTCAAAAATCAGATTCGCCGGTTTTCGGAATTTTTAGGGAAAAATTCAGTTTGATCCGAATTTATTTGCCGTGAATTACAACGGCTATTTCCTGGCTGCAGAGAGCCTTTATAGTGGTGTTGAACACTGTGCCTTTCAGTAACACGTATAAGGAGTCTGCTTTGGTAGTGAAACAATACTGTGAGTCCGTATGACATGCAGATGACAGGCGTCGCTCTTAGAATCACTGCACACACGTCACGGGGCCAAAACTGACCAAATAACTCAAGTATGACCTCAGCCTTACAGGTCGATGTTAGCATCAAGAAGAAGTGCCCTCCTTTTACACCGTCATCAGCTGATTCCACATAGATGTCTACAGAACCTGTTCTATTAAACGCTTATACAAGTAGAGCCCCCCGACAGAGTGGAGAGGGTGTCAGCAGTAAGTTTGTGTTGATGTCACGGATTAATTTGCCCTTCCTCTGATCTGTCAAAGCAATAACCCCCAAAAGCGGATCCTGTCTGTGGCGCAAATGAGGTGCAGAACAGCGTGACACCGCCGTGCCCTGCACCTGAAAGGCCTTTATGGGGGCAGTGGACAACAGTTTTTTGACTTTCCATGATTACTCAATAAAGTGTTGCCTAAGATAGGAGAGAATCGGCCAGTCTTCTGGTTATTCGAGAATGTAGTTGCGATGGAGAAAGCATTCCAAAAAACATTTTCTCTCCACCTGGAGACGAATCCTGCCAAGATTGATGCAAGTGCGGTATCGGATGCTCATCAAAACAGATACTTCTGGGGGAACCTGCCTGGCATAAACAGGCCTCTAGTAGCTACAGACAATGAGAAGACAAAGCTTCAATATTGCTTGGAGCCGGGAAGAGTCGCGAAGCTCATCAAGATTCAGACCATAACTACCAGCCCCTGGTCTCTTCATCAGAGAAAAAATCACGAGTTCCCAGTCATCATGGATGGGAAGGAGGACATCCTGTGGTGCACAGGGATGGAGACGGTCTTCGGATTCCCCCCGCACTATACAGACATCTCAGAAATGAACCGCTGCTCCCGACTGAAGCTCCTGGGAAGGTCATGGAGCATCCCGGCATCCGGCATCTATTCATCCCGCTGAAGGATTATTTTGAAAGTGTGTAGAAGCCACACGGGGCCCCCACGCTGCAGATTTATCATGAAGACACCAGATTTTATAATATTACATTATTACATAAAGAAAAAAATGAAGCCCCTTCGTCACCTGGCTCCCAAGTGCGATCAGCTACATCATCAAGTACTGTTTGCACGTCACTGATGTCCTCCTCAACCGTCTCTGGTTCAGGAGCCTGACCGCTCGCAACACCAGCTCCCACGCCACTCTCCTCATCACTACTTGCCACCTAATGGAGGAATCGCTGGATGTCTCCTCCACATCTTGGCTGGCCAGTAGCTGCTGACTGTCTTCTAGTAGCTCGTCCTCACTGTATAGTGGAGCTGAACCCACAGCATACAATACAGCAAAGGACAGAGGCAGGTTGAGGACAGGTGAGGGCACAGGGCCTGCTCCCTGGCCATGCCAACTAAGGGTTGTGTCTGACAAACCCACTGACTCTAGGCTGGGGGTGTCTGATGTCACTTGCGACGAAGTCGAAGATCGAGTCAACCACTCAAGAACCGCTGGGTTGCTGCTCACCACACAACCGCTAGCTGACACTGGGAGCTCAGGCCTCTCGAAGTAATCCCTGCTGCCACGGCCCTTTACTCTGCTGCAACCTCTGCCTGCACCAGAAACATTTAGGCCTCTGCCACTCCCCTGTGCAGGGCCTGACACTTCTCTGTCTGACATACTGTTAGATTAAATAAAAAATAATAAAAAGGAAATTAAAACACCCCAAAAAAGTCTGTAATTTTCTCACTTCACCAAACAACAGCTAATAAGCCCTTTTTTCCCACTAATACACGCCACAAAAGGCTTTACAACATATAACTGCACCGCTGAACGGCAAATATATTTTTATTTTGCCAATAATACACGACAAAAAGGGCTGTAATTTTAGCACTAATAAGCCCTTTTTCCCACTAATACAAGCCAAAAAATTCTTTAGAACATATAACTGCACCGCAGAAGGGCAAGTAAGTCTACTTTCACACTTGCGTTTTGGCTTTCCGTTTGTGAGATCCATTCAGGGCTCTCGCAAGCGGTCCAAATCGGATCAGTTTTGCTCTAATGCATTCTGAATGGAAAAGGATCTGCTCATAATGCCTCAGTTTGCCTCCGTTCCGTTTCCATTCCACTTTGGAGGCGGACACCAAAACGAGGCTTGCAGAGTTTTGGTGTCCGTCTGACGAAACTGAGCCAAACGGATCCGTCCTGGCACACAATGTAAGTCACTGACAAAATCTGGCACAATAGAAAACGGATCCGTCCTCTATTGACTTTCAATGGTGTTCAAGACGGATCCGTCTTGGCTATATTAAAGATAATACAAACGGATCCGTTCTGAACGGATGCAGACTGTTGTATTATTTGAACGGATCCGTCTGTGCAGATCCATGATGGATCCGCACCAAACGCGAGTGTGAAAGTAGCCTATGAAATATTTCCTTGTTATAAACCCTGTTAATGCCTGTGTCAAACAGCACCTACACCCTAATAAGAACGATTTGCTGGAATTACAGAGCTGTATAATGGCAATTTGGATCCCCAGTTAGTGCAGCAAAGTTTAAGGCCCCTTTCACACGGGCAAGTATTCCGCTCGGATGCGATGCGTGAGTTGAACGCATTGCACCCGCACTGAATCCCGACCCATTCATTTCTATGGGGCTGTGCACATGAGCGGTGATTTTGATGCATTACTTATGCATGCTCTATTTTGTGTGTTTTTCACGTAACGCAGGCCCCATAAAAATTAATGGGGTTGTGTGAAAATCGCAAGCATCTGCAAGCAAGTGCGGATGCGGTGCGATTTTAACGCGCGGTTGCTAGGAGACGTTCGGGATGGAGACCCGATCATTATTATTTTCCCTTATAACATGGTTATAAGGGAAATTAATAGCATTCTGAATACAGAATGCATAGTACAATAGCGCTGGAGGGGTTAAAAAAAATATTTAACTCACCTTAGTCCACTTGATCGCGAAGCCGGCATCTCCTTCTGTCTTCATCTTAGCTGTGTGGAGGAACAGGACCTGTGGTGACGTCACTCCGGTCATCACATGATCCATCACCATGGTAAAAGATCATGTGATGGATCATGTGATGACCGAAGTGACGTCACCACAGGTCCTGTAACTGCACACAGCTAAGATCAAGACAGAAGGAGATGCCGGCTTCGCGATCAAGTGGACTAAGGTGAGTTAAATATTTTTTTTAACCCCTCCAGCGCTATTGTACTATGCATTCTGTATTCAGAATGCTATTAATTTCCCTTATAACCATGTTATAAGGGAAAATAATACAATCTACAGAACACCGATCCCAAGCCTGAACTTCGGTGAAGAAGTTCGGGTTTGGGTACCAGACATGCGCGATTTGTGTTCCCGCTACGCACCCGCACATTTTCCCGCAACGCCCGTGTGAAAGAGGCTTAATAGGATTGTTCCTATTACCCAGTCTGTAACCTCCCTTACTAAACCCTGTTCAACATAAATGCTGTGGAATGATTCCTCCCTAACCTTTCCCTATTCCTTGAATAATCTTTCCCTACACTTGTAAATCTTTTTTTTTAGCACAATGACGTTTTCCTAGCACTGTCCCTACCACCTGCAGACGTCTCTCCCTGCACTAAGTACACTGGTTAATGGCAGAATCTAAGATGCCTGAGGCTATTTATAGGGCTGTGACATCACAGGGCTGGCTGGCTGCTGATTGGCTGCATGCATGGCATTATAGGTGATCCCGCCTTCCCAGAGTTCCTTGCGCCATGTCCTAACACGTGCAGCAGCCATTTTAGGAAAAAATCTGATTCGTTACCACGAAGCGCGAGGAAATTCTGCTGCGGTGCGAATCGAATGTTTCCTGAAATTTGGATCGAATTCCACTTCGTCAGCTTCGATTCGCTCATCTCTAGTAATAATCTGCTTTCTAACATAGTTTAACTTCACACTTGATTTCTGCTGGAACCATATTACAAATGAAATGCATTCACCCACATTAAATCCATGCAAGATATACACTCAGCAAATCCATTGGAACCAATTCAGCACAAATTCCAGCACAAGGGGAAAAAAAAAAATCTATTTGAACACTGAGGCATTGTTCATAGAGTAAAGTACCAGCTGTCTGTCATACTGGACCTACAGATGCCCACTCAGCATTTTCATACAGCAGGATATTTGCTCATCTCTTGTGCTGAAAACCCATTTCCAATCAGAAATTCATCCATCTATGAAGTGTGTTACAAAACAAATATAACTTGGATGATTACATAATGAGCTCAATGGAAAACTGTTACACTTTGATATATTGTACTAAAGCTCGGTTCACATATTCGCCAAAATACTGATATTCTGTTCTGGCATAGGAACAGAATACCAGAATCACTGAATATGCTGTACACTGCCCAACGGATCCCATTTAATATAATGGGGTCGGTTGGGTTTCTGACATAAATACCAGTATTCTGGCAGATAATATACCACTGCAGCTATGTTTCATATCTGTTTTTGGCAGGACCTATGATGGAGGCTTCTACCGAAACCTAGAGAAGCCGGGAGAGTTAGCATCCTCATACACCAGAAAACTGGAGTCAAAACTTTTTACAGTTGGGCAACCACTTTCCAAAAAGGGGGCAATTTTGAGGGCGAGGTCTGGGCAATGTCCATGCGTACTGGAGTGGAGCAGTGCCGAGGCATGCAGTGCTCCTGCACTGTAGAAAGTAGGCAACTCGAACTAATGACTGTCACACACAACAGGTAGGAAACATCACATAATTAGCAAATGGAACGATTCTGCTGTGACAGTGAATATCGGAATCTTATAGGGCAGAGTGGAGATCACAGTCTAAGGGTCCATTCACGCAATACACCCGGCCGGCACCCCTATGGAAATGCCTATTCTTGTCCGCAATTGCGGACAAGAATAGGACATGTTCTATTTTTTTCCGGAGCCGCGGGGGAGCTCCAGAAATGCGGATGCGGACAGCACACTGTGTGCTTTTCGCATCTCTTCCGGCCCCATAGAGAATGAACGGGTCCACACGGAACGGATGCGGACCACAATTGCGGACTTGTGAATGGAGCCTTAATTGAAAGCTGAATGTAATTGGTAAGTTAATTCCATTATGGGAACACTTACAATGCTCTGTTATGTTAAAGGGACACCTCCTTTGAATGTTTTTATTACATACTAGCGACCTATATCTGAATATTCTATGTACCAGTAGTTTTATTAATACAAATGGGTGGTTTTCTGGATATAATATTTTGAAGCCACTCCATGTATTCTACTTCCTGTCCTCTTTAACTTCCTCTTTGTTTGGATTTTTAGCACAGCAAACAGTCTTACTTAACTCTGTCAGTCAGACCACTCACTGTGACTAGACAGACACCCCCCATATAGTGACTCAGAGTATCACATTTTACACTACTTATCAATTACAGCAACCCCTGGGAGGATAGCAGTGGTAGTGGTCCAGATGGTGTTGTGTCATGGTGCACTCCCTCAGGCCGTTACTCTCTGGGGATCGATGCAGTGAAACTATAGATCTGGGGAAGGGCCAGAGTTACACGTAACTAAGTCTTTTTTTACTAAGTGCAATGTTGAACTACAAATACATTCAATAGCAATAATTTCCAACTGCAGTTCTCTCTGGCACCAGCAGGAATGTGGAGGCAGGCTGGATGGCTGCAGTTAAGTACTGACGTTGTAATGGCCTTGTAACATTCTGAGTGATGGGTGTCTTAGGCTTAGTCCCCCACCTTACAACAGTGTCTGTAGATGCTAGTTACAGCTGTTCACTCTGGTCTTGAGCTTCTCAAGATTTTACTTGAGACAGTAGAATACATGATCACTATGGAAGATCTGTAACAAGAGCAGGAGCTTTGCAGGTTACTTCCTCTCCTCTCTGTCTTGGACAGGAACTCCCCTCTTGGCAGGAAGCAGGTCCAGACCACTCCTACCAAGAGAAGAGGAAGAAGATGGTTAACCCTCTTCCTGCCAACGTTTGCCAACCATTCCTTGCTGAGAACTATGGCCATGAGTAAGTAATAAAATACATTATGTACAACAATATAATTTGTAGTACATTCAGGTCTTGGTTACTAAACGCTCCCTTGGTGCAAGCCAAGCTGTTCTCAGGCTGAGCTTGTGGTCTCGTCTGGTAGTCTTACATGAGATGCCCAAGGCTGCTGTTCAAAATGACCCCCTCCCTCCCATTGCTATTTAGAGATGAGGTTAAGGACATAAGTGTTTACACATACAAACATTGCCTCGGCTAACAGTTATAACTACCAGGCATATTGATAGCACCCAAGGGGGCACAATCCATGATGGTGCCAAGGAGGGGTGCTAGCTATCCTAAAAAATAATAAGATACCCAGCTGTGTGGCTCTTGAGTGCCAGAGTCCGGGAATCTACAGATGGGTAATAGAATCCTTGGGCCTGCGGCTCTATTCTCGAATTCCGGAAACACAGAACCCAAGCTCCCGTATCTCAGGTACGTTTGAGTTCTGAAGGTGGGTAGGAAACGTTGCAAAAATGGATCCCCTACTTGTGGCTCTGAAAGAACAGTCCTGAAAGCACAGATGAGGGACAAAAGGAGCGCTGATATGTAACAGTCTCTTCCTTGGGTGATTCTCCTTGAACACTGCACCTCTTCTTCTCAGGCAAGAGGGAACCAAAACTGAGAAAGAAAGGGGAAAGGCACTTTGGGTGCAACTTGGATGAAAGGGGAGTCCCATATTGCCTAAAACACAGAACAGTGGCAAAATTATAGGGCCCAATAACAACAATAAACAGGGGACAGTCCCATGTTTCTCACCCTCCTGAAACTCGTTGGGCTCCAAGGTCTTCCAGCTTGGCAGAGAACCTCAGATCAGCAAGTGAAACTCTTCCTCCTCTTCTCCCAAGTCAATGAAGGGATCCTCAAATGATTCCTGATGCTTGCATTTACAGCTGGTGGCAGACTTGAAAAGCAGATGGTAGTACAGGCTCAGTTGCTCTTAGGAGTGCCCTCTGGCTCCAGAAACGATGACTGGTGCATGCAAATGGAGGCTCTCTGGCAGCAAACAGGCCTCACTTTACTCCTTTAGTTTCAGCTTCCACATCAACACAGAGGTCCGCAACGGCCCAGATTTAATATTAACCACTGGGTTGGTGTTGATCACAGTGGTTGCAGACAGAGACTGCTCAGCTAATGCTGGCATAGCACAGGGTTACAGGGTACCCATATGCTATGCCAGGAGTTAGTAAACGTCCAGGGGGCACGGAAAGGAGCAGCAATATGCGCTCCTGCCTATACTCACTGCGCTGTGGCCCCATTCATAAAATGTACAGTCTGTACACAGCTGAACAGTAAGCGGTGTGCAGAGAAGTGGATTTTAAGCGCACAGAGAAATATGCGCTTTAGGGAGGCAAAAGTGAAATAAAAATACATGAATAAACTATATTACAAAAACTATTATTAGGGCATTAGGGACACGTCCACAAAAATTATACAAATGTTTAGTTAATCTTTAAAATAAAAATCAGACATCATATACCGTAATACATGACAGTCCTTTCTAACAAAGCAAGAACCATCCCTGTATCTCACATGGATCCAGAGATCTCCCCATTCATTTCTCCAATTGCTCTAGATTATCTTCAGCCTGAAAGATCAGGGGACGTGTCCTTTCTGCTGCAGCTCTTTCCCTGTAACTGCCACAGCTTCTAACAGAACATATGGCTGGTGGCAGTTGAAGATTTAAACTGAGCGCGTTCCACCAGTTCAGTGAAATGGACAAAAAAATAAGGAAAAGAACAAACAGCAGGTGGCGCTATACAGATACATTTTATTCAATAGCTCACTGGCTATAGTAAATGTTTAATTACCTGCAACTACAAAAGTGTTCAGATCCAGGTGCTGGGTTTGAAAAATGTAAACTGTGTTTCTTGACACAACCGCTTTATGCCAATAGGTGCAGAGCACTGAGAGATATCAGAGAAGGAGGTGATGTGTTGACAACTCCTGCTATAAAGCCCAGTCACACGCAGTGGTAGTTGTTATGGCCTGTGGTGTAAAAAACTGAGTGCTGTTTTTTGACACATTTTCCTACAGTTTCACTTTAAGCTCTGAATCAGTTCTAGTTGTCCATGTACATGAGCAGGCAGAGCAGAACATTCCATAGGCTTGCTATAAAGTGTCCTCCTGGTATTTACAGCAGTACATTCAGCATTGTAGGTAGTCTTTTCTATAGTCATCTCTAAGAGTCTACACACAAAGCTAAATGCTATAAATAATTTTCCCGACTGAAGAACGCTTTATCATCTCAGTCATCAGCCCCGCTTATCTCTGCTAGGTGCAAACATGTGACAGTGACCTAATGTTCTTTGGAAAGACTTACAAGAAACTTTGTGCTACTGAAACGAAACCCTGCCTCCTCTCACTTTGTTCTTCCTTCAGCTGGGTGCGGTAATCAACGGAAATTACAGCGATTGCAATGAATTTATGGCCTGCCTGAGGTGGCGATACAAGCTTGTACGTGAGAAGAACACTTACTGTCATTACTGTCATTA
This sequence comes from Bufo gargarizans, assembly GCF_014858855.1. Taxonomy (NCBI): domain Eukaryota; kingdom Metazoa; phylum Chordata; class Amphibia; order Anura; family Bufonidae; genus Bufo; species Bufo gargarizans. The sequence continues at coordinate 691,422,700 of NC_058080.1, read as the reverse complement.
TTTTATTTATATGCAAGTGTACAACCACAAACACAATGGCTTCTTGTATGAAATGTAAGCAGCATTTCCTCATTGTGGTTAATACGTTGAAGCAATGCTTAGTTAATACACCCAAGGGTGTTTTAGGCTTGAGCACCCAGGGTGTGTACCTTAGATGCCATACTCAGCAATCCCCAAAATAGTATGGGGCAATAACTATGGCAATCATACAAGGATGATATATGCCAGGGCTGGTTAACTGACTTTTGAGAGCCACCATAAAGTCAAGTTGAGGAGCCTCAATCATATCAGCATGGAAGTGCAGTCTCCAAGCACTGTGAGGGTATGACCACATGGCATAGTCATGACGTGGTTAGGAACTGCAGCATCTTATTTTCTAATTAAAGTCAATAGGGAAATAGGTTTATGAGACAGACCTGGCACTTTCCAAATTGTGTTGACGGCACCTTTGTACGTGTGGTCAACCGCATGTAAAACACGCTCACTGTTAAAGGGGAACACTCACCCTCTTGCAGCTGCTGACTGCATTGGCTATACGGTTGATCAGCCGCTTGCCACATATGTTTAACATATTTTATCACAGGTATCACTATCTGAAGTTAATCAGAATGGTAAAGAACCATGAAAAATCACAACAGTTCAAACAATAGTCCGTAAACGATCTTGGGCAAAAATTATACCCTTAGGGCAGGTTCACACAAAGTTCTGAGCTAAAAAAAACTGTTGTAGAATCCACTTCAGTTTTTTTGTAAGATACAGTTTTTTTAATCTCAGTTTGAGTTTTCACACTTTTTTAATGCAGTTTAGTGGTTCAAGATCGGGGCCAAGTTCAGAGTCACAACGCACAGGAACAACGTCAGGCAAAGGTTAATACTTTTATCAGCTCGTAAGGCATGGTAGGCAGATTTGACTTCAAATAGGCTTGATTCAGCAGGAGATGGGATTGGTAGAGGAAGTGTCTGGGTGCTTAGTGACCATATGTTGTACTTGCTGACTTGCCCGAAAGGTTCTGAAGGCTCCCAGAAAAAGGGGCAACCTCCTGGATTCCTGGAAGAGATGGAAAATCCCTCATGTTCTAAAAGGATGCTACATCAAGAGATTCAGCCTTGGGGCCCAAACATTCACTGAGGGGGAGGGCACCACAAAAAAAATCAGGGCGACTCACTAGCTGCAATATCAGTGACAGCTTCAGAGATCTCTGGAAATGATCTAAAAGATAAAGTCATTATTTACACATGAAAGGGCTATTTAATTGTTTTTCACCAAATATTCAACACCAATAATGCCAAAAGAAAAGGGGTAAAAAACAATACGTATAAAACACAAACTGAATTTAATGTTAGTAACATACACCCATATGGCAACCAGTCAAGTTAATCATCAAACAATATACAGTACAATCATAGCATCAATAGTTGCAGTGAACTAGGCACATAGAACCCTAAGACCCTAAGCCACCCCACCACTACCACCGTTCCATGGGTAATCCTGGTCATATACATCAGCAAATGTAACAAACTGTTAGGGTCCATTCACAGGTCCGCAAGTGTTTTGAGGTCTATAAATTGTGGATCTGCAAAACACGGACACCGTCCATGTGCGTTCCGCATGGGCGGCATTATAATGGAAATGCCTTTTCTTGTCCGTGTCTGCTGACAAGAATAGGACATGTTCTATTTTTTGGCGGGGCCACAGAACGGAAGTGCAGATGCGGCCAGCACACTGTGTGATGTCCGCATCTTTTGCGGCCCCATTGAAAATGAAAGAAATTGCGTAACGAAAGAGGACCCATTTTGCGGACGTGTGAATGGATCCTTAGTAGGGATGAGCGAACTCGAACTGTATAGTTCGGGTTCGTACCGAATTTTGGGGTGTCCGTGACACGGACCCGAACCCGGACATTTTCGTAAAAGTCCGGGTTCGGGTTCGGTGTTCGTCGCTTTCTTGGCGCTTTTGTGACGCTTTCTTGGCGCTTTTTGAAAGGCTGCAAAGCAGCCAATCAACAAGCGTCATACTACTTGCCCCAAGAGGCCATCACAGCCATGCCTACTATTGGCATGGCTGTGATTGGCCAGAGCACCATGTGACCCAGCCTCTATTTAAGCTGGAGTCACATAGCGCCGCCCGTCACTCTGCTCTGATTAGCGTAGGGAGAGGTTGCGGCTGCGACAGTAGGGCGAGATTAGGCAGATTAACTCCTCCAAAGGACTTGATTAACTGATCGATCTGCAGCTGTGGATCATTGAGCTGCTGATCCTCAATTGCTCACTGTTTTTAGGCTGCCCAGACCGTTTGTCAGTCACATTTTTCTGGGGTGATCGGCGGCCATTTTGTGTCTTGTGGTGCGCCAGCACAAGCTGCGACCAAGTGCATTTAACCCTCAATGGTGTGGTTGTTTTTTGGCTAAAGCCTACATCAGGGTGAAGCTGTCACACCAAGTGCATTTAACCAGCAATAGTCTGTTCATTTTTTGGCCATATACAAAATCAGGGGCAAGCTGCGCCTGTCACCAAGTGCATTTAACCCTCAATGGTGTGGTTGTTTTTTGGCTAAAGCCTACATCAGGGTGAAGCTGTCACACCAAGTGCATTTAACCAGCAATAGTCTGTTCATTTTTTGGCCATATACAAAATCAGGGGCAAGCTGCGCCTGTCACCAAGTGCATTTAACCCTCAATGGTGTGGTTGTTTTTTGGCTAAAGCCTACATCAGGGTGAAGCTGTCACACCAAGTGCATTTAACCAGCAATAGTCTGTTCATTTTTTGGCCATATACAAAATCAGGGGCAAGCTGCGCCTGTCACCAAGTGCATTTAACCCTCAATGGTGTGGTTGTTTTTGGCTAAAGCCTACATCAGGGTGAAGCTGTCACACCAAGTGCATTTAACCAGCAATAGTCTGTTCATTTTTTGGCCATATACAAAATCAGGGGCAAGCTGCGCCTGTCACCAAGTGCATTTAACCCTCAATGGTGTGGTTGTTTTCTGGCTAAAGCCTACATCAGGGTGAAGCTGTCACACCAAGTGCATTTAACCAGCAATAGTCTGTTTATTTTTTGGCCATATACTACATCAGGGGCAAGCTGCGCCCGTCACCAAGTGCATTTAACCCTCAGTAGTGTGGTTGGTCAAGCTGTGACACCAAGTGCATTTAACCAGCAATAGTCTGTTCATTTTTTGGCCATATACTACATCAGGGGCAAGCTGCGCCCGTCACCAAGTGCATTTAACCAGCAATAGTGTGGTTATTTTTTGGCCATATCCCAGTCTAATTCTGTCACTAAATCCATACCGGTCACCCAGCGCCTAAATACTAGGCCTCAAATTTATATCCCGCTAAATCTCTCGTTACCGCTGTCCTGTTGTAGCTGGGAAAGTTATTTAGTGTCCGTCAAAGCACATTTTTTGTTCTGGGTTGAAGTACAATTCCCAATTTAGCAATTTCATAATTTAGTGGTTTCTGCTATATCAGAGCTATTTGAAATCTATCCCTAAAAGGGTATATAATATTCAAGGTGCACATTGGGTCATTCAGAATAACTTCACACACACCCGCTACTGTGTATTTTCAAGTCTAAGTCTGTCACTAAACCCATACCTGTCACCCAGCGCCTAAATACTAGGCCTCAAATTTATATCCTGCTAAATCTCTCGTTACCGCTGTCCTGTTGTAGCTGGGAAAGTTATTTAGTGTCCGTCAAAGCACATTTTTTGTTCTGGGTTGAAGTACAATTCCCAATTTAGCAATTTCATAATTTAGTGGTTTCTGCTATATCAGAGCTATTTGAAATCTATCCCTAAAAGGGTATATAATATTCAAGGTGCACATTGGGTCATTCAGAATAACTTCACACACACCCGCTACTGTGTATTTTCAAGTCTAATTCTGTCACTAAACCCATACCTGTCACCCAGCGCCTAAATACTAGGCCTCAAATTTATATCCTGCTAAATCTCTCGTTACCGCTGTCCTGTTGTAGCTGGGAAAGTTATTTAGTGTCCGTCAAAGCACATTTTTTGTTCTGGGTTGAAATACAATTCCCAATTTAGCAATTTCATAATTTAGTGGTTTCTGCTATATCAGAGCTATTTGAAATCTATCCCTAAAAGGGTAGATCATATTGAAGGTGCACATAGGGTCATTCAGAATAACTTCACACACACCCGCTACTGTGTATTTCCAAGTCTAATTCTGTCACTAAACCCATACCTGTCACCCAGCGCCTAAATACTAGGCCTCAAATTTATATCCCGCTAAATCTCTCGTTACCGCTGTCCTGTTGTAGCTGGGAAAGTTATTTAGTGTCCGTCAAAGCACATTTTTTGTTCTGGGTTGAAGTACAATTCCCAATTTAGCAATTTCATAATTTAGTGGTTTCTGCTATATCAGAGCTATTTGAAATCTATCCCTAAAAGGGTATATAATATTCAAGGTGCACATTGGGTCATTCAGAATAACTTCACACACACCCGCTACTGTGTATTTCCAAGTCTAATTCTGTCACTAAACCCATACCTGTCACCCAGCGCCTAAATACTAGGCCTCAAATTTATATCCTGCTAAATCTCTCGTTACCGCTGTACTGTTGTTGCTTGGAAAGATATTTAGTGTCCGTCAAAGCACATTTTTTGTTCTGGGTTGAAGTACAATTCCCAATTTAGCAATTTCATAATTTAGTGGTTTCTGCTATATCAGAGCTATTTGAAATCTATCCCTAAAAGGGTATATAATATTCAAGGTGCACATTGGGTCATTCAGAATAACTTCACACACACCCGCTACTGTGTATTTCCAAGTCTAATTCTGTCACTAAACCCATACCTGTCACCCAGCGCCTAAATACTAGGCCTCAAATTTATATCCTGCTAAATCTCTCGTTACCGCTGTACTGTTGTTGCTGGGCAAGATATTTAGTGTCCGTCAAAGCACATTTTTTGTTCTGGGTTGAAATACAATTCCCAATTTAGCAATTTCATAATTTAGTGGTTCCTGCTATATCAGAGCTATTTGAAATCTATCCCAAAAAGGGTATATAATATTCAAGGTGCACATAGGGTCATTCAGAATAACTTCACACACACGCTTCTGTGCATTTCCAAGTCTAATTCTGTCACTAAATCCATACCGGTCACCCAGCGCCTAAATACTAGGCCTCAAATTTATATCCCGCTGAATTTGAATACAATACATTGGGCCAAATAATATATTTGTTGTTGTGGTGAACCATAACAATGAGAAAAACATCTAGTAAGGGACGCGGACGTGGACATGGTCGTGGTGGTGTTAGTGGACCCTCTGGTGCTGGGAGAGGACGTGGCCGTTCTGCCACATCCACACGTCCTAGTGTACCAACTACCTCAGGTCCCAGTAGCCGCCAGAATTTACAGCGATATATGGTGGGGCCCAATGCCGTTCTAAGGATGGTAAGGCCTGAGCAGGTACAGGCATTAGTCAATTGGGTGGCCGACAGTGGATCCAGCACGTTCACATTATCTCCCACCCAGTCTTCTGCAGAAAGCGCACAGATGGCGCCTGAAAACCAACCCCATCAGTCTGTCACATCACCCCCATGCATACCAGGGAAACTGTCTCAGCCTCAAGTTATGCAGCAGTCTCTTATGCTGTTTGAAGACTCCGCTGGCAGGGTTTCCCAAGGGCATCCACTTAGCCCTTCCCCAGCGGTGAAAGACATAGAATGCACTGACGCACAACCACTTATGTTTCCTGATGATGAGGACATGGGAATACCACCTCAGCATGTCTCTGATGATGACGAAACACAGGTGCCAACTGCTGCGTCTTTCTGCAGTGTGCAGACTGAACAGGAGGTCAGGGATCAAGACTGGGTGGAAGACGATGCAGGGGACGATGAGGTCCTAGACCCCACATGGAATGAAGGTCGTGCCACTGACTTTCACAGTTCGGAGGAAGAGGCAGTGGTGAGACCGAGCCAACAGCGTAGCAAAAGAGGGAGCAGTGGGCAAAAGCAGAACACCCGCCGCCAAGAGACTCCGCCTGCTACTGACCGCCGCCATCTGGGACCGAGCACCCCAAAGGCAGCTTCAAGGAGTTCCCTGGCATGGCACTTCTTCAAACAATGTGCTGACGACAAGACCCGAGTGGTTTGCACGCTGTGCCATCAGAGCCTGAAGCGAGGCATTAACGTTCTGAACCTGAGCACAACCTGCATGACCAGGCACCTGCATGCAAAGCATGAACTGCAGTGGAGTAAACACCTTAAAACCAAGGAAGTCACTCAGGCTCCCCCTGCTACCTCTTCTGCTGCTGCCGCCTCGGCCTATTCTGCTGCTGCCGCCTCGGCCTCTTCCTCCGCCTCTGGAGGAACGTTGGCACCTGCCGCCCAGCAAACAGGGGATGTACCACCAACACCACCACCACCACCTCCGTCACCAAGCGTCTCAACCATGTCACACGCCAGCGTTCAGCTCTCCATCTCACAAACATTTGATAGAAAGCGTAAATTCCCACCTAGCCACCCTCGATCCCTGGCCCTGAATGCCAGCATTTCTAAACTACTGGCCTATGAAATGCTGTCATTTAGGCTGGTGGACACAGACAGCTTCAAACAGCTCATGTCGCTTGCTGTCCCACAGTATGTTGTTCCCAGCCGGCACTACTTCTCCAAGAGAGCCGTGCCTTCCCTGCACAACCAAGTATCCGATAAAATCAAGTGTGCACTGCGCAACGCCATCTGTAGCAAGGTCCACCTAACCACAGATACGTGGACCAGTAAGCACGGCCAGGGACGCTATATCTCCCTAACTGCACACTGGGTAAATGTAGTGGCAGCTGGGCCCCAGGCGGAGAGCTGTTTGGCGCACGTCCTTCCGCCGCCAAGGATCGCAGGGCAACATTCTTTGCCTCCTGTTGCCACCTCCTCCTTCTCGGCTTCCTCCTCCTCTTCTTCCACCTGCTCATCCAGTCAGCCACACACCTTCACCACCAACTTCAGCACAGCCCGGGGTAAACGTCAGCAGGCCATTCTGAAACTCATATGTTTGGGGGACAGGCCCCACACCGCACAGGAGTTGTGGCGGGGTATTGAACAACAGACCGACGAGTGGTTGCTGCCGGTGAGCCTCAAGCCCGGCCTGGTGGTGTGTGATAATGGGCGAAATCTCGTTGCAGCTCTGGGACTAGCCAATTTGACGCACATCCCTTGCTTGGCGCATGTGCTGAATTTGGTGGTGCAGAAGTTCATTCACAACTACCCCGACATGTCAGAGCTGCTGCATAAAGTGCGGGCCGTCTGTTCGCGCTTCCGGCGTTCACATCCTGCCGCTGCTCGCCTGTCTGCGCTACAGCGTAACTTCGGCCTTCCCGCTCACCGCCTCATATGCGACGTGCCCACCAGGTGGAACTCCACCTTGCACATGCTGGACAGACTGTGCGAGCAGCAGCAGGCCATAGTGGAGTTTCAGCTGCAGCACGCACGGGTCAGTCGCACTACAGAACAGCACCACTTCACCACCAATGACTGGGCCTCCATGCGAGACCTGTGTGCCCTGTTGCGCTGTTTCGAGTACTCCACCAACATGGCCAGTGGCGATGACACCGTTATCAGCGTTACAATACCACTTCTATGTCTCCTTGAGAAAACACTTAGGGCGATGATGGAAGAGGAGGTGGCCCAGGAGGAGGAGGAGGAGGAGGAGGAAGAGGGGTCATTTTTAGCACTTTCAGGCCAGTCTCTTCGAAGTGACTCAGAGGGAGGTTTTTGGCAACAGCAGAGGCCAGGTACAAATGTGGCCAGCCAGGGCCCACTACTGGAGGACGGGGAGGACGAGGATGAGGAGGAGGTGGAGGAGGATGAGGATGAAGCATGGTCACAGCGGGGTGGCACCCAACGCAGCTCGGGTCCATCACTGGTGCGTGGCTGGGGGGAAAGGCAGGACGATGACGATACGCCTCCCACAGAGGACAGCTTGTCCTTACCCCTGGGCAGCCTGGCACACATGAGCGACTACATGCTGCAGTGCCTGCGCAACGACAGCAGAGTTGCCCACATTTTAACCTGTGCGGACTACTGGGTTGCCACCCTGCTGGATCCACGCTACAAAGACAATGTGCCCACCTTACTTCCTGCACTGGAGCGTGATAGGAAGATGCGCGAGTACAAGCGCACGTTGGTAGACGCGCTACTGAGAGCATTCCCAAATGTCACAGGGGAACAAGTGGAAGCCCAAGGCCAAGGCAGAGGAGGAGCAAGAGGTCGCCAAGGCAGCTGTGTCACGGCCAGCTCCTCTGAGGGCAGGGTTAGCATGGCAGAGATGTGGAAAACTTTTGTCAACACGCCACAGCTAACTGCACCACCACCTGATACGCAACGTGTTAGCAGGAGGCAACATTTCACTAACATGGTGGAACAGTACGTGTGCACACCCCTCCACGTACTGACTGATGGTTCGGCCCCATTCAACTTCTGGGTCTCTAAATTGTCCACGTGGCCAGAGCTAGCCTTTTATGCCTTGGAGGTGCTGGCCTGCCCGGCAGCCAGCGTTTTGTCTGAACGTGTATTCAGCACGGCAGGGGGCGTCATTACAGACAAACGCAGCCGCCTGTCTACAGCCAATGTGGACAAGCTGACGTTCATAAAAATGAACCAGGCATGGATCCCACAGGACCTGTCCGTCCCTTGTCCAGATTAGACATTAACTACCTCCCCATAACCATATATTATTGGACTCCAGGGCACTTCCTCATTCAATCCTATTTTTATTTTCATTTTACCATTATATTGCAAGGCTACCCAAAGTTGAATGAACCTCTCCTCTGCCTGTGTGCTAGGCCTAAATATATGCCAATGGATTGTTGCAGTGGTGGCTGACGTGAAGCCTCATTCTCTGCTATGACATGCAGACTGATTCTCTGGTGACATGAAGCCAGATTGTCTGTTACGGGACCTCTCTCCTCTGCCTGGGTGCTGGGCCTGAATTTATGACAATGGACTGTTGCAGTGGTGGCTGACGTGAAGCCTGATTCTCTGCTATGACATGCAGACTGATTCTCTGCTGACATGAAGCCAGATCCTCTGTTGCGGGACCTCTCTCCTCTGCCTGGGTGCTGGGCCTAAATTTATGAAAATGGACTGTTGCAGTGGTGGGTGACGTGAAGCCTCATTCTCTGCTATGACATGCAGACTGATTCTCTGCTGACATGAAGCCAGATCGTCTGTTACGGGACCTCTCTCCTCTGCCTGGGTGCTGGGCCTAAATTTATGAAAATGGACTCTTACAGTGGTGGGTGACGTGAAGCCTGATTCTCTGCTATGACATGAAGACTGATTCTCTGCTGACATGAAGCCAGATCCTCTGTTACGGGACCTCTCTCCTCTGCCTGGGTGCTGGGCCTAAATATCTGACAATGGACTGTTGCATTGGTGGCTGACGTGAAGCCTGATTCTCTGCTATGATATGAAGACTGATTCTCTGCTGACATGAAGCCAGATTGTCTGTTACGGGACCTCTCTCCTCTGCCTGTGTGCTAGGCCTAAATATATGCCAATGGATTGTTGCAGTGGTGGCTGACGTGAAGCCTGATTCTCTGCTATGACATGCAGACTGATTCTCTGGTGACATGAAGCCAGATCCTCTGTTACGGGACCTCTCTCCTCTGCCTGGGTGCTGGGCCTAAATTTATGAAAATGGACTGTTGCAGTGGTGGGTGACGTGAAGCCTGATTCTCTGCTATGACATGCAGACTGATTCTCTGGTGACATGAAGCCAGATCCTCTGTTACGGGACCTCTCTCCTCTGCCTGGGTGCTGGGCCTAAATTTATGAAAATGGACTGTTGCAGTGGTGGGTGACGTGAAGCCTCATTCTCTGCTATGACATGCAGACTGATTCTCTGCTGACATGAAGCCAGATTGTCTGTTACGGGACCTCTCTCCTCTGCCTGGGTGCTGGGCCTGAATTTATGACAATGGACTGTTGCAGTGGTGGCTGACGTGAAGCCTGATTCTCTGCTATGATATGAAGACTGATTCTCTGCTGACATGAAGCCAGATTGTCTGTTACGGGACCTCTCTCCTCTGCCTGGGTGCCGGGGCCTAAATATCTGAGAATGGACTGTTCCAGTGGTGGGTAACGGGAAGCCAGATTCTCTGCTATGATATGAAGACTGATTCTCTGCTGACATGAAGCCAGATTGTCTGTTACGGGACCTCTCTCCTCTGCCTGGGTGCTGGGCCTAAATTTATGAAAATGGACTCTTACAGTGGTGGGTGACGTGAAGCCTGATTCTCTGCTATGACATGAAGACTGATTCTCTGCTGACATGAAGCCAGATTGTCTGTTACGGGACCTCTCTCCTCTGCCTGGGTGCCGGGGCCTAAATATCTGAGAATGGACTGTTCCAGTGGTGGGTGACGGGAAGCCAGATTCTCTGCTATGGAACCTCTCTCCAATTGATTTTGGTTAATTTTTATTTATTTAATTTTTATTTTAATTAATTTCCCTATCCACATTTGTTTGCAGGGGATTTACCTACATGTTGCTGCCTTTTGCAGCCCTCTAGCCCTTTCCTGGGCTGTTTTACAGCCGTTTTAGTGCCGAAAAGTTCGGGTCCCCATTGACTTCAATGGGGTTCGGGTTCGGGACGAAGTTCGGATCGGGTTCGGATCCCGAACCCGAACATTTCCGGGATGTTCGGCCGAACTTCTCGAACCCGAACATCCAGGTGTTCGCTCAACTCTAATCCTTAGGCTGTAGACATTAGTTGCCTCTGGCATGAACTAATTGTCCTGCCAAGGATGACTTCCTCTGGAGCCTGTCAATGCCACAAACAACAAGCAGGCCCAATAGTGAACTCAAATAACCCAGGCATATTGCAGCACTCTAGGGGGAGGATGAAGAGGATGGGAGTAGTAGTGGAGAGTAATTGGTAGTCACAGTGTTCACTCCACTGTACCTGTAGAACCACAAAGCAGGCACTACCATTCCTACAACCTGCTAATGTCTCTAATGCCCAACCATCGTGTGACACCATTATGCCTTTTGTTTCCAGGTCTGTTCGTAAAGTGCTATGTAACTGTTATTTATTGCATTTTATGCACTGTGCCTGGTTTACCAGTAGGTGGCAGTGTGTCTGGCAGCTAGCTATAGGTAGAATGGAAATAACCATTCCATTCGCCCCCCCCCCCCCCCCTCCTTGTGGGCTCGCCCAGGTCTTCTACGATGAGGGGTGTCTTAACAGGTGCTGAGAGTTAGTTGAGTCTGAATTTTGGTCCTAGCCGGAGGTAAGAGAAGTAGTGCAGTGCAGTCCTGGCCTAGAAGCCCAACAGGGAGCATAGCAGGCAATCTGTAGCTGGAGGCTAGAGAAGTAGAGCAGTGCAGTCCTGGCCTAGAAGCCCGACAGAAAGCACAGCAGGCAATCTGTAGCCGGAGTCAAATCGGCCCTAGCCCAGGGGTTGTAGGAGTTGACAGTCTATCAAAGTGTGGTCAGAAGTCACTGGGCACTGGGACTGCTATCAGTGGTATGTAGCCAAGATGAAAGAGGCCCCTTACAAGATAACAGACAAGAGGGAGAGTTCAGCACAGTGCACTCTAAAGCCTGCTGAAGCCACGAGCTACTGTGATTCTGCATGAGCTGCTACCCGCTATGCGGCCCGACATCAGAGTGTCAGATCCAGGTAGGAGCACCGTGACACCCCTCATAGTCATACCACCACCTGGCATCCTAACCCTGGAACTAGTAGAGTCTCTGGGGACGGACTTGCTGCACGCTGCATACCTCCCTTACTCCTGCGGCTGGTGCAGTGATGAGGGGGGTCGCACATGGGATGATAGATATGGTAGTTCTCCTGGTGAGTCTTCTGACAGGAGACTGAGATGAAGTTGAACAAGTAACTCATAGTTTTCTTTACTTAGCAGTAAGATTAAAAACACATCCAAACAAGGTACACAGTCTTACAAGGCAGTTTCATAAGCAGTGGAGCAGCTGGGCTAGGGCAGGGTTTCCCAAATTCCAATATACTCTTAGATACTGGAATCTTGCTCTTGATACAATGTCTAAAGTAGCTTTTTCCATGTTATGCCATAGCTAGCTGAGAGTGCACTAATATCTCATATTTTCTACAGTTCCTAATAAGGAGATGCAGATCTTCAAATCACAAGCAGCAATGACAGCTGCAAAAGGTAATAACCCAGGTCAGAAGCCTAAGGCTTAGTCCATGATATGAGGCTTGGAACCGATGTGCTCTCCTCAAAGACTATACCCTGAACTCCTCTCAGCTGCAGACTGAACAAGTCAACTAGACCCAGGGTCAGACTGGTCCATCAGAGCACCAGAGGATCCTCCGCTGGGCCCAAGCTCTGACACAATAATGTGCCCCTCATAAAGCAGGGCCCCTAAAGTCTAGCAGAAGATAATTTGGAGCTGACCTTGGAGCCAATAACTACCAGATATCCTATTAAATATTATTGATTTAATGTTGAAGTTTCCAGAGCGGAATTTGGTCCGAAGTTTAGGAAAAATCTGATTTAACACTAATCCAAATTTCCTCACACTTTGTGGTAACGAATCAGTTTTTCCTAAAATGACGGCTGCATGTGTTAGAAAGTGAAAGTAAGAAGCTCAGGAATGCAATATGACCCATAATGCCATGAAGCCAGTCAATCCGCCAGTAGCCATCCCCTGTGTAGTCACAGCCCTATAAAACCCTGATCCCGCGCCATCTCCGCCATTGTCCTATCAGCTGAGCATAGGGAGAGACGTTCCAAGTGCTCATGCACTAGAGACAGTGTTGTTGCAATAATACAGCAGCCTAATAATTTGTAAGATGGTACCTGGAATCATCGTGAATGGTAGGTATGTGCCACCTAGGTTCCTGGCCTCGGTGAAGTAAGAGCCGGTATTTTATGTGTCAACAGCAGCTATTGCTAATTGACACCTAAAGATTTAGCATGGCTGTTATAGCTGATCTGGGACAGCTCTTACTGGGAGTAGTCAAAGTGCTGGGTGGATGACTACTCCCCATGTTCCAGGCTGAGTTTTGTCAGGCATAAAAACCAGCCAGAATTGCCAGGTGTGTGTTTAACGGACCGTTTCAGCAGACAAGGGGTTAAAGTCCATTTAGGCGATATGCCCCTTTCCGAGAGACAGACACAGCTACTGCAGAACACCAACCTCCCGAACTGGATACAAAATAGCACTCCAAACTGGAACCTCGCAAATAGCTGTCAGCAGACGAACAGGAAAAGTGTACAGTCAGCTTACACTCCTGGCAATCAGTCTCCAACAGCATACAGGGAATCCCCCCAATAACGAGACAAGGCTCCGTCTTGAGGGTCAGCAGTGGTCTGAAGTGCTGGCACACCCAGCCTGGTTTTTATTACAGTTTTGCAAATACAGAACAGATACAACACATCCCCACAATGCATCATGGTTTCCTCCTCTCTGCCTGGGAGACAACCGAGGGCAATCCAATTATCTCTCAGGACAAAGGGGAGATCGCCAATACACACGTGGAGACAACAGGACAGACATCACCATTTAAACACACAATGGGACAATAGAAACACACCCACACAAAATCCTCCCCTCTGCCGATGATGATTATTGAACACAAGGGCGAATATAATTATCAAAGGCAGAGAAATACAGTTTTATAAAACATATCACAGGAACCCCAAAACATGCAATAACCCCATAACCAATATATCCTCGGAACCGGGGGATCTGGGTAAACCACATGTCCAAAATTCACCCACATCCGTTCAGTAGTTTGGAAGATACAGTTACACTGAAAATATACAAGTTATACCGAAAATAGTCACTAATAAATGTGTCCCCTGTTTGGTATTTTCAAACTACTGAATGATGTCTCTGTGCACCAAATACAGGCAAGATAGCACCGTGTTGAAAAGTCAGAACAGTGTCTGTGAGCTAAAATGGCCGCTATCTATTGTTCTCACCATGTGCTTCATCCAAGCAAGTAAGGCAAAGGATGCAATCCAGGGACAGAGGGCTCCGTCCCAAGTGCCTTAAGACCCAATAACTTAAGGGACCATTATCCCAGGGCAGGAGGCTGGTAAACAGCCCCCTCCAAAACACTGTGGCGAGGTTGGTTTCGCCACACATCTCCCCCCCCCCCCCAGGGAAGACTAACCAGATACCTGACCTCACGCCGGTCGGTACCTGATTTAGTCTGGCAGCCCACCCACAACCCAATACTGGACCTGTTGACTTCTGGGGCCTGGCTCTGTTCTGTAGGTCCCCAGCTGTTGAGTGTGCATCTGCTACTCCTTGCTTTGTGGTTCTCCAGCTTGGAGCTGTAGGTACTTGGTGGGCAGAGGCCGATTGTGCTCAGCCCAGATGCCAGCTCTTCCGCTGGGGTGAGGGGGGTACAAGCCAGTCCTGTAACAAGGGGGTTGGTGGAGCACAGGCTAGCGGCTCTCTGCCCTGATGCCAGCTCTTCCGCTGGGAAGGGATCAGTGGGTATTGCAGGCTCATCCCCTGCCCCCAGAACTCGGTTGGGAAGTAGCTGGGAAGGGGAGGGCTCGCTTACCTCCTCCTCCTGGTATCCCTGCGGAGATGGCTGGAGATCTGGTTGTTTGAGGGGGAGACCGACTGTCTCCTCTTTGGCTAAACAGCTCTGTTGCTGGGGGACAGGACCGACTGTCCCTACCCCCTGTGCTGTGAGTGCAGAGACAATGGTCCCATCTGCACAGTTGTGGGGCTTACTGTCTCCCCCTGGTGCGTTAAGCTGCCGCTGGGGAATGGAGACTAGGCTCCCAATTCCCCAAAAATCATGCTGCTGCTGGGGGACAGGATCGACTGTCTCTGCCCCCTGTAACTCCGCCTGCCGCTGGGAAGGGAGGTCGCTGCTCTCCCCTCCCTGCACTTCACACTGCCGCTGGGGATCGGAGACTAGGCTCCCAATTCCCAAAAAATCATGCTGCTGCTGGGGGGCAGGAACAACTACCTCTGCCCCCTGTAACTCAGCCTGCCGCTGGGGAGGGAGGCCGCTGCTCTCCCCTCCCTGCACTTCACACTGCCGCTGGGGAATGGAGACTAGGCTCCCAATTCCCAAAAAATCATGCTGCTGCTGGGGGGGCAGGAACAACTACCTCTGCCCCCTGTAACTCAGCCTGCCGCTGGGGAGGGAGGCCGCTGCTCTCCCCTCCCTGCACTTCACACTGCCGCTGGGGAATGGAGACTGGGCTCCCACTGTCCCGCAACCGTAACTTCCGATGGAGGTCCACCCAACGTGGCAGCTGACCGTCACCTTCTGCCCGGTATAGTAGGGTCTTAGACACTAGACTCCTCACAAACTTCACGTATTTCTCAGCTGGATTGGGTCCGAAGAAGTTCAGCCGCAACCACATCATACGGTCAAATTCCTCCACAGAGTATCTGGACTCCACTGCTGGTTCCATCCTGGTGCTTTTAGGGTCACTGTACTGAGACATGCGTTGCCCTTAAATTGTAGAATCCACAGAAATGGTGTCTCCTGTAGCTGTCCTTCTGGCTGTAGGAATGATCCCACTGCTGCCACCAATGTAACGGACCGTTTCAGCAGACAAGGGGTTAAAATGTGTGCATTTACCTCCCTCTGACAGTGGAGCTCAGGAGTCTGTGTGCTGTGAACTGAGGGATGTGCTGGAATTTGAGGTTTGAGCCAGACTGGATGACTCAGGCCCCTCTAAAGGCGAACAGGCCACCTATGGACTTGATGAGGCTGAACGGCTAACAGGGTGTGAATTAATACCCAGGAGAAAAGGTGACTTATTGTTTATGGACTTTCCTTGTGTGTGAACAAACACCAATCCACCTGCATTTTGTCATACACCTTATCTGCATTTTGTTATACACCAATGTATGAATAAACACCGCTGTTTGATTCAAGAACTGTGTACTTTGCCTCTATACTGCATCCGCTAGTCCTAACTACCAGAGCAAAACCTCACAAATTTTAAAAGCAAAATACCAATAAAATGTTGCTTTAGCCCCAAATATTTCATTTTCACAAGGGGTAACAGGAGAACAATGCACCCCATAATTTGTTACCCATTTTCTCCTAAATACAGCAACATCCCATATATGGTGGTAAACTACAGTGGGGGCACACTGCAGGACTCAGAATGAAAGGAGCGCCATATGGCTTTTGCAGCGCAGATTTTGATGAATAGGTTTATGGGTGCCATTGGTTTTTATTTTTTGGGTGATTGTCTTAGGTGGGAGCTCATTTTCTGCAGGATGAGATGACAGTTTGGTACCATTTTGTGGGGACTTTTTGATCATTTGGTATTACACTTTTTGTGAGGCAAGGTAAAAAAAATAGCTGTTTTGGCATAGTTTTTTTTAAATATATTATTGGAGCTAAGGTGTTCTCCAAGTTGGATTTGAGAGGGGCCTACAATCTGATCAGAATCAAGGAAGGGGATGAGTGGAAAACGGCCTTTAACACGCACAAGGGTCATTTCGAGAATCTAGTTATGCCTTTTGGGTTGACAAAAGCGCCAGCGGTATTTCAGCGATTCGTCAATGACATTTTCCATTATTTTGTAGGGAGGTTCGTGGTAGTTTACTTGGATGACATTTTAATTTACTCTCCTGATCTGAAGACCCATCAGGATCACGTGAGACAGGTCTTGACGATCCTTCGGGAGAATAAATTATTTGCCAAATTAGAGAAATGTGTGTTTTCTGTGCAGGAGCTTCCATTTCTGGGATATCTGCTTTCTGACTCTCGTTTTCGTATGGACCCCGAAAAAGTCCGGGTGGTTCTGGAATGGGACCGACCAGAGAATCAGAAAGCTTTGAAGCGGTTTTTGGGGTTTACTAATTATTATAGAAAATGTATTTTTAACTATTCTACCATTGTAAGACCTCTGACCGATATGACTAAGAAGGGCGCCGACGTCTCTGTCTGGTCGGATGAGGCATTGCAGGCCTTTTTGACTATTAAGGAATGTTTTGCGTCTGCTCCCATTCTGGTGCAGCTCGACGTGTCTCAGCCATTAGTCGTGGAGGTTGATGCATCAGAAGTGGGGGTTGGAGCAGTGCTGTCACAGGGTTCATCTCCTGGCAAATGGGTTCTGTGTGCTTTTTTTTCTAAGAAGCTCTCAGTCGCCGAGAACATGGGTGTAGGAACCCCAAAAAATCTGGGGGGGGACAGCATTTTTGCTTGCCGGGTATATTCTTATTCAGTAAACTGTGAGTTGTTTATATCGTTAAATTTTAAGTGTGTGTGTGAAAAATCTAGAAAAAAAAATGCAAAAAGGAACAGTTCTTTGTTTATCAGGTCACAGAAATTAACCAAACGTTTGGCATATAATGCAGTTATTCCGGGTACTTTCTCTGCCCTCCCCCACCCGAAACAATAATCTCCCCTTAGATATAATTTACTTACAGGTTCTCCGTGAATAGGATGTTAGGGCCGAGATAGCATCTATATCTTAGGGCTGTCTAGGTACCCCCAACCCACTAATACCCCCGCCCAGCCTTAATTTTTTTTTTTTTCAGCTATCCGAATTGCACTGAACATCTACGGTGACCGGAGGATTTTTTCAAGGTGCCGCCGCGCACATACTTTTTTGCATCTAAGGTGCCGTCGTGCACAAATCTATCTTTGTATCCCTTGTGTTATCATACACATTGTTTGTTTCTAAAAAAAATATCTAGGGGCCCTATTCTATATAAAATAATTAAAAGTTAAGTTTTAACTAAAAATCACCATTTCCATTTCACTTACATAAGTTTCAAAATACTAGTGATCAAATCATCAATCAAATATATAGCTCCTCCTAGCTATAATTAATCCCCCTTGTGGCATGGCAGGGTTTTTGGCGGGAGGTCTTAACACAGATGCATGGCTTGCAGAAGCCAAGGAAGTGTTTTCAGATAAGACATACACCCAGAAAAAATTCACACCATCATTCAAATCAGCCTTTAAGGAACTAAACAAACTATACCGTGAACACATCTCTAGCTGGTGGGAGGTACAAAGCCTAGACAACTATATTAAACACAGAATTGTCCCAAGAGGTCTAAGAATTCGCATTGTACCAGTACCTAAACAAAGGAGCGCAGGATTTAACGGTAGATGGGAGCAACTAGCAACAACAAGCTCTTTACAATTTATGACCTTACTGCTCGAGGAAGAAAAGATTCAACTGGAGAGTTGTGGGTAGAAATTGAAAGCACAAATTGAGATAACAAAAACATTCTCACAAGACCCA
Organism: Bufo gargarizans; assembly: GCF_014858855.1. Classification (NCBI taxonomy): domain Eukaryota; kingdom Metazoa; phylum Chordata; class Amphibia; order Anura; family Bufonidae; genus Bufo; species Bufo gargarizans. Next base: position 691,404,497 of record NC_058080.1, on the reverse strand, counting down.
GAATTCAGCAACGCCGAAAAACTACTACAGACGTCAGTTGAAAAATTCCAGTACTTCCTACGAGACAGAAAACACCGACAATTTAATCACGATCTAGCGGAGTTCAAAGAAAATAAGGCATACTGCGTCCTTCGCGAGAAACCTACGGCGAGGGAGGCAGCCTCCGACCTCTCCACCACAGAAACAGATATCTCTGACAGAGAGCGGGAACAGCCCAATAGAAAGAAAACTAGAAATTCCTATAGAAGAGGTAGGGGCAGGGGAAGTAGGGGAAGAGGCCAATCTGGTGGTGCTCCATCAAATTTTTTAGACCAGGGCATCTCCTACCCCCTGAGGAACCGCTCCATACAATGGGAGCAACAGGGCCTGAAATAATCAACCTATCTAAAAGGCCGCTATCATCTTCGTAAATGGAGGTATTGAGCAAGGGACTCTCATTTGTCCCGACACAGCGCTTCAATGAATTCTCATGGGTAAAAGATCTGAATTTATTTATCCGGAAACTGAGATGGCACAAATGCTTTAAATCAGGAGACAAGCGCCAGTGTCGAGAATTGGGAATTCCTGTTGATATGCTGGAAGATGTGAGACTACTGAATAGCCTATCCGACACCAACGACCAGGATGAAGGAAAAGGACCCTTCACCTCCCTAAGGGCAAAAATCAAAAAGATGCCGCCGCTAGGAGACATCTCATGTCTGGATGTGTTCCTTCAATTAGTGACGACGGATCTGCGCGAACTAGCAGCTGCAGACCCATCGGGCAATCTCTCTAGCAGAGAACAGAAAACCATTTCAAATTTACAAAAGGATGAAACAATCACAATTAAACCCTCGGATAAAGGGGGCAATACCGTCATTATAGATAAAGGGGATTATTGTAGGATGTGCCTACAACTTCTGAGAGATAAACAGAACTATAGCACACTTACCTGCAATCCGACAGCCCCCTTTCTGATCGAGCTACGGGATATCCTATTAGAGGCAAAACTGAATAGGATCATTTCAGAGACCGAATTTGATTTCCTATACCCCAAGTTTCCAGTGACAGCAACATTCTATAGTCTCCCTAAAATACACAAAGGGACAAATCCCCTGAAAGGACGACCTATAGTATCAGGGATAGGGAGCATATGTCACAATCTAGGCAAATATGTTGACCAGATACTTCTACCTTTCGTCACTTCCCTGCCCTCCTATACACGAGATAGCATGGATCTCCTCAAGAGGATAGATGGCATTACATTAGACCAACAATCCATCCTAGCAAGTATAGATGTGGAGGCCCTGTACTCATCTATACCTCACGAGGCAGGCCTGAGAGCAGTTGAATACTACCTCAGTATGAGGGGCAAACAATTTTGGGAGCACAACCAGTTTGTCCTCAGACTTCTCAAATTCATCCTTACACATAATTTTTTGGTCTTCAACGGCAAGTGGTACCACCAGCTCAGGGGCACCGCAATGGGATGTTCCTGTGCACCATCATATGCAAATTTGCTCCTGGGCTGGTGGGAGACCAATAACGTTTTCAGTGAGGTGATGTTGTCATGGACCGGGCCCATTGTATTGTGGGCCCGGTACATTGACGACATATTCATCATCTGGAACGCATCTGTACCAGCCTTCACAACGCTTGTGGGCAAACTAAATGAAAATGTGCTAGCCCTACACTTCACATATGAGACAAATAAAAACACGTTACCCTTTCTGACTATACTGATCCAGAGAAGGGATTCGGATGAGTTGGCCACCACAATATTCCGTAAACCCACAGCAACAAACTCTGTGTTACATTGGAGCAGCAGCCACTCTCTACCCCTCAAGAGGGGAATACCACGAGGGCAATATTTGCGTCTGAGACGCAACTGCTCCAACAAAGCAGAGTTTCTTAAACAGGCAGGGATCCTGAGGAACAGATTCCTCTCTAGAGGATATCCCGACTCAGTATTGAGGTCAGCATACCAACTGGCCCTGACATCATCACGAACTGAACTACTGGTACCCAGAATTAAACCTTCAGATACCAGACAGAAGACAAGGGTAATTGGCACATTCAATGAGGCTGCCAGTGATGTAAGAAATATTTTCCAGAAGCACTGGCCCATCCTGATGATGGATCCAGACATTTTGGAGAGGATTTTTGATTACCCTTAGATCACCTTCAGGAGAGGACACAGCCTAAAATATATGTTGGTACATAGTCACCACAAGCCAACTGCAAAGGGAACGTGGTTAGATCAAAGACCACTGGGGTGCTTCAGGTGCAGTGGATGCATCGCATGTAATACGATACAAACAGGCAAAACATTTGTGAGCATCAATCTCCAAAAATCTTTCAAAATCAAGGACTTTGTAAACTGCCGTACTAGGGGTGTCATTTACAGAATCACCTGTGAATGCCCCCTAGAATACATTGGCAAAACGAAACGAGAGTTACGCAGACGCATTGGCGAACACCCGGGGGACATCAGCAACAGAAGAGACACAGCTGTATCACGTCACGTACATGAATACCACCATGGAGATCCGCGGAGTATCAAAGTCATGGGCATCGAGGTAGTCACCCCCCCCCCCCCCTGCGAGGAGGTGACTGGGACTGCACGCTCCTACAACATGAAGCACGCTGGATCCATACCCTGAGCACTGTAGCACCCCAGGGTCTTAATGAGAAACTTTGCTTTGGCTGTTTTATCTGACGGCCATCAGATGAGTCAAGAAAACAATAAGGGATGTGCACCACCATATACGACTCATATAGGCCCATACTAGGCAAGTTGAAGGGCATGTGCCAAAAAGAGTAGCACATGTCATTTTAGAGATCCATCATAGTAATAATAATGCTGATAATTTCCCTTCAACTGCACCTATCATGTGTCACCCTTGACACTGAACACATTAAGAATCGCATTGTACACACCCCTGTGACACTAGAAATACCCTAAAGAAAGTAAAAGCTAATAATGATGTCAATCCCTGCCAATAACAATGTACATGTACCTGTGATTTCTGACAGGCACATAGTAAGATATATGAGAATTCATTCATTAAATATTTTTCTATATGTACCCGTGCTTGGACCATACTGACCATAATACCTTTATTTTAAATGGCACTGCAAAAAATGCCACTTTAACATACACCGCACTTGCTATAGACGGTGTTTTAACATTGGTTGCCCCACAGCGTCCCGGTCACTAGGCAACCCTCTAAACACTGGCCGCTGGCAACTATCAGTCACAGGCTGATGACCTAATTCCTGGCTAGTCTGAATGACGTGTCTCTATCTGACTACGTCACTAAGCCTGCTGCCTATTTCCAGCATAGTTAGCGCATGCGCGGCTGCGTCGGCTGGCCCGCTGGCGTCACCGCGCTGCGCTTCAAGCCTCTTTCTGAGGAGCAATAGTGTCCATCTCCCGCACTTTGAGCGCATGCGCGATCGCGTCGTATGCGCCGCTGACATCATCGCGCTGCATCTCAAGCCTCATTCTGAGGCCAATGGATGTTCAAATAGGAGCCAGCGATCTCCGGCAAGTAGGCTACATCACGGCCTCCGGACACATCGCTGCGCACCTGAAGCGGTGATCGTAGCTGAAAATTCTCCTATCGCATGGCCATGCAATTTAATAGTAAATGTTCCGCAGGTTAGGTGGGTGCTTCTTCCTGATACCAGGAAGAAGCGATAGGAGAATTTTCAGCTACGATCACCGCTTCAATATACCGCTCCAATATACAAGAACGGACTCTACTGCATAAGCACCGATCCTGCGTATCCAGCCCAGCGATAACGTGACGTCATCCGCCTGAGACGTGCAAAGCGGGACACCGAAGCAACGAACACTGTACGCACCTCGTGGAAGGGCTGCGAGATCTGACAGTGGGACGCAGTGCCAGGACTCAGGTAGGAACCTGAACTGTTAAATTTGAACAGCAGTGAACTTACCGTTCAGGGCGGTCATATCGATGGTAAGAAGAGGATTACACTTGGAGTGATTTATTACGCTATGACGCTGGAACTGGTTATTATCTGAACCTGCACTTGGAGTAATTCTTGATATATACCACTGGGACATCTTCAAATAAGATGCGGTTTGCGGCACAACGAATATCATTAGTGCCTACATTGTTTGCGATCTTCTATTTCCAGGAATTAGATAATAATATGGACTGCAGATTGTGGCACAATTAATATAACTGTTGCCATTGCATGTGATTTCTTCAAGTGCCTTATTCCTGTATAGGATGTACCAATACGGTTTGCACCTCACCATCAGTTTACTGGTACCATTTTATATTTTAGTGTATGTGATTTGTGATTGTTTTATTATTATATTATTACAATATTTTATTGGACTTGGCAGGTCCTATCTGAATAAATATTAATATTGCACCCTATGGTCCAGGTGTTGTGAGTGCTCACTCCCCTTCTTTTCTTTATTATTTTACTATTGGGTCGGGCACCCGATTTTGAGCTAGCAGCACCCGTCATAGCCACTAGGTGAAGAGCCAACCACTCATTTATTTAATAGGTAGGGATAGTCAGGGAAAGTTTAGGGGGGAAAAAAAGTTTTGTTTTTGCATCACCCTGATCGAGTGTCTTGGGGTCCAGTTGTGTGACCCCCCTCCCAGGGGTGCTGCAGCTTGCCCCTCCGCCCCGCCTCCACACACATTTTTTGGGGAGCAAGCACTTTTTTTTTGTGTGCGTGTGCTGTCTGTGGCTGACACTCTTAGCGTCCGGCCACTGTTAGCGCATCGCCCACCCCACAGTTGATCAGCCTCGGACCGCTGATCAGCAAGTTAGAATATTTTTGTTTTCACTTTTTTGGGGCTTTTTTTTATTTAGTTTTTTTTTTCTGTTAGGTTTAGGGATAAGTACGCGAACACCTGTGCCCCCACACACACGCACACTGAATAAAGTTTTGCACACACACACTTACTCATGGCCAGCCAGACGTTATCGGCTGAGGAAACATATGCTTGCCTCTGACTCCAAGAGCTCCAGTAAGGATGATGATGACCCCACTTTCCTCTTGTCATCCGCGTCCTCCTCATCATCTAGCGATAATGATGAGCCCCCAAGGTGGGAGAGACGCCGCCAGGCGGAGCAAGGGGTCCGCCATGCCAGGGACCCTGTGGCCCACACTAGTAAGAGCAGCTCTGGGGCTCATATTAGTTTTCCCACCCACCAGAGAGGTCCACCTGAGCCCCCTACCGGGGGAACTTGCATGGTGTATCACAGAGGATTTTGAGCCTGTGGTTCCTGATTTTGTTGGCCAAGCAGGAATCCAGATTTCCACAGTGGGCTTCACTAAATATGACTATTTTAGTATTTTTTTCAGTGACCACTTTGTGACTCTGATGGTGGAGCAAGCGAACTTGTACACCCTACAGTTCATTGCTCAACACCTGGGCTCCTTTTTAGCTAGGGCCGGTGGCTGGACTCCGGTCTGTGCAGCTGAGATGAGGACGTTTTGGGGCCTCATGCTGCATATGGGCCTAGTAAAAAAAAAAAAACAGTGTCAGGCTGTACTGGAGTGGGGACGTCCTCTACCAGACCCCACTTTACAGTACAGCCATGACACGCTCCTGTTTTGAGGCCATTCGCAAATGCCTGCATTATGCAGATAATGCAGCATTTCCACCTCAAGGTGATCCTGCCTATGACCAAAATCAGGCCAGTCGTCGATCACTTTGGGGCCAAATTTTTGGAGGTCTATGTACCTGGAAGGGAGGTCCCAGTTGATGAGTCTCTCATTGCTTTCAAGGGGAGACTCATTTTCCACCAGTATGTTCCCTCTAAGCGGGCGAGGTATGGCGTGAAGCTGTACAAACTTTGCGAAAGTACCTCAGGGCACACTTATAAGTTTTGTGTGTACAAGGGGTGAGATTCCCATATTCAACCCCCAGAATGTCCCCACACTCTGGGTGTTAGCGGGAATTTGTGTGGGACCTTATGCACCCACTGCTAGACAAGGGTTACCACCTGTACGTGGATAACTTTTATACTAGTATCCCCTTGTTACAGTCCCTCGCCGCCAGATCCACGTCCACTTCTGGGACCATGCGGAAAAATCAACGCGGCTTCCCTGCCCACTCCCTCCAGGTACCTATTCCCAGGGGTGAGACCCGTGCCCTTACCAGTGGAAACCTGTTGCTGGTCAGATATAAGGACAAGAGGGATGTCCTTGTACTGTCCACAATTCACGGTAACGGCATCACCCCTGTCCCTGTGCGAGGTACCGCAGCAACGGTCCTCAAGCCCGATTGTATCGTCGACTACAATTGGTATATGGGAGGAGTTGATCTCTCTCATCAAGTCCTCAAGCCATATAACGCCATGCGCAAAACCCGGGCATGGTACAAAAACTTTGCGGTCTCCTTGGCACATGTTGCCTTGTACAACTCTTTTGTGCTGCCCCGGAGTGCTGGCAACACACAGAAATTCCTCCCGTTCTATGAGGAAGTCCTCAAGGCGTCCTCAAGGCCCTGATCTTTTCTGAACGGGAAAGAGCAGGCCGGAGTACCTCGGGAACTGGAGGCGCCCAGATCGTTCCTGGCCAACACTTTCCAGGTGTGGTCCCCCATACTGGAAAGAAGGGACGGTCCCAAAAAAAGTGCAGAGTGTGTCACAGGAAGGGGGGTACGGAAGGACACCACCACTCGGTGTGACACGTGCCCCGATCATCCGGGCCTCTGCATTGACAGTTGTTTCAGGGAGTACCACACTTCCATGGAGTACTAAATTTATAATCCCCTTCCCCAATTTTAATTCCATTTAGCCACTGACAATCGAAAAAAAACGGTGGTTCTCAGATATTTTGTAAAACTAAACTAAATAAAAAAGTAGACATATTAGGTATCGCCGCATCTATAAGAATCTGCTCTATAAAAATACCCCATGACCTAACCCCATTAGATGAACACAGTCAACAAAATAAAATAAATACGGTGCCAAAACAGCTATTTTTGGGCAAATTTTCCATTTTAACTTATTTTTTTCCAGTAACAAAGCAAGGGTTAACAGCCAAACAAAACTTTATATTTATTACCCTGATTCTTCAGTATTATCTACAGGTATTTGAGAGTTAATGTCCTGGCTTTTTAGAGACAGTTGTTGGGGGTGGGCTGGTTCCGCTACCTTGGGATATTAGCTGTAGCTAGTGAGCGTGCAGCCAGAATCCTACACTCACCTAAAGAATTATTAGGAACACCTGTTCTATTTCTCATTAATGCGATTATCTAGTCAACCAATCACATGGCAGTTGCTTCAATGCATGTAGTGTTGTGGTCCTGGTCAAGACAATCTCCTGAGCTCCAAACTGAATGTCAGAATGGGAAAGAAAGGTGATTTAAGCAATTTTGAGCGTGGCATGGTTGTTGGTGCCAGACGGGCCGGTCTGAGTATTTCACAATCTGCTCAGTTACTGGGATTTTCACGCACAACCATTTCTAGGGTTTACAAAGAATGGTGTGAAAAGGGAAAAACATCCAGTATGCGGCAGTCCTGTGGGCGAAAATGCCTTGTTGATGCTAGAGGTCAGAGGAGAATGGGCCGACTGATTCAAGCTGATAGAAGAGCAACGTTGACTAAAATAACCACTCGTTACAGCCGAGGTTAGAGCAAAGCATTTGTGAAGCCACAATACGCACAATCTTGAGGCGGATGGGCTACAACAGCAGAAGACCCCACCGGGTACCACTCATCTCCACTACAAATAGGAAAAAGAGGCTACAATTTGCACCAGCTCACCAAAATTGGACTGTTGAAGACTGGAAAAATGTTGACTGGTCTGATGAGTCTCGATTTCTGTTGAGACATTCAAATGGTAGAGTCCGAATTTGGCGTAAACAGCATGAGAACATGTATCCATCCTGCCTTGTTACCACTGTGCAGGCTGGTGGTGGTGGTGTAATGTGTGGGGGATGTTTTCTGGGCACACTTTAGGCCCCTTAGTGCCAATTGGCCATCGCTTAAATGCCACGGGCTACCTGAGCATTGTTTCTGACCATGTCCATCCCTTCATGACCACCATGTACCCATCCTCTGATGGCTACTTCCAGCAGGATAATGCACCATGTCACAAAGCTCGAATCATTTCAAATTGGTTTCTTGAACATGATAATGAGTTCACTGTACTAAAATGGCCCCCACAGTCACCAGATCTCAACCCAATAGAGCATCTTTGGGATGTGGTGGAACGGGAGCTTCATGCCCTGGATGTGCATCCCTCAAATCTCCATCAACTGCAAGATGCTATCCTATCAATATGGGCCAACATTTCTAAAGAATGCTATCAGCACCTTGTTGAATCAATGCCACGTAGAATTAAGGCAGTTCTGAAGGCAAAAGGGGGTCCAACACCGTATTAGTATGGTGTTCCTAATAATTCTTTAGGTGAGTGTATGTGTGAGCAGCTAAAGTTGCTGTTAGAGAGAGAAACCATCGACAATTATATATGGACCCTGCAAGCTGAATCAGACAAACATGCAGCTGTAGACCAGTGTTCTCCTCTGAGAGAAGGAAGAATTGAACTTTGCAGAAGGTTGAGGAAGGACATTGCATTCACAAACATTAGTGAAAGTAGTGCATGCATGTAGGCTGTGGAACTCACTACATTTGTTTGGGGAAAAGCCTTTGGTGCCCCTTCATATCTCTGAGACAGACTGATTACTTGTTAAAGACTACACCACACAGCTGTGCACTGCAGTGCTATATTAATAATGAGTATTCATTCTGAGAGAGACTTTGCACCCCTTGGCCGAATTGGGAAGTTTGCTTGGATTAACTGGGAGGAGAGGAACTTATTTTATGACCCATATCCCTATATACAGCCTTGGAAAAATATGCTTTTAACCTGAAAAGACTGAGCTGTAAGTGCCTGTGCACAGTACCTGCCTAAATTGTCAGTAAATTACAGTATTATTGTTACCCCTAAATCTGGCCTCATTATTGCCTTGGTTGGATCATCACTCCTTCCCACTACTGCCTTTCCTTGTGCCCAAAACCCACCAACACCAAGGACACTCCACCTACCACCAGGCAGCAGACTACAAACCATGGTGTTCCTGATGGGAAGAAATGATGTGCCCCTACTATGACTGCATAACCTAGGGAAAAAGAAAAAGCGTTCCTATATAACAATCACCCCACAACAGCCTGTTTTTATTTTCTACCTAAGATACACAAATCCCTAGAAAACCCCCCCAGGGAGACCAATAATATCCGGTATCGACTCCCTCACATCCAACCTATCGGCCTATGTAGATACTTTTTTATCCAAGGATCATGAAATGCCCTCAGTTCAAAAGGATTTCATTCTCAGGTCCATCCATTTCATCCTTCACCATAATTTCTTTACCTTCAACGAAAAATTCGATCTACAAATAAAAGGGACAGCAATGGGGACAAAATTTGCGCCCTCTTATGCCAATCTCTTTGTAGGCCTTTTTGAGGAAAAGTTAGGCCTCCTCTCCCACGACCAGATAATTTTTTATAAAAGATACATTGATGACATCATACTAATCTGGGATGGAGGAAAAGATGAAATAGTCAATTTCATCAAGGAGCTAAACACCAACTGTTGGGGCTTACAATTCAGCTCCGAACATGACCCTCAAGAAGCTATATTTTTAGATATACACATCAAAACCCTCTCAAACAAAATCACAACCAGAACACATTTCAAAAAAGTCGATGCGAACAGCTATCTTGAATATTCCAGCTGCCATTACTCCAAATGGAAAAACAACATTCCATTTGGCCAAATGAAAAGGATCAGAAGAAACTGCTCAAATGACCAAGTAATGAGGGAACAATTAAACATCATCAAAAACAGATTCAAAGAAAAAGGTTATCCGAAGGGACTAATCAATGCTACCGCAAAAAAGGATTGTACCCTAAACCAAAAAGTTACCCTCCAACCCGCTCGACCGAAAACTACAACCAATGAAAAATATCAATACAACCTAATCACACGGTTTAATGCCAAACATAAAAACATCAGACAGATTCTAAACAAACATTGGGTATCCTTCTTAAAGATCCAATTCTAAAAGACTCCCTACCCAGGCAACCTTCCCTCACATTCAGAAGAGCAAAAACCCTAAAGAATCTAATTGCCCCGTCCTGTCCCAAACTAGAGACGCAAAAAGTGATCCTACCACTAGGGATCGCCCAAAATACAAGTAGAATAGGGATACGGAAATGCCAAACCAAAAAGTGCCTATGTTGCTCTATGATCACCCATGGGACCAAAGAATTGCCTCTCAGTACACCAAAAGAAGGCCATAACGGAATATGGAACATCAAACAAGACCTACATTGTGGTACAAAACATGTGATATACCTACTAACCTGCCCTTGTAAGTTACAATATGTCGGCAGAACCACACAATCAGTCAGAGAAAGAATGAACGAGCATCGCTCAAACATCAGACGAGGCATCCTAACCCACAGCGTATCCCGCCACTACTCAGAGAAACACAACAAGGACCCATCAACACTCAAAGTTTCACCCATAGAACACATAACCACTTCTTATCAACAACTCTGCCAGAAAGAAATGCACTGGATCTATCGCCTCAACACATTAACACCTTTTGGACTAAACAAATCAATCGAATACTCAAACTACTAACCAGAACCTCCAAATCATATGACGTTAAGAACTGAATATAACCTGAGACCTTGTGTACGAGGTACATTTATGTAGTACATTTATGTGTACGTGTGTGTATATATATGTATATATATGTATATGTACATTTGTTCGTATGTGTATACATATACAGTTGAAAACAGAACACAGAAAAAGCTACATTTCCCCCGCATTTTTTTTTTTTTTTTTATATATACATTTTTTTATATATACATATTTCCGTTTGTATCTTTCTAAGCATCCTACATACTAAAACATTTAACCATACATTGGGGATCCGACAACATCTTTACACATTTTTTATTCAGCTACACATGACCAAAGGCCCATGTTTTTTTCCTTTTTTTTATATATATATTTTTATGTATATACAGGTCCTTCTCAAAAAATTTGCATATTGTGATAAAGTTCATTATTTTCTGTAATGTACTGATAAACATTAGACTTTCATATATTTTAGATTCATTACACACCAACTGAAGTAGTTCAAGCCTTTTATTGTTTTAATATTGATGATTTTGGCATACAGCTCATGAAAACCCAAATTTCCTATCTAAAAAAATTAGCATATTTCATCCGACCAATAAAAGGAAAGTGTTTTTAATACAAAAAAAGTCAACCTTCAAATAATTATGTTCAGTTATGCACTCAATACTTGGTCGGGAATCCTTTTGCAGAAATGACTGCTTCAATGCGGCTTGGCATGGAGGCAATCAGCCTGTGGCACTGCTGAGGTGTTATGGAGGCCCAGGATGCTTCAATAGCGGCCTTAAGCTCATCCAGAGTGTTGGGTCTTGCGTCTCTCAACTTTCTCTTCCCAATATCCCACAGATTCTCTATGGGGTTCAGGTCAGGAGAGTTGGCAGGCCAATTGAGCACAGTAATACCATGGTCAGTAAACCATTTACCAGTGGTTTTGGCACTGTGAGCAGGTGCCAGGTCGTGCTGAAAAATGAAATCTTCATCTCCATAAAGCTTTTCAGCAGATGGAAGCATGAAGTGCTCCAAAATCTCCTGATAGCTAGCTGCATTGACCCTGCCCTTGATAAAACACAGTGGACCAACACCAGCAGCTGACATGGCACCCCAGACCATCACTGACTGTGGGTACTTGACACTGGACTTCAGGCATTTTGGCATTTCCCTCTCCCCAGTCTTCCTCCAGACTCTGGCACCTTGATTTCCGAATGACATGCAACAGTCCAGTGCTGCTTCTCCGTAGCCCAGGTCAGGCGCTTCTGCCGCTGTTTCTGGTTCAAAAGTGGCTTGACCTGAGGAATGCGGCACCTGTAGCCCATTTCCTGCACACGCCTGTACATGGTGGCTCTGGATGTTTCTACTCCAGACTCAGTCCACTGCTTCCGCAGGTCCCCCAAGGTCTGGAATCGGTCCTTCTCCACAATCTTCCTCAGGGTCCGGTCACCTCTTCTCGTTGTGCAGCGTTTTCTGCCACACTTTTTCCTTCCCACTGAGGTGCCTTGATACAGCACTCTGGGAACAGCCTATTCGTTCAGAAATTTCTTTCTGTGTCTTACCCTCTTGCTTGAGGGTGTCAATGATGGCCTTCTGGACAGCAGTCAGGTCGGCAGTCTTACCCATGATTGCGGTTTTGAGTAATGAACCAGGCTGGGAGTTTTTAAAAGCCTCAGGAATCTTTTGCAGGTGTTTAGAGTTAATTAGTTGATTCAGATGATTAGGTTAATAGCTTGTTTAGAGAACCTTTTCATGATATGCTAATTTTTTGAGATAGGAATTTTGGGTTTTCATGAGCTGTATGCCAAAATCATCAATATTAAAACAATAAAAGGCTTGAACTACTTCAGTTGGTGTGTAATGAATCTAAAATATATGAAAGTCTAATGTTTATCAGTACATTACAGAAAATAATGAACTTTATCACAATATGCTAATTTTTTGAGAAGGACCTGTATATATATCTTTTTGTATATATTTATGTCTCCTTTAGATCGAAGATTTTGATTACGTTTTTAGAGAGGCCAACGCACAGTCTGACGAATATTTAATATTTATTTTTACCCCGTTCTCACTTTCTTTTTAAATTTTTCTACTTAAGTATGACATCACCATTTTTATTGATTTTCATTTCCATTTGTATTTATCCTCCATTTTTATTTTCATTTTTTAATTCTTTTTATCCTTCATCTCATTTCTCTACTATATAGTTTCAATAGTCTTTTCATCTTTTACTGTTCACAATTCTTGCGCAATTTCTGTACAAACTTATGCGAAACACTCCTGGTTTAAGGACAGAGTTGAACACAGACCTGCATGCAATTTCTATGTATATAACTTCTATTGGTATAATTTGTCATTTTCAATTTGCTCTCTACCCTGGAGCAACTCAACGGTGCCAATTCACCCCCTCCCCCTTCCCAACCTTTCTCCCCCCTCCTCGCCCATACATACAGAATTAGAATAAAAAACCAACTAAACACCTTTTTTTTTGTCACCACCATATATACCCCCTATCACCCTTTTAGACAGAATTAGAATAATAACAAAACAAAAAACCTACTAAAACACCGTTTATTGTCATCACTATACATGCCCCCTATCACCTCTCCAGATTAGCCACCCACATCATCTCTTGAAAGTGCACCATTCTGCATTCATCTTATATTGGCTACGATGCGTTCCACTGTGGAACGCATACCGGAACTCACTTCTCAGCCGCTCCAAGCACTCTCAGCTGGAGCTCATCTTATATTGGTTACGATGCGTTCCACTGTGGAACGCAAACCGGAACTCACTTCTCCACCGCTCCAAGCGCTCTAAGCTGGAGCTCATCTTTAAACCACGGCACCTCCTCCTAAAGCGCCTGCCTCCTCACCATCCAGGTCCCGGTGCGTTCCATGCTGGAACGCATACCAGAACCACTTCTAACTCAGCCGGCCGATGTGCGCTCCACTCTGGAACTCATACCGGAAGTGACATCACTTCCTTTCCCCGCTGCTGTTGCCCTGCAAACAGGTTTTTGGCGCTCTTTTTGAATATAAATACATGAGAACTATTGTGATTCACTTATGCTCCTGATGAAGGGGATCCTTGGTGACCCCGAAACGCGTTGAGCCTACCTTTACCTTTACCCTACCCTGTGCTAATAAAGAGGAAATTTACCAGACGTTCCAGCTGTGACTGCCGTTTATTTCCAGACGATCTTTTAGGCGACCCAGGCGTAGGAGGAAGCAGAGTGGGTGTTATGTGCTTTATCCCACCCTGCCCCTCCTGGGTGAAGTGAGTTTTTTTACTTGAAAATTTCCATTTGAAAAATGCATTTTGTAAAAGATCTTTTTCAAAGAGAGTATCTTTTTTAAAAATGTCTTCTGTTCCCACGGGGACATTTTTAATATACCTTTCTTAATTATACCATTCTAATACACTAGCATCACTATTAATCCTAATAATAACCCTGCTGGGGTACACAAGCATCTGGGATTTTTTTATAGTGAGTTTGACAACCGCCTGTTTTTAGCACTCAACCACCCCCTTTTTTACCATTCTAAAATCAGCAACTGACTACCTCTGAGGGATTTGGCGCCGTATACAGGTTATTTTTTTTTCCCTTCATTTTGTGTTGTCCTTCTTGTACCATGTCCAGTTTAGATTAATTCTGTCTGGACATTGCACCTGTGGCAGCCTTCAACTTCCCCAACAACCAAATCCAATAAAAAATATATGAAAAATAAATATCTATATAAAAAATACAAAAAATAACATAAAGAAAGAAATAAGTATTCACCCGAAATATATATTTTTGGACCCTAGATATATCATATTACCACCTAACGGTCCGTTCCCTTTGGCGCCCTGCCTGGATATCCCAGACTCTCTAGACACCAAGGAGTCTGCGACTAATCCCCTCTTCTTTTTTCCCTATATCTCTAACCTAGGGAATGCCAGAATGAGGACTCACTGATACTACTTCTATCCTTGCCACCACTACCACTTCTGTCCTCTCCTCTCCCAGGCCGATGCACAGAGTGTATGGGGTGTGCCACAAGGAAAAGTTTGGCCTATAAAGTGTAAAGCCATCATCATTCCTGCCATTCTGCATAGACCCAGGTCAGATGATTATATTTACCTTGTTTGTGCCCTTTTTGAGAGACAGTTGAAGCCATATGCTACATGTGAGGCTGTAATTACTAAGCCAGATCTCTCTTGTGAAAACTCTGTAACTACCAAATTTGTTTCCTCTTTTAAGGCTCCTTCAATCATCCTACAATGGGGAGCTGTACATAACATCCACAAACAAAAGATCTGAATCCCTTACAAGTGCACTATTTAACCCTAAATCACCCATACTGTGTGTGAGAAATATTTCTGTAAATGACAACTTTTTACATTTTTTTATACAAAGTTGTCAATTTACAGAGAAATTTCTCTCACCCAGCATGGGTATATGGAAAAATACACCCCAAACCATATTGCCCTACTTCTCCTGAGTACGGCAATGCCACATGTGTGACATTTTTTTGCAGCCTAGGTGCGCAAAGTGGCCCAAATTCCAATGAGCACCTTTTAGGAGGTCATTTTTAGGCATTTGGATTCCAAACTACTTCTCACGCTTTAGGGCCCCTAAAATGCCAGGGCAGTATAAATACCCCACAAGTGACCCCATTTTGGAAAGAAGACACCCCAAGGTATTCTGTAAAGGGCATGGTGAGTTCATAGAAGTTTTTTTTTGGGCAAAGTTAGCGGAAAATGTTTTTTTTTGTTTCTTACAAAGTCTCATATTCCACTAACAAATACTATTTTACATGAACTCGCCATACCCCTCACGGAATACCTTGGGATGTCTTCTTTCCAAAATGGGGTCACATGTGGGGTATTTATACTGCCCTGGCATTTTAGGGGCCCTAAAGCGTGAGAAGAAGTCTGGAATCCAAATGTCTAAAAATGCCCTCCTAAAAGGTACTCATTGGAATTTGGGCCCCTTTGCGCACCTAGGCTGCAAAAAAGTGTCACACATGTGGTATCGCCGTACTCAGGAGAAGTAGGGCAATGTGTTTTGGGGTGTATTTTTACATATACCCATACTGTGTGTGAGATCCGCAAAACACATACGGACGTCTGAATGGAGCCTTACGGGGGGGGATCAATGACAGGTGGGTGATCAGTGAAGCTATATGGGGTGATCAGGGGTTAATAAGGGGTTAATAAGTGACAGGGGGGTGAAGTGTAGTGTGGTGATTGGTGCTACTTACAGAGCTGCCTGTGTCCTCTGGTGGTCGATCCAAGCAAAAGTGATCACCAGAGGACCAGGTAGCAAGTATATTAGACGCTGTTAACAAAAGAGCGTCTAATATACCTTTTTGGGTTTAAAAAAATCGCATCTACAGCCTGCCAGTGAATGATTGCTGCTGGCAGGCTGTAGATCAACTTCAGCTGCGCGTTCACGCGAAACCTCGCATCTAGAGTTGAGCGGACACCTGGATGTTCGGGTTCGAGAAGTTCGGCCGAACTTCCCGAAAATTTTCGGGTTCGGGATCCGAACCCGATCCGAACTTCGTCCCGAACCTGAACCCCATTGAAGTCAATGGGGACCCGAACTTTTCGGCACTAAAAAGGCTGTAAAACAGCCCAGGAAAGGGCTAGAGGGCTGCAAAAGGCAGCAACATGTAGGTAAATACCCTGCAAACAAATGTGGATAGGGAAATGAATTAAAATAAAAATTAAATAAATAAAAATTAACCAAAATCAATTGGAGAGAGGTCCCATAGCAGAGAATCTGGCTTTACGTCACCCACCACTGGAACAGTCCATTCTCAGATATTTAGGCCCCGGCACCCAGGCAGAGGAGAAAGGTCCCGTAACAGAGAATCTGGCTTCATGTCAGCAGAGAATCAGTCTTCATGTCATAGCAGAGAATCAGGCTTCACGTCAGCCACCAATGCAACAGTCCATTGTCAGATATTTAGGCCCAGCACCCAGGCAGAGGAGAGAGGTCCCGTAACAGAGAATCTGGCTTCATGTCAGCAGAGAATCAGTCTTCATGTCATAGCAGAGATTCAGGCTTCACGTCACCCACCACTGCAACAGTCCATTTTCATAAATTTAGGCCCAGCACACAGGCAGAGGAGAGAGGTCCCGTAACAGACAATCTGGCTTCATGTCAGCAGAGAATCAGTCTTCATATCATAGCAGAGAATCAGGCTTCACGTCAGCCACCAATGCAACAGTCCATTGTCAGATATTTAGGCCCAGCACCCAGGCAGAGGAGAGAGGTCCCGTAACAGACAATCTGGCTTCATGTCAGCAGAGAATCAGTCTTCATATCATAGCAGAGAATCAGGCTTCACGTCAGCCACCAATGCAACAGTCCATTGTCAGATATTTAGGCCCAGCACCCAGGCAGAGGAGAGAGGTCCCGTAACAGACAATCTGGCTTCATGTCAGCAGAGAATCAGTCTTCATATCATAGCAGAGAATCAGGCTTCACGTCAGCCACCAATGCAACAGTCCATTGTCAGATATTTAGGCCCAGCACCCAGGCAGAGGAGAGAGGTCCCGTAACAGACAATCTGGCTTCATGTCAGCAGAGAATCAGTCTTCATATCATAGCAGAGAATCAGGCTTCACGTCAGCCACCAATGCAACAGTCCATTTTCATAAATTTAGGCCCAGCACCCAGGCAGAGGAGAGAGGTCCCGTAACAGAGGATCTGGCTTCATGTCAGCAGAGAATTAGTCTGCATGTCATAGCAGAAAATCAGGCTTCACGTCAGCCACCACTGCAACAGTCCATTGTCAGATATTTAGGCCCAGCACCCAGGCAGAGGAGAGAGGTCCCGTAACAGACAATCTGGCTTCATGTCAGCAGAGAATCAGTCTTCATATCATAGCAGAGAATCAGGCTTCACGTCAGCCACCAATGCAACAGTCCATTTTCATAAATTTAGGCCCAGCATCCCAGGCAGAGGAGAGAGGTCCCGTAACAGACAATCTGGCTTCATGTCAGCAGAGAATCAGTCTTCATGTCATAGCAGAGAATCAGGCTTCACGTCACCCACCACTGTAACAGTCCATTTTCATAAATTTAGGCCCAGCACCCAGGCAGAGGAGAGAGGTCCCGTAACAGACAATCTGGCTTCATGTCAGCAGAGAATCAGTCTTCATGTCATAGCAGAGAATCAGGCTTCACGTCACCCACCACTGTAACAGTCCATTTTCATATATTTAGGCCCAGCACCCAGGCAGAGGAGAGAGGTCCCGTAACAGAGGATCTGGCTTCATGTCAGCAGAGAATTAGTCTGCATGTCATAGCAGAGAATCAGGCTTCACGTCACCCAACATTGGAACAGTCCATTGGCATATATTTAGGCCCCGGCACCCAGACAGAGGAGAGGTTCATTCAACTTTGGGTAGCCTCGCAATATAATGGTAAAATGAAAATAAAAATAGGATTGAATGAGAAAGTGCCCTGGAGTACAATAATATATGGTTATGGGGAGGTAGTTAATGTCTAATCTGGACAAGGGACGGACAGGACCTGTGGGATCCATGCCTGGTTCATTTTTATGAACGTCAGCTTGTCCACATTGGCTGTAGACAGGCGGCTGCGTTTGTCTGTAATGACGCCCCCTGCCGTGCTGAATACACGTTCAGACAAAACGCTGGCCGCCGGGCAGGCCAGCACCTCCAAGGCATAAAAGGCTAGCTCTGGCCACGTGGACAATTTAGAGACCCAGAAGTTGAATGGGGCCGAACCATCAGTCAGTACGTGGAGGGGTGTGCACATGTACTGTTCCACCATGTTAGTGAAATGTTGCCTCCTGCTAACACGTTGCGTATCAGGTGGTGGTGCAGTTAGCTGTGGAGTGTTGACAAAACTTTTCCACATCTCTGCCATGCTAACCCTGCCCTCAGAGGAGCTGGCCGTGACACAGCTGCCTTGGCGACCTCTTGCTCCTCCTCTGCCTTGGCCTTGGGCTTCCACTTGTTCCCCTGTGACATTTGGAAATGCTCTCAGTAGCGCGTCTACCAACGTGTGCTTGTACTCGCGCATCTTCCTATCACGCTCCAGTGCAGGAAGTAAGGTGGGCACATTGTCTTTGTACCGTGGATCCAGCAGGGTGGCAACCCAGTAGTCCGCACACGTTAAAATGTGAGCAACTCTGCTGTCGTTGCGCAGGCACTGCAGCATGTAGTCGCTCATGTGTGCCAGGCTGCCCAGGGGTAAGGACAAGCTGTCCTCTGTGGGAGGCGTATCGTCATCGTCCTGCCTTTCCCCCCAGCCACGCTCCAGTGATGGGCCCGAGCTGCGTTGGGTGCCACCCCGCTGTGACCATGCTTCATCCTCATCCTCCTCCACCTCCTCCTCATCCTCATCCTCCTCGTCCTCCAGTAGTGGGCCCTGGCTGGCCACATTTGTACCTGACCTCTGCTGTTGCAAAAAACCTCCCTCTGAGTCACTTCGAAGAGACTGGCCTGAAAGTGCTAAAAATGACCCCTCTTCCTCCTCCTCCTCCTCCTGGGCCACCTCCTCTTCCATCATCGCCCTAAGTGTTTTCTCAAGGAGACATAGAAGTGGTATTGTAACGCTGATAACGGCGTCATCGCCACTGGCCATGTTGGTGGAGTACTCGAAACAGCGCAACAGGGCACACAGGTCTCGCATGGAGGCCCAGTCATTGGTGGTGAAGTGGTGCTGTTCCGTAGTGCGACTGACCCGTGCGTGCTGCAGCTGAAACTCCACTATGGCCTGCTGCTGCTCGCACAGTCTGTCCAGCATGTGCAAGGTGGAGTTCCACCTGGTGGGCACGTCGCATATGAGGCGGTGAGCGGGAAGGCCGAAGTTACGCTGTAGCGCAGACAGGCGAGCAGCGGCAGGATGTGAACGCCGGAAGCGCGAACAGACGGCCCGCACTTTATGCAGCAGCTCTGACATGTCGGGGTAGTTGTGAATGAACTTCTGCACCACCAAATTCAGCACATGCGCCAAGCAAGGGATGTGCGTCAAACCGGCTAGTCCCAGAGCTGCAACGAGATTTCGCCCATTATCACACACCACCAGGCCGGGCTTGAGGCTCACCGGCAGCAACCACTCGTCGGTCTGTTGTTCTATACCCCGCCACAACTCCTGTGCGGTGTGGGGCCTGTCCCCCAAACATATGAGTTTCAGAATGGCCTGCTGACGTTTACCCCGGGCTGTGCTGAAGTTAGTGGTGAAGGTGTGTGGCTGACTGGATGAGCAGGTGGAAGAAGAGGAGGAGGAAGCCGAGAAGGAGGAGGTGGCAACAGGAGGCAAAGAATGTTGCCCTGCGATCCTTGGCGGCGGAAGGACGTGCGCCAAACAGCTCTCCGCCTGGGGCCCAGCTGCCACTACATTTACCCAGTGTGCAGTTAGGGAGATATAGCGTCCCTGGCCGTGCTTACTGGTCCACGTATCTGTGGTTAGGTGGACCTTGCCACAGATGGCGTTGCGCAGTGCACACTTGATTTTATCGGATACTTGGTTGTGCAGGGAAGGCACGGCTCTCTTGGAGAAGTAGTGCCGGCTAGGAACAACATACTGTGGGACAGCAAGCGACATGAGCTGTTTGAAGCTGTCTGTGTCAACCAGCCTAAATGACAGCATTTCATAGGCCAGTAGTTTAGAAATGCTGGCATTCAGGGCCAGGGATCGAGGGTGGCTAGGTGGGAATTTACGCTTTCTCTCAAATGTTTGTGAGATGGAGAGCTGAACGCTGCCGTGTGACATGGTTGAGATGCTTGGTGACGGAGGTGGTGGTGGTGTTGGTGGTACATCCCCTGTTTGCTGGGCGGCAGGTGCCAACGTTCCTCCAGAGGCGAAGGAAGAGGCCGAGGCGGCAGCAGCAGAAGAGGCCGAGGCGGCAGCAGCAGAAGAGGTAGCAGGGGGAGCCTGAGTGACTTCATTGTTTTTAAGGTGTTTACTCCACTTGCAGTTCATGCTTTGCATGCAGGTGCCTGGTCATGCAGGTTGTGCTAAGGTTCAGAACGTTAATGCCTCGCTTCAGACTCTGATGGCACAGCGTGCAAACCACTCGGGTCTTGTCGTCAGCACATTGTTTGAAGAAGTGCCATGCCAGGGAACTCCTTGAAGCTGCCTTTGGGGTGCTCGGTCCCAGATGGCGGCGGTCAGTAGCAGGCGGAGTCTCTTGGCGGCGGGTGTTCTGCTTTTGCCCACTGCTCCCTCTTTTGCTACGCTGTTGGCTCGGTCTCACCACTGCCTCTTCCTCCGAACTGTGAAAGTCAGTGGCACGACCTTCATTCCATGTGGGGTCTAGGACCTCATCGTCCCCTGCATCGTCTTCCACCCAGTCTTGATCCCTGACCTCCTGTTCAGTCTGCACACTGCAGAAAGACGCAGCAGTTGGCACCTGTGTTTCGTCATCATCAGAGACATGCTGAGGTGGTATTCCCATGTCCTCATCATCAGGAAACATAAGTGGTTGTGCGTCAGTGCATTCTATGTCTTCCACCGCTGGGAAAGGGCTGGGTGGATGCCCTTGGGAAACCCTGCCAGCAGAGTCTTCAAACAGCATAAGAGACTGCTGCATAACTTGAGGCTCAGACAGTTTCCCTGGTATGCATGGGGGTGATGTGACAGACTGATGGGCTTGGTTTTCAGGCGCCATCTGTGCGCTTTCTGCAGAAGACTGGGTGGGAGATAATGTGAACGTGCTGGATCCACTGTCAGCCACCCAATTGACTAATGCCTGTACCTGCTCAGGCCTTACCATCCTTAGAACGGCATTGGGCCCCACCAAATATCGCTGTAAATTATGGCGGCTACTGGGACCTGAGGTAGTTGGTACACTAGGACGTGTGGCTGTGGCAGAACGGCCACGTCCTCTCCCAGCACCAGAGGGTCCACTAACACCACCACGACCATGTCCGCATCCGCGTCCTTTAATAGATGTTTTCCTCATTGTTATCGTTCCCCACAACAACAAAAATATTATTTGACCCAATGTATTGAATTCAAATTCAGGCCTTTTTTTAAAGACAACTAACACTATCTGGCTATCTATTTAGGTACCGTATTACACTAATACAGGCACAGCAGTAACCACAGATTTAGCTGACAATAAATTTGAGGCCTATTATTTAGGCGCTGGGTGACAGGTATAGGTTTACTGACAGAATTAGACTTGGAAATGCACAGTAGCGTGTGTGTGAAGTTATTCAGAATGACCCTATGTGCACCTTGAATCTGATATACCCTTTTAGGGATAAATTTAAAGTAGGCCTGATACAGCAGAAACCACTAAATTAGGAAATTGCTAAATTGGGAATTGTATTTCAACCCAGAACAAAAACTGTGCTTTGACGGACACTAAATAACTTGACCAGCCACACCAGTAACGACAGATTTAGCTGACTATAAATTTGAGGCCTATTATTTAGGCGCTGGGTGACAGGTATAGATTTACTGACGGAATTAGACTTGGAAATGCACAGTAGCGTGTGTGTGAAGTTATTCGGAATGACCCTATGTGCACCTTGAATATTATATACCCTTTTAGGGATAGATTTCAAATAGCTCTGATACAGCAGAAACCACTAAATTAGGAAATTGCTAAATTGGGAATTGTATTTCAACCCAGAACAAAAAATGTGCTTTGACGGACACAAAATAACTTGCCCAGCCAGAACAGTACAGCAGTAACGACAGATTTAGCGGGATATAAATTTGAGGCCTAGTATTTAGGCGCTGGGTGACAGGTATAGATTTACTGACGGAATTAGACTTGGAAATGCACAGTAGCGTGTGTGTGAAGTTATTCTGAATGACCCTATGTGCACCTTGAATATTATATACCCTTTTAGGGATGTATTTAAAGTAGGCCTGATACAGCAGAAACCACTAAATTAGGAAATTGCTAAATTGGGAATTGTATTTCAACCCAGAACAAAAAATGTGCTTTGACGGACACTAAATAACTTGCCCAGCCAGAACAGTACACCAGTAACGACAGATTTAGCGGGATATAAATTTGAGGCCTAGTATTTAGGCGCTGGGTGACAGGTATAGATTTACTGACGGAATTAGACTTGGAAATGCACAGTAGCGTGTGTGTGAAGTTATTCTGAATGACCCTATGTGCACCTTGAATATTATATACCCTTTTAGGGATAGATTTCAAATAGCTCTGATACAGCAGAAACCACTAAATTAGGAAATTGCTAAATTGGGAATTGTATTTCAACCCAGAACAAAAAATGTGCTTTGACGGACACTAAATAACTTGCCCAGCCAGAACAGTACAGCAGTAACGACAGATTTAGCGGGATATAAATTTGAGGCCTAGTATTTAGGCGCTGGGTGACAGGTATAGATTTACTGACGGAATTAGACTTGGAAATGCACAGTAGCGTTTGTGTGAAGTTATTCAGAATGACCCTATCAGCACCTTGATTCTGATATACCCTTTTAGGGATGTATTTAAAGTAGGCCTGATACAGCAGAAACCACTAAATTAGGAAATTGCTAAATTGGGAATTGTATTTCAACCCAGAACAAAAAATGTGCTTTGACGGACACTAAATAACTTGCCCAGCCAGAACAGTACAGCAGTAACGACAGATTTAGCGGGATATAAATTTGAGGCCTAGTATTTAGGCGCTGGGTGACAGGTATAGATTTACTGACGGAATTAGACTTGGAAATGCACAGTAGCGTGTGTGTGAAGTTATTCAGAATGACCCTATCAGCACCTTGATTCTGATATACCCTTTTAGGGATGTATTTAAAGTAGGCCTGATACAGCAGAAACCACTAAATTAGGAAATTGCTAAATTGGGAATTGTATTTCAACCCAGAACAAAAAATGTGCTTTGACGGACACTAAATAACTTGCCCAGCCAGAACAGTACAGCAGTAACGACAGATTTAGCGGGATATAAATTTGAGGCCTAGTATTTAGGCGCTGGGTGACAGGTATAGATTTACTGACGGAATTAGACTTGGAAATGCACAGTAGCGTGTGTGTGAAGTTATTCTGAATGACCCTATGTGCACCTTGAATATTATATACCCTTTTAGGGATAGATTTCAAATAGCTCTGATACAGCAGAAACCACTAAATTAGGAAATTGCTAAATTGGGAATTGTATTTCAACCCAGAACAAAAAATGTGCTTTGACGGACACTAAATAACTTGCCCAGCCAGAACAGTACAGCGGTAACGACAGATTTAGCGGGATATAAATTTGAGGCCTAGTATTTAGGCGCTGGGTGACAGGTATAGATTTACTGACAGAATTAGACTGGGATATGGCCAAAAAATAACCACACTATTGCTGGTTAAATGCACTTGGTGTGACAGCTTGACCAACCACACTACTGAGGGTTAAATGCACTTGGTGACAGGCGCAGCTTGCCCCTGATGTAGTATATGGCCAAAAAATGAACAGACTATTGCTGGTTAAATGCACTTGGTGTGACAGCTTGACCAACCACACTACTGAGGGTTAAATGCACTTGGTGACGGGCGCAGCTTGCCCCTGATGTAGTATATGGCCAAAAAATAAACAGACTATTGCTGGTTAAATGCACTTGGTGTGACAGCTTCACCCTGATGTAGGCTTTAGCCAAAAAACAACCACACCATTGAGGGTTAAATGCACTTGGTGACAGGCGCAGCTTGCCCCTGATGTAGTATATGGCCAAAAAATAAACAGACTATTGCTGGTTAAATGCACTTGGTGTGACAGCTTCACCCTGATGTAGGCTTTAGCCAAAAAACAACCACACCATTGAGGGTTAAATGCACTTGGTGACAGGCGCAGCTTGCCCCTGATGTAGTATATGGCCAAAAAATAAACAGACTATTGCTGGTTAAATGCACTTGGTGTGACAGCTTCACACTGATGTAGGCTTTAGCCAAAAAACAACCACACCATTGAGGGTTAAATGCACTTGGTCGCAGCTTGTGCTGGCGCACCACAAGACACAAAATGGCCGCCGATCACCCCAGAAAAAAGTGACTGACAAACGGTCTGGGCAGCCTAAAAACAGTGAGCAATTGAGTATCAGCAGCTCAATGACCCACAGCTGCAGATCGATCAATAATCAAGTCCTTAGGAGGAGTTAATCTGCCTAATCTCGCGCTACTGTCGCAGCCGCAACCTCTCCCTACGCTAATCAGAGCAGAGTGACGGGCGGCGCTATGTGACTCCAGCTTAAATAGAGGCTGGGTCACATGGTGCTCTGGCCAATCACAGTCATGCCAATAGTAGGCATGGCTGTGATGGCCTCTTGGGGCAAGTAGTATGACGCTTGTTGATTGGCTGCTTTGCAGCCTTTCAAAAAGCGCCAAGAAAGCGTCAAAAAGCGCCAAGAAAGCGACGAACACCGAACCCGGACTTTTACGAAAATGTCGAAAACTATACAGTTCGAGTTCGCTCATCCCTACTCGCATCTCGTGAGATGACGCATCGATGCGTCTAGGAGGAATAACCCGGCCGCCCGCAGGACGCATCCCTGTGTTAGGCGGTCGGGAGGTGGTTGTGTTTGTAAGGGACAGGCTCCAAGTGGGGTTGCCATTAACAGGGAGATTGAACCATATTAAAGGCTTCTTAATTGCATAACAATCTTACATAGAGTGTCATAGGGACAGAATCCACACCAATGACTTATTAAGCACACTGAAACCCAAGATAACAAGACATTGTCAAGAACCGGGAAGACTGTTCCTAATTGTCATTATTAGTGTTGCAGCACTGGGACACCCTCCAATCACAGACTGTGAAAAGTGAAGAACTTAAAATCTACAACCCTTTTAAAATACTCATTATCCAACATTATCATAGATGCATTGCTAGGAGTCCTACGAAATGTGTTGGGTCTTTGAGGGAAGAATAAGGTTAACTTTTTCCTCCTTTAAAAAAATAAAAATAACCAGTTGAAATCTAGCCAGGTGTTTTTCTGGACTGAATTTTCTCACCTAGTGTTAGAATAGGAACCCAGCAAGAGAAAATTACACTGGAAATATGCAGGTAGAGAGATCATTAATCCCCGTATCTGCAAGCCTCTGCTGTTCGCCTAAGTAGCAATGTACTCTACCTTGTGGGTCAGACTAAAACCTCTAGAAATAATGAGTGTGTGATTTTTAAGCTTTTTCCTCTAACCCACATTTTATACTGCCAATTACGTGAACAGCAGAGGTGCTCAGGTACAGCGAGTAAGATCATCATGACTGCCTCATTTGCAGAGGTGATTTGCCGACCATTTGGTTAGAGTGTCGTGTGAAGAAACTCTACTAAGTGGCATTAAAATAAGTTCCCCATTTGGAGCCACTTAAAAAAAAAAACTAATGAGACAATTGCATATATAGCAATTTCCTGATATAATGTTCTTTACAGAAACCATGGGGGAGATCGTGAGTTTTCTGGTAAAGAGGAATCAAAAAATGTTATGGGCCGAGTGCCATATTTATAAAACCCTTGAGCCACTTTTTCAGACATGTGCAGCTATAATAACCTGAAAAATTGTTGAGCCCTGTACAGTACAGACCAAAAGTTTGGACACATCTTCTCATTCAAAGAGTTTTCTTTATTTTCATGACTATGAAGGCATCAAAACTATGAATTAACACATGTGGAATTATATACATAACAAACAAGTGTGAAACAACTGAGAATATGTCATATTCTAGGTTCTTCAAAGTAGCCACCTTTTGCTTTGATTACTGCTTTCGACACTCTTGGCATTCTCTTGATGAGCTTCAAGAGGTAGTCCCCTGAAATGGTCTTTCAACAGTCTTGAAGGAGTTTCCAGAGATGCTTAGCACTTGTCGGCCCTTTTGCCTTCACTCTGCGGTCCAGCTCACCCCAAACCATCTAGATTGGGCTCAGGTCCGGTGACTGTGGAGGCCAGGTCATCTGGCGCAGCACCCCATCACTCTCCTTCATGGTCAAATAGCCCTTACTTTCAAAGTTTTCCCAATTTTTCGGCTGACTGACTGACCTTCATTTCTTAAAGTAATGATTGCCACTCGTTTTTCTTTACTTAGCTGCTTTTTTCTTGCCATAATACAAATTCTAACAGTCTATTCAGTAGGACTATCAGCTGTGTATCCACCTGACTTCTCCTCAACGCCACTGATGGTCCCAACCCCATCTATAAGGCAAGAAATCCCACTTATTAAGCCTGACAGGGCACACCTGTGAAGTGAAAACCATTTCAGGGGACTACCTCTTGAAGCTCATCAAGAGAATGCCAAGAGTGTGGAAAGCAGTAATCAAAGCAAAAGGTGGCTACTTTGAAGAACCTAGAATATGACATATTTTCAGTTGTTTCACACTTGTTTGTTATGTATATAATTCCATAAGTGTTAATTCATAGTTTTGATGCCTTCAGTGTGAATCTACAATTTTCATAGTCATGAAAATAAAGAAAACTCTTTGAATGAGAAGGTGTGTCCAAACTTTTGGTCTGTACTGTATGTACTACACAGGAACCATATTCCTCAATATTCTGTAGTGCAATACCTCAGACCTGGGGGTAATACAATTTGTACATTGTATTATTATGGATATAACCCCTGTAAGAGATTTATAACAGCAATTAATGCTACAGTGGATGGTCATCAGTAAGAGGACTTCTCTACAGCTGTTAGGGGAGGCAGAAGAACTATATCTCCCAGCTCTCTTTGGAGCAGTGAGCAGGTGAGCAGGATACTCGAATAAGTAACTGAAATTTTGGTTTTGCAACGGATGATGATTGAGAAGATGATCAATGATCAAATCAATGATTTTGTCCTTTTCTAGTTGTTGTAGTAGTTCTATAACCTTCTTCTTGTAGCCACTGGTTGGGTCTCGTATTAGGGCCTCATATGTGTTGTTATCATCCAGGAGTGTGGTCACCTTGGCATCGTAGTCAGATGTATTAAGTACAACCGTGCATCTTCCTTTATCCGCAGGCAGGATGGTGATGTTTGTGTCTTTCTTCAGGGATGTAACCGCCCCCCTTTCTTCTCTAGTCAAGTTTGAAGAAGGTGGTTTGGCACTGGCCAGAGCTGCAGACACCTTGAATAGAGCTGTCTTGACACCTTTTTCTGGGAAGTCTTTATCACCTACTGACTCCAATTAGGATAATGGAATCAACACCTTTGACCCCTTGCTGGGTATAATTACCAGATGTTAATTCAGTTACATATTTATTCCCAGAGAATTCTTGTACAGTCACTCAGAATTGAGAAAGCTTGTTGGAAGAACGAGTAAAACGTTTTCAAGAAATCTACAGTAAGTCCAGTTGCCTTGATTTATTCTTTACAGATATGGAGGGTCTTAGTTATGAAAAAAGATTAAAATAATTAAATTAAATGTATTTAGTCTCGAGAAGAGACGTCTAAGGGGGGACATGATTAATCTATACAAATATATATTGCTTTTTTTCAACCGTATTAACTATGTAACCCCTGCAGGCTAAGCTGCCTCTGGACAGTGATGAATAAGGCCATACAGAATATTATCCATTTAATACTGAAGCGAGAGTTACTGCTTAAGTTATTTTAAAAAACTACAAGTCTTTTCTGCGTCATTAAGTGCACCTACAGTTGATTAAGCGCACCAACATCTGCGGCAAATGGCCCCAACGTGCAGACCTTATATTTGATATTCAGACTGTAGTATAAATTGTAGCATATCACATATATTAAAAATGCATGCAATTGTCGGAGAATTGTGAGGAGATGTGTGATAATATGTACAGTATGTGAAAAGAGCAGAGCCATTGTCAAAAGCTTAATATCATATCATCAATATTATATCTTTTTGGTCAATACCATTTGTCTTATCTGAATATCCCATTCTTATTTTGGATTGTCTCACCTTTAGGCCTCATGCACACGACCGTTGTGTGTTTTGCGGTCCGCAAATTGCGGATCCGCAAAATACGGATGGTGTCCGTGTGTGTTCCGCAATTTGCGGAATGGCACGGACAGCCATTGATATAACTACCTATTTTTGACCGCAAAACAGACAAGAATAGGACAGGTTATATTTTTTTTGCAGACCACGAAACGGAGCAACGGACGTGGACAGCACACTGAGTGCTTTCAGCATCTTTTGCGGCCCCATTGAAGTGAATGGGTCCATATCCAAGACGCAAAAACTGCGGCTCGGATGCGGACTAAAAAAATTGTCATGTGCATGAGGCCTTTAGGGGGAGAAAAATGATATACTGTAATATAATAATAATTTCTTTATTCATTGTTAACTTGTAACTTTACCAAAATCCCATATTGTTTACCATCCAAACATTAAATTGCATATACGGTAGTTTCATTTAACATTTCTTTGTGAGCATATCATCTTATAGTGTATTGTGTGTATCGAGCTGAGCAGGGGTTTCCCGATTCAATCCCTGGCAGAAGAGATAAATCCTCCTGCATACCTCTCAGGCTCCTATCAAGAATCAGATGGAGGCACTGCGTCACTGAAGAAGAAGAAATAGGTAAAACTCCCCTAAAAGTTAGAGAATTAGTCAGGGAGTGTTACATGTATTCTATTATTTACGTTTGACCATAGATACTAGCAAGGAATGGTTGGGAAAGGTTGGAAAGGAACAGGGCTAATCATTTTGTTCCTTCCCTCTTGGTAGACTGGTCCTGCTCCCTGCCAAGAGGGGAGTTCCTGTCCAGAGACAGAAGAAAGAGGAAGCACATGGCAGAGCTCCTGCTCCTTATACAGACACAAATTCCCCCAGAGAGAACCAAACCAACTTTTCTCGTGTAAAATCTTGAATCTCCAGAAAGCAGTGTGAACTTCTTACCACTGGGCCAGTATCAGCTAAGTGCTGAATTGTCACCAAACTACCTCTATATCCTTACTGGTGCCACAGAAGATTTGCACTTAAGACCTGCTGTTACTGTATGTATTTAAAGTTCTACATTGCACTTTGTTATGTTCAATACTACATTTCCACTGCACTGATCCTCAGGGAGCAACGGCCTGAGGCTATTCACCATGACACAACAGTTCAACAGGGCAACTACCACTCCCATCCTCTACGCCGTCTCCTCAGGAGCCCAATGCAATAGAGTGGTGAAACGTTCAGACAGTTGACCACTATTAGCAAATTTCATCCACTGTCTTTTGTTATGTAAAAGACCCAGATGTACTTAAAGAAAATGTTTAACCTGTTTTTTTTTTTCTGATTATTCAAATTCTATGCAAGAGTTTGGGGGCTGTCATCTTGTCTGAGATGCTCTTGACAGCATTTAGAGATATGCTTTACAGCAGCCACATGGACAACGACCAGGAGATGACTCATTGACTTCTATGGGAGAGTTTTCTAGGCATGCTCTGTGACCTGTGCAGAGGTCATTGTGCAGTGAGGGAGAGAAGGTAAGCAATGACATCACCGAAGTGCCTAAACAAAGCAATAGCAATAACATTCCCCAAAAAAATCAGCTACTGTTTCCACAATTCCTTAAGATAAATTTTGTATGTTTTTTTTTCTTATTTTAAAGGAAATTAGTCAGCATGTCTTATCCCCACACACTGCTATAATGGCCTAATAGTATAAAATACACAGATGGAGATTAATCAAACTGATGTAAAGTAGAACTGTCTTACTTGCCCATAGCAACTAATCAGATTCCACCTTTCATTTTCCACAGCTCCTTTTGAAAATGAAAGGTGGAATCTGACTGGTTGCTATGGGCAACTAGGCCAGTTCTATTTTACACCAATTTGATAAATCTCCTCCACTAATTCCAAATACATTCTAATTTTCAGCCATCGTTCTTTCAACACAGTTATTCTGCAGACTGTTTATGTGGTTTATGCTAATATTGTTCAATCCACTGCTCTTCTCTGCCCTGCCATATGAATATGCATATATTAGTGCTGTTGGCCTGCCCCACATGTTGCTCAGCTCATTACCCTGTTGCAGGTAACTACAACACTCTTGCACTGGCAAGCACAGGCTTTAGGTATGATGTTAGGATTTAGTGAGGATAATTCTTCTCAAAGCCAACTCTGCACATTCTCAGGGCAGGGATAGGCAGCGCATGCGCTGCATTTGCTGCAGGAAGGCTGGTTACGTTGGATGGGATGTCCTGGGCTACAGTATGTGCTTAACCCAGACTCTTAAAGGGGTTGGTTGTCCAAGTTATGTAAAAAAAAAATACAGCACTGTAAATATGATGGTAGCACTATATACATAAACGAAGCAATTTTTAGGCAAAAAATATCTATTTTCTCATTTCCCTAGTTCTCTTCTGGCCCTTTATTTACCTGCAATAACAACATTCTCTGGAATTTCCTCATGAATATTTGTGCCCCTCCCCCTGCTCTGCAAAGGGAGTGAATACAAGTGCTGCCCTGAGTGACATGTCTGACTGCTGTAAGACTTAGCAGCATGTTGTATGTGTAGGACTGCAAGTCCCAGCTGTACAATGACACTGCTGATACACACAGGATCTTCCCCCTACCTGTTCTGGTGCAATGCTCTGCAGAACTTCTCCAGTCTGTCAGCTCTGTGTCTGCAGGATAAGGAGGGCAGATCCTCTGCCCAGCATGTGTCTCTTTACTGACTACAGCTGCTCAGCAAAGCCTCCATCCCTGAGTCTGTGCTGCTGATGGTAGAAGGAGTTAAACTTTCCTGAAGAATCCAGTGGGAGGGGAGACAGAGCAGACAGCAGCAGACGGCAGTGCAGGGGGTGTGGCCAGCACAGAGACGTCTTGTGCACAGACACAGACCTGCTCCTCAGGCTTGTGCACGAAACATCATCAGAGCAGGGAGAGAGGATGACATCACAGGTCATGTGACCCTCAGTGAAATCTGAGAAAGGAGCCACTGCAGATGAAGTAAGTGAATTTCAAATCATTTATATTTGATTAGTTAGAAACATACAAAAAAATAAATAAATAACTTTTAAGCTCAGTAATAAAAATATAAAGGACTCCAATGTGCCTCAGCGTGCTGATGAGTTACGGGATTACAGCGAGTGATTACTAGCGAGTAGCCAAATAATGTTCACATATTCAGAAGCAGCGTCTTTTCATCTGCATAGTGGTTATACACTAAAAGTAGGCACCTAGCCTTTCTGCTGCCTGAAGCAAAAAGTTAAATGCCATCCACCACACACAAAAAAAGACTGCAGCATAAACAGCTGATTGTGGTCTTGTAGACAGCATAAAATCTCTCTATAGCTATTGTTCAGTCTTCAGATATTTCCATAGCCCCCCAAATCCTGTCAGTTTCGCTGAACATATCGACATTCACGTAGTTGCTGCTGCTATTCAGTACATCTTCTTCTAGTCTGTGTACTGTAAACTAAAATATGCACAAGTTATAAGCCAGCTTAGATCTGAACTGTAATTGACATCAATTTTTGGCGTAAATTATTGTAAATTTGATGGGTCATTGGAAGCCACACCTCTACTGCTAAGCCTTGACCAATTAGCACCACTTTTGAAAAATGGAGAAAGAAGCAAAATGTTGCAAATAATGCAAAAAATATGGCACGCGTCATAATTTGCACCTTTTTTTAACTATTATTATTTATAAAATATGTGCCAAATTCATTTTTTTTTTGCCATTTTTTTACAATTTAAGCAGCAGTTTTTTTAAACTGCATTTGAAATACAGTACAGACAAAATGTTATAGTTGTTACCAGAAACAGAAAGTGTAAAGAAAGTTTTATACCACTTTTTGTGGGGAAAAATGTTATGCTTTTTTAATGGGTTTCCTGAGATAATTAAAAATCATACTGATACAGTATATGGGGTAAAATAAAAATGGCTGCCGTATGCCTGACTATCACCGCTAAAATCTGTAAATAAACAGTGGCGGAGGAGGACGGGTCCAGCTGCGTAGAGAATTACATTGGAGAAAGAGGACACTATCGAAATTTTTGTTTTTGTTTATTTGACATCATTTGGCAGCATGTCTGAGACTTAATTATCTCAGACATCCCCTTTAACAGATCACGGAAGAAGAACCCACCAGCTCATTATCAATATCGATATACAATCAAACAAGCTTTGGAGGTGCACCTACTCTGGTCCTCCCTCACTGTTGCATAGTGACCAGTCTGAAAAGGGTGACACTGCTTATCACCCTTGTTTTGGGTGTCCTTATTAAGACCCATTTATATGCACCATTGATCTGGCTATAATAAGCGACAAAGCAGCATGCCAAAAATGTTTTTTTTTTGCCACATATAAACAATGTGAGTGGCCAACAAATAAGCTGATCTCTTTCATGTTATACAAGGGAATAGATTGGGAACAAGGGTTAAATATACAGGGTGGCCCACGAAAAAGTAGCCCGCCTCCAATATCTCCACATCAAACTGCCTAATAGTAAATCTGTCTTAGTTACTATTAGGCAGTTTGATTTGGAGATGTTGGAGGAGGGCTACTTTTTCATGAGCCACCCTGCTATTTAAAAAAAAAATAGTTTCCATCTACAGTTATTATGTTCAAAGAAAGTTTAAGGCCCCCACTGCGTTCCTATTGTTAGAATGTGTAAATCTACCTGATTAAGAAGATCCCGCTGCTTACTGTCTAACAAGGAGTTATTGTTCTCCTCAGATGAATGTAAAAAAGTAGTAAATCACCCGTGGGTGATTGAGACAAAAAGCGCTGGGTAACACAGTTAAAACAGTTAGTCCTGACGAAGGAGCCTGATAGGCCCCGAAACGCGTAGGTAGCTTTTTGTCCTACGGAGTCCCCTGTACTCTGTACGGTGACGTCACCACCAGCGGTTTCCCAGGCAACAGACACACAAGCTCCCTCGCGCTGCGCGTGCTTCCGGCCGGGGCCGCGCTGCTGCTGGTAGGTGAGCTAGGAGGACGCGCGATTTAAAAAGAACAGCATCAGTAGAAGAAGACTACGGCAACCCATCAACAGTGAATGTCACATTGGATCACTAATCAAAGGACCACCTTAACCAAAGACAAGGTAATTACGGCAACATTACTACTAACAGTTATTCAGCTTTGAAATTCCAGAATCAACATTTTTAATACCTTTTTTTTCCACTCCCACAACACTCACTTTCTGCGCCAACCGTTCTGTCACACTGGCTGGCACTGACTGATAGTATCTATTCAAAAGGACTAACTTTTTTAACTGTGTTACCCAGCGCTTTTTGTCTCAATCACCCACGGGTGATTTACTACTTAGTTATTATGTTCACTCTACTGTTGTCTTTTTCAGTTGGAATTCAATAACAGACTGCAGCACAATTTTTTTTATCCAAAAGAATGGCTACCCATCTATTATGTTCATCAGTGAACTGAATGAAGACTGTGTGGCTACTCAGTAGCCCCTTTGTACAGCATGTCCTGGTCTGGTTCCTCAGGTTAGTAAACTCTCATTACCCACACATAACAACTGTGGGTACTCCAGTGCTGCCCCCTTCCTTCCAACTAGGTGGTGCCACCTGAGGCTAGATGCTTAAAGGGATTCTGTCACCACATTTTACCCCCTACAGTAAAACATAGCTACTTGTAGGTCTCCCTGAGCTGTATTAAATGATGCTCTTATTAACTAATAGTCTTGATTTATTTCTTTATAACAACCGATTTTAGTGAAATGCTAATGACTTACATAAGGTGCCCAAGGGGATGTCCTTTCCTAACTTGGTTCCCAGCCGCACCCCGCGGTCCGGTGCCCAGCGCCGCCTTCCTGAGTCCAGCTCCGCCTCTAATACAATATATTCAAGAGCCGGCGCGCTGACGTAATCCCTAAGCCTGTTTGAAATCCTGCGCGTGCGCACTACACACTGTAGTCTGCGCCCGTGCGGACTACAGGTAATGGCATAGTCGAGCGAAGTGCGCATGCCTACAACCTATGACAAGACACAAAAGGTAAAAGTGCTTGTTTTGTACAATGGTCCGGCCATCTTGAGAGAATAGGGGAGCAGATATAAAGCTGCATGAGCCAGACACCAGCCAAAATATGAAGTGCTTCTGGGTGCGGTGGAGAGTTTGGTGGAGGATCAGGTTCAGGATATGATAAATGGACTATATATGGAGAGGAGTTAGATCAGGGAATGTGATAGGCCAACCTAAAAAGATGTGTTTTGAGGGAGTGCCTAAAACTGTGTATATTTCAATTTAACCTGATTTCTTGGGGTAGGACATTCCAGGGAACTGGTGCAGCTCGGGAGAAGTCTTGGAGCCGGGAGTGAAAGGTTCGGATTATGTTGGGTGTCAGTCGTGAGTCGTTTGCAGAGCGAACAGCATGGGTAGGGTGGTAGATAGAGAGGAGGGAGGAGATGTAGGGGGTGCAGCACTGTGGAGAGCTTTGTGGGTGAGAATGAGGATTTTAAATTGGATTCCAGAAGGGTATGGGCAACACGGGCAATGACTGGCATAGTCTTTATCTCGCACAGACTGTCATAAACAGCATCTGTAGTAGGCAGAGGAAGGTACAGTAGCATGCTGTGAGGAATACTTTTCGAAACAATATTACATTTATTTTTAGCAAAGTAACTTTCAAACAGCTTACATAATTGTATCATGCTATAGTATACTGTTTTAGAAACAAACGTGTCATAGTGTGCGATACATACATTATTTCCTCTCTGGAAAAAGAAGTACATGAATACAACAAGCACATGCTCAAAGCATCAAAATGTGTTACATAAAACTGTATCTTCGAACAATAATGCCCACGTAACCGCAGATAAGCGCTCTAAGCCCTCAGTCTGAATGTATTATTTTGTATGGTAAAATTAAATGCACTCATTTCTGGGGGGAAAAAACCCTCTTTCATTGAGATTTGAGTTCTTCTAGTATGTAATTGTACTTGATCTTTTTTATGTCCTTTTTCATGCAACCTAGAGATACAAAGCGGGTCAGAGAAAATTACTGAGTGTTACAGCTTGAAACTTCATATGCTCATGTTAAGTATTGTAAACCATGTACCAAGTACTTGTAGGAAGTAAGCAATAGCACACTTCAGGGTGTACATTAAGCTATGGCTCAGCATGGTAAAGATGCATTGTAAAGCATGAGGCAAAGTGCGGTGATTTAGCTTAATGCACACCCTGGAGCGGGTTATTGTCCTGATAAAATATTCTGAATGCAACAGAACAAAGCCTGCATGTTTCTGTATTAACTCTTTCGTAAGAAAGCATGTGTAGCATTGTTATGCCAGGCAGCATTTGTGGTCGTGAAAATAACAAGTGCATTACTGTGTGTGGATGTGAGTATCGGTGTGTGTTTTTTCCCCTTCACCTCTGAAAGCGATGTTTTTGTAACCCCAGTAATGCACATTACATGCATACGACTTGGCTGTTTGGATGGCGTGTTAGCATATAATCGACAAAAAAAGAAACATTTCTGCCTCTAAAAAAAACATTGTACGGTTGTGCGGAGGCCATTCATTTCCATTGTGCTGTAATATCTAAGCAAAGTCAATTTTTGCCGTTAAATTCTCTATGATAATGCAAAACCACCTTGACTGTGTTCTGGTTGTATCTCCTAAAGAGGATCCATTAGAAAAAAAGTAATATATCAATAAAAATAACTATAAAAATTGTTCTCTACAGTCACATCGAGCACTGCACTGACTCAGGGGCAGACTGGTCGTAGACCTAAAAGGGAAATTTCCCGATGGGCCAAATGCCCAGAAAGCCACCCAAAGCCTCCTCATGGTCCCAGCCAGGTACGATCTGATGCTCTAAGCATTAATTAATGTAGTAGTATCATGCACCTGGTCAGCGGCTGCAGGAGCACTCCTGAATTCAACTGTATTGCCATCCTCAGGACGATGATACAGATTTATTCTGTGGTGCGGGTTGCAGTGTTTTGTGCTGCACTGGAGTATTTGGCTCTGCAGAGGCGGTATTCTGTGCTGCACTGTGGTATTTGGTTCTGCAGAGGCAGTAGTCTGTGCTGTACTGTGATGTTTGGCTCTGCAGAGGCAGTATTCTGCGGTGCACTGTGATATTTGGCTCTGCAGAGGTGGCATTCTGTGCTGCACTGTGGTATTTAGTTCTGTTGGGGCAGTTGTCTGTGCTGTACTGTGATATTTGGCTCTGCAGAGGCGGTATTCTGTGCTGTACTGTGATATTTGGCTCTGCAGAGGCGGTATTCTGTGCTGCACTGTGGTATTTGGTTCTGTTGGGGCAGTTGTCTGTGCTGTACTGTGATATTTGGCTCTGCAGAGGCAGTAGTCTGTGCTTTACTGTGATATTTGGCTCTGCAGAGGTGGCATTCTGTGCTGCACTGTGGTATTTAGTTCTGTTGGGGCAGTTGTCTGTGCTGTACTGTGATGTTTGGCTCTGCAGAGGCAGTAGTCTGTGCTGTACTGTGATATTTGGCTCTGCAGAGGCGGTATTCTGTGCTGCACTGTGGTATTTGGTTCTGTTGGGGCAGTTGTCTGTGCTGTACTGTGATATTTGGCTCTGCAGAGGCAGTAGTCTGTGCTTTACTGTGATATTTGGCTCTGCAGAGGCGGTATTCTGTGCTGCACTGTGGTATTTGGTTCTGTTGGGGCAGTTGTCTGTGCTGTACTGTGATGTTTGGCTCTGCAGAGGCGGTATTCTGTGCTGCACTGTGGTATTTAGTTCTGTTGGGGCAGTTGTCTGTGCTGTACTGTGATATTTGGCTCTGCAGAGGCGGTATTCTGTGCTGCACTGTGGTATTTGGTTCTGTTGGGGCAGTTGTCTGTGCTGTACTGTGATATTTGGCTCTGCAGAGGCAGTAGTCTGTGCTTTACTGTGATATTTGGCTCTGCAGAGGCGGTATTCTGTGCTGCACTGTGGTATTTGGTTCTGTTGGGGCAGTTGTCTGTGCTGTACTGTGATGTTTGGCTCTGCAGAGGCAGTAGTCTGTGCTGTACTGTGATATTTGGCTCTGTCAAAAAATAGAAAAAATAAATAAAAACAGACATATTGGGTATTGCT
This sequence comes from Bufo gargarizans, assembly GCF_014858855.1. Classification (NCBI taxonomy): domain Eukaryota; kingdom Metazoa; phylum Chordata; class Amphibia; order Anura; family Bufonidae; genus Bufo; species Bufo gargarizans. The sequence goes on along the minus strand of NC_058080.1, from coordinate 691,366,977 downwards.
GCATCTGTAACGACCGGCTGTATAAAAATATAACATGATCCACCCCTCACCTAAACGCCGTAGAAAAAAATAAAATAACAACTGTGCTAAAACAAACATTTTTTTTCACCTTACATCACAAAAAGCGATCAAAAAGGCGAATGCCCCCCAAAATAGTACCAATCAAACTGTCACCTCATCCTGCAAAAAATTAGCCCCTACATAAAACAATCAGGCAAAAAAAAAGGCTCTCAGAATATGGAGATACTAAAACATGATTTTATTTTTTTACATATTAGGTATTGCTGTGTCCATAACAACCAGGTCTGTTAAAATATAACAATAGCTAACCCCTCAGGTGAACAGAGTAAAAAAAAAAAGAAAATGGTGTCAAAAAAGCATTTTCCTGTCACCTTACATCACAAAAAGTGCAATACCAAGCGATCAAAAAGTCATATGCACCCCCAAAATAGTACGAATCAAACAGTCATCTCATCCCATAAAAAATGAGACTCTACCTAAGACAATCGCCCAAAAAATAAAAAAATATGGCTCTCAGAAAATGGAGACACTAAAACATGATTTTTTTTTTTGTTTCAAAAATGCTTTTGTTGTGTAAAACTAAAATTAATTTAAAAAAAGTATACATATTAGGTATCGTTGCGTCTGTAACAACCTGCTGCATAAAAACTTCCCATGACCTAACCCCTCAGATGAACACTGTAAATAAAAACTGTCAAAAAAGCAATTTTTTGTCACCTTACATCACAAAAAGTGTAATACCAAGCGATCAAAAAGTCATATGCACGCTAAAATAGTACCAATCAAACCATCATCTCATCCTAAAAAAATAAACCCCTACTTAAGACAGTCACCCAAAAAAAAAATATATGGCTTTCAGAATATGGAGACACAAAAAAAATAATCTTTTTTTTCAAAAATGCTTTATTGTGTAAAACTGAAACAAACAACCAAAAAATACCATATTTGGTATTGTCGCATCCATACCAACCTGATATCAAAAAATAGCACATGATCTAACAAAAAATAAAAACTGTGCCAAAACAGTTATTTTTTGGTTACCTTGCCTCCCAAAAAGTGTAATATAGAGCAACCAAAAATCATATGTACCCTAAAATAGTACCAACAAACTGCCACCTTATACTGTAGTTTCTAGAATGGGGTCACTTTTTTGGAGTTTCTACTCTAGGGGTGCATCAGGGGGTCTTAAAATGTGACATGGCAACTTAAATTTATCCCAGTGAAATCTGCCCTCCAAAAACCATATGGCGCTCCTTTCCTTCCTCGCCCTGCCGTGTGCCCGTACAGCAGTTTACGATCAGAAATGGGGTGTTTCTGTAAACTACACAATCAGGGTAATAAATATAGAGTTTTGTTTGGCTGTTAAGCCTTGCTTTGTTAGCGGAAAAAATTGGATTAAAATGGAAAATCTGCCAAAAAAGTGAAATTCTGAAATTTTATCTACACTTTTCCTTTAATTTTTTTGAAAACCTAAAGGGTTATCAAAGTTTGTAAAATCAGTTTTGAATACCTTGAGGGGTGTAGTTTCTAAAATTGGGCCATTTATGGGTGTTTTTTATTATGTAAGCTCCACAGTGACTTCTTAACTGAACTGGTCCTTAAAAAAGTGAGTTTTAGAAATTTTCTGAAAAATTTCAAGATTTGCTTCTCAACTTTTAAGCCTTCTAACATCCCCAAAAATAAAATGGCATTCACACAATGATCCAAACATAAATTAGGCATATGGGAAATGTAAAATAATAACTTTTATATGAGGTATCACTAGCTTTAAAAAAATATATATATATTGACTGAAATTTACCACTATCATGAAGTACAATGTGTCACGGGAAAACAATATCAAAATGGTTTGGTTAAGTAAAAGTGGTCCAAAGATATTACCACATAAAGTGAAACATGTCAAATTTCCCAAAAATGGCCTTGTCCTTAAAGAGGACCTTTCCTGTTTGTTTTTTTTGTTCTTGATTAGGGATGAGCGAACTCGAACTGTATAGTTCGGGTTCGTACCGAATTTTGGGGTGTCCGTGACACGGACCCGAACCCGGACATTTTCGTAAAAGTCCGGGTTCGGGTTCGGTGTTCGTCGCTTTCTTGGCGCTTTTTGTGACACTTTCTTGGCGCTTTTTGAAAGGCTGCAAAGCAGCCAATCAACAAGCGTCATACTACTTGCCCCAAGAGGCCATCACAGCCATGCCTACTATTGGCATGGCTGTGATTGGCCAGAGCACCATGTGACCCAGCCTCTATTTAAGCTGGAGTCACATAGCGCCGCCCGTCACTCTGCTCTGATTAGCGTAGTGAGAGGTTGCGGCTGCGACAGTAGGGCGAGATTAGGCAGATTAACTCCTCCAAAGTACTTGATTATTGATCGATCTGCAGCTGTGGATCATTGAGCTGCTGATACTCAATTGCTCACTGTTTTTAGGCTGCCCAGACCGTTTGTCAGTCACATTTTTCTGGGGTGATCGGCGGCCATTTTGTGTCTTGTGGTGCGCCAGCACAAGCTGCGACCAAGTGCATTTAACCCTCAATGGTGTGGTTGTTTTTTGGCTAAAGCCTACATCAGGGTGAAGCTGTCACACCAAGTGCATTTAACCAGCAATAGTCTGTTCATTTTTTGGCCATATACTACATCAGGGGCAAGCTGCGCCTGTCACCAAGTGCATTTAACCCTCAATGGTGTGGTTGTTTTTTGGCTAAAGCCTACATCAGGGTGAAGCTGTCACACCAAGTGCATTTAACCAGCAATAGTCTGTTCATTTTTTGGCCATATACTAAATCAGGGGCAAGCTGCGCCCGTCACCAAGTGCATTTAACCAGCAATAGTCTGTTCATTTTTGGCCATATACTACATCAGGGGCAAGCTGCGCCCGTCACCAAGTGCATTTAACCCTCAGTAGTGTGGTTGGTCAAGCTGCGACACCAAGTGCATTTAACCAGCAATAGTCTGTTCATTTTTTGGCCATATACTACATAAGGGGCAAGCTGCGCCCGTCACCAAGTGCATTTAACCCTCAGTAGTGTGGTTGGTCAAGCTATCACACCAAGTGCATTTAACCAGCAATAGTCTGTTCATTTTTTGGCCATATACTACATCAGGGGCAAGCTGCGCCTGTCACCAAGTGCATTTAACCAGCAATAGTCTGTTCATTTTTTGGCCATATACTACATCAGGGGCAAGCTGCGCCCGTCACCAAGTGCATTTAACCCTCAGTAGTGTGGTTGGTCAAGCTGTGACACCAAGTGCATTTAACCAGCAATAGTCTGTTCATTTTTTGGCCATATACTACATCAGGGGCAAGCTGCGCCCGTCACCAAGTGCATTTAACCCTCAGTAGTGTGGTTGGTCAAGCTGTCACACCAAGTGCATTTAACCAGCAATAGTCTGTTCATTTTTTGGCCATATACTACATCAGGGGCAAGCTGCGCCTGTCACCAAGTGCATTTAACCCTCAATGGTGTGGTTGTTTTTTGGCTAAAGCCTACATCAGGGTGAAGCTGTCACACCAAGTGCATTTAACCAGCAATAGTCTGTTCATTTTTTGGCCATATACTAAATCAGGGGCAAGCTGCGCCCGTCACCAAGTGCATTTAACCCTCAGTAGTGTGGTTGGTCAAGCTATCACACCAAGTGCATTTAACCAGCAATAGTCTGTTCATTTTTTGGCCATATACTAAATCAAGGGCAAGCTGCGCCCGTCACCAAGTGCATTTAACCAGCAATAGTCTGTTCATTTTTTGGCCATATACTACATCAGGGGCAAGCTGCGCCTGTCACCAAGTGCATTTAACCCTCAGTAGTGTGGTTGGTCAAGCTGTGACACCAAGTGCATTTAACCAGCAATAGTCTGTTCATTTTTTGGCCATATACTACATCAGGGGCAAGCTGCGCCCGTCACCAAGTGCATTTAACCAGCAATAGTGTGGTTATTTTTTGGCCATATCCCAGTCTAATTCTGTCACTAAATCCATACCGGTCACCCAGCGCCTAAATACTAGGCCTCAAATTTATATCCCGCTAAATCTGTCGTTACCGCTGTACTGTTGTGGCTGGGCAAGTTATTTAGTGTCCGTCAAAGCACATTTTTTGTTCAGGGTTGAAATACAATTCCCAATTTAGCAATTTCATAATTTAGTGGTTTCTGCTATATCAGAGCTATTTGAAATCTATCCCTAAAAGGGTATATAATATTCAAGGTGCACATAGGGTCATTCAGAATAACTTCACACACGCTACTGTGCATTTCCAAGTCTAATTCTGTCACTAAACCCATACCTGTCACCCAGCGCCTAAATACTAGGCCTCAAATTTATATCCCGCTAAATCTCTCGTTACCGCTGTCCTGTTGTGGCTGGGAAAGTTATTTAGTGTCCGTCAAAGCACATTTTTTGTTCTGGGTTGAAATACAATTCCCAATTTAGCAATTTCATAATTTAGTGGTTTCTGCTATATCAGAGCTATTTGAAATCTATCCCTAAAAGGGTATATAATATTCAAGGTGCACATAGGGTCATTCAGAATAACTTCACACACACGCTACTGTGCATTTCCAAGTCTAATTCTGTTAGTAAATCCATACCGGTCACCCAGCGCCTAAATACTAAGCCTCAAATTTATATCCCGCTAAATCTCTCGTTACCGCTGTCCTGTTGTGGCTGGGAAAGTTATTTAGTGTCCGTCAAAGCACATTTTTTGTTCTGGGTTGAAATACAATTCCCAATTTAGCAATTTCATAATTTAGTGGTTCCTGCTATATCAGAGCTATTTGAAATCTATCCCTAAAAGGGTATATAATATTCAAGGTGCACATAGGGTCATTCAGAATAACGTCACACACACGCTACTGTGCATTTCCAAGTCCAATTCTGTTAGTAAATCCATACCGGTCACCCAGCGCCTAAATACTAGGCCTCAAATTTATATCCCGCTAAATCTCTCGTTACCGCTGTCCTGTTGTGGCTGGGAAAGTTATTTAGTGTCCGTCAAAGCACATTTTTTGTTCTGGGTTGAAATACAATTCCCAATTTAGCAATTTCATAATTTAGTGGTTCCTGCTATATCAGAGCTATTTGAAATCTATCCCTAAAAGGGTATATAATATTCAAGGTGCACATAGGGTCATTCAGAATAACTTCACACACACGCTACTGTGCATTTCCAAGTCCAATTCTGTTAGTAAATCCATACCGGTCACCCAGCGCCTAAATACTAGGCCTCAAATTTATATCCCGCTGAATTTGAATACAATACATTGGGCCAAATAATATTTTTGTTGTTGTGGTGAACCATAACAATGAGGAAAACATCTAGTAAGGGACGCGGACGTGGACATGGTCGTGGTGATGTTAGTGGACCCTCTGGTGCTGGGAGAGGACGTGGCCGTTCTGCCACATCCACACGTCCTAGTGTACCAACTACCTCAGGTCCCAGTAGCCGCCAGAATTTACAGCGATATATGGTGGGGCCCAATGCCGTTCTAAGGATGGTAAGGCCTGAGCAGGTACAGGCATTAGTCAATTGGGTGGCCGACAGTGGATCCAGCACGTTCACATTATCTCCCACCCAGTCTTCTGCAGAAAGCGCACAGATGGCGCCTGAAAACCAACCCCATCAGTCTGTCACATCACCCCCATGCATACCAGGGAAACTGTCTCAGCCTCAAGTTATGCAGCAGTCTCTTATGCTGTTTGAAGACTCCGCTGGCAGGGTTTCCCAAGGGCATCCACCTAGCCCTTCCCCAGCGGTGAAAGACATAGAATGCACTGACGCACAACCACTTATGTTTCCTGATGATGAGGACATGGGAATACCACCTCAGCATGTCTCTGATGATGACGAAACACAGGTGCCAACTGCTGCGTCTTTCTGCAGTGTGCAGACTGAACAGGAGGTCAGGGATCAAGACTGGGTGGAAGACGATGCAGGGGACGATGAGGTCCTAGACCCCACATGGAATGAAGGTCGTGCCACTGACTTTCACAGTTCGGAGGAAGAGGCAGTGGTGAGACCGAGCCAACAGCGTAGCAAAAGAGGGAGCAGTGGGCAAAAGCAGAACACCCGCCGCCAAGAGACTCCGCCTGCTACTGACCGCCGCCATCTGGGACCGAGCACCCCAAAGGCAGCTTCAAGGAGTTCCCTGGCATGGCACTTCTTCAAACAATGTGCTGACGACAAGACCCGAGTGGTTTGCACGCTGTGCCATCAGAGCCTGAAGCGAGGCATTAACGTTCTGAACCTGAGCACAACCTGCATGACCAGGCACCTGCATGCAAAGCATGAACTGCAGTGGAGTAAACACCTTAAAACCAAGGAAGTCACTCAGGCTACCCCTGCTACCTCTTCTGCTGCTGCCGCCTCGGCCTCTTCCTCCGCCTCTGGAGGAACGTTGGCACCTGCCGCCCAGCAAACAGGGGATGTACCACCAACACCACCACCACCACCTCCGTCACCAAGCGTCTCAACCATGTCACACGCCAGCGTTCAGCTCTCCATCTCACAAACATTTGAGAGAAAGCGTAAATTCCCACCTAGCCACCCTCGATCCCTGGCCCTGAATGCCAGCATTTCTAAACTACTGGCCTATGAAATGCTGTCATTTAGGCTGGTGGACACAGACAGCTTCAAACAGCTCATGTCGCTTGCTGTCCCACAGTATGTTGTTCCCAGCCGGCACTACTTCTCCAAGAGAGCCGTGCCTTCCCTGCACAACCAAGTATCCGATAAAATCAAGTGTGCACTGCGCAACGCCATCTGTAGCAAGGTCCACCTAACCACAGATACGTGGACCAGTAAGCACGGCCAGGGACGCTATATCTCCCTAACTGCACACTGGGTAAATGTAGTGGCAGCTGGGCCCCAGGCGGAGAGCTGTTTGGCGCACGTCCTTCCGCCGCCAAGGATCGCAGGGCAACATTCTTTGCCTCCTGTTGCCACCTCCTCCTTCTCGGCTTCCTCCTCCTCTTCTTCCAGCTGCTCATCCAGTCAGCCACACACCTTCACCACCAACTTCAGCACAGCCCGGGGTAAACGTCAGCAGGCCATTCTGAAACTCATATGTTTGGGGGACAGGCCCCACACCGCACAGGAGTTGTGGCGGGGTATAGAACAACAGACCGACGAGTGGTTGCTGCCGGTGAGCCTCAAGCCCGGCCTGGTGGTGTGTGATAATGGGCGAAATCTCGTTGCAGCTCTGGGACTAGCCAATTTGACGCACATCCCTTGCTTGGCGCATGTGCTGAATTTGGTGGTGCAGAAGTTCATACACAACTACCCCGACATGTCAGAGCTGCTGCATAAAGTGCGGGCCGTCTGTTCGCGCTTCCGGCGTTCACATCCTGCTGCTGCTCGCCTGTCTGCACTACAGCGTAACTTCGGCCTTCCCGCTCACCGCCTCATATGCGACGTGCCCACCAGGTGGAACTCCACCTTGCACATGCTGGACAGACTGTGCGAGCAGCAGCAGGTCCATAGTGGAGTTTCAGCTGCAGCACGCACGGGTCAGTCGCACTACAGAACAGCACCACTTCACCACCAATGACTGGGCCTCCATGCGAGACCTGTGTGCCCTGTTGCGCTGTTTCGAGTACTCCACCAACATGGACCAGTGGCGATGACGCCGTTATCAGCGTTACAATACCACTTCTATGTCTCCTTGAGAAAACACTTAGGGCGATGATGGAAGAGGAGGTGGCCCAGGAGGAGGAGGAGGAGGAAGAGGGGTCATTTTTAGCACTTTCAGGCCAGTCTCTTCGAAGTGACTCAGAGGGAGGTTTTTGGCAACAGCAGAGGCCAGGTACAAATGTGGCCAGACAGGGCCCACTACTAGAGGACGAGGAGGACGAGGATGAGGAGGAGGTGGAGGAGGATGAGGATGAAGCATGGTCACAGCGGGGTGGCACCCAACGCAGCTCGGGTCCATCACTGGTGCGTGGCTGGGGGGAAAGGCAGGACGATGACGATACGCCTCCCACAGAGGACAGCTTGTCCTTACCCCTGGGCAGCCTGGCACACATGAGCGACTACATGCTGCAGTGCCTGCGCAACGACAGCAGAGTTGCCCACATTTTAACCTGTGCGGACTACTGGGTTGCCACCCTGCTGGATCCACGCTACAAAGACAATGTGCCCACCTTACTTCCTGCACTGGAGCGTGATAGGAAGATGCGCGAGTACAAGCGCACGTTGGTAGACGCGCTACTGAGAGCATTCCCAAATGTCACAGGGGAACAAGTGGAAGCCCAAGGCCAAGGCAGAGGAGGAGCAAGAGGTCGCCAAGGCAGCTGTGTCAATGCCAGCTCCTTTGAGGGCAGGGTTAGCATGGCAGAGATGTGGAAAACTTTTGTCAACACGCCACAGCTAACTGCACCACCACGTGATACGCAACGTGTTAGCAGGAGGCAACATTTCACTAACATGGTGGAACAGTACATGTGCACACCCCTCCACGTACTGACTGATGGTTCGGCCCCATTCAACTTCTGGGTCTCTAAATTGTCCACGTGGCCAGAGCTAGCCTTTTATGCCTTGGAGGTGCTGGCCTGCCCGGCGGCCAGCGTTTTGTCTGAACGTGTATTCAGCACGGCAGGGGGCGTCATTACAGACAAACGCAGCCGCCTGTCTACAGCCAATGTGGACAAGCTGACGTTCATAAAAATGAACCAGGCATGGATCCCACAGGATCTGTCCGTCCCTTGTCCAGATTAGACATTAACTACCTCCCCTTAACCATATATTATTGGACTCCAGGGCACTTCCTCATTCAATCCTATTTTTATTTTCATTTTACCATTATATTGCGAGGCTACCCAAATTTGAATGAACCTCTCCTCTGTCTGGGTGCCGGGGCCTAAATATATGCCAATGGACTGTTCCAATGTTGGGTGACGTGAAGCCTGATTCTCTGCTATGACATGCAGAATGATTCTCTGCTGACATGAAGCCAGATCCTCTGTTACGGGACCTCTCTCCTCTGCCTGGGTGCTGGGCCTAAATTTATGAAAATGGACTCTTACAGTGGTGGGTGACGTGAAGCCTGATTCTCTGCTATGATATGAAGACTGATTCTCTGCTGACATGAAGCCAGATTGTCTGTTACGGGACCTCTCTCCTCTGCCTGGGTGCTGGGCCTAAATATATGCCAATGGACTGTTGCTGTGGTGGCTGACGTGAAGCCTCATTATCTGCTATGACATGCAGACTAATTCTCTGCTGACATGAAGCCAGATTGTCTGTTACGGGACCTCTCTCCTCTGCCTGGGTGCTGGGCCTAAATTTATGACAATGGACTGTTGCAGTGGTGGCTGACGTGAAGCCTCATTCTCTGCTATGACATACAGACTAATTCTCTGCTGACCTGAAGCCAGATTGTCTGTTACGGGACCTCTCTCCTCTGCCTGTGTGCTGGGCCTAAATATATGCCAATGGACTGTTGCAGTGGTGGCTGACGTGAAGCCTCATTCTCTGCTATGACATGCAGACTGATTCTCTGCTGACATGAAGCCAGATTGTCTGTTACGGGACCTCTCTCCTCTGCCTGGGTGCTGGGCCTAAATATATGCCAATGGACTGTTGCAGTGGTGGCTGACGTGAAGCCTCATTCTCTGCTATGACATGCAGACTAATTCTCTGCTGACATGAAGCCAGATTGTCTGTTACGGGACCTCTCTCCTCTGCCTGTGTGCTGGGCCTAAATATATGCCAATGGACTGTTGCAGTGGTGGCTGACGTGAAGCCTCATTCTCTGCTATGACATGCAGACTGATTCTCTGCTGACATGAAGCCAGATTGTCTGTTACGGGACCTCTCTCCTCTGCCTGGGTGCTGGGCCTAAATATATGCCAATGGACTGTTGCAGTGGTGGGTGACGTGAAGCCTCATTCTCTGCTATGACATGCAGACTAATTCTCTGCTGACATGAAGCCAGATTGTCTGTTACGGGACCTCTCTCCTCTGCCTGGGTGCTTGGCCTAAACTTATGAAAATGGACTGTTGCAGTGGTGGGTGACGTGAAGCCTGATTCTCTGCTATGACATGCAGACTGATTCTCTACTGACATGAAGCCAGATTGTCTGTTACGGGACCTCTCTCCTCTGCCTGTGTGCTGGGCCTAAATATATGCCAATGGACTGTTGCAGTGGTGGCTGACGTGAAGCCTCATTCTCTGCTATGACATGCAGACTAATTCTCTGCTGACATGAAGCCAGATTCTCTGTTACGGGACCTCTCTCCTCTGCCTGGGTTCCGGGGCCTAAATATCTGAGAATGGACTGTTCCAGTGGTGGGTGACGGGAAGCCAGATTCTCTGCTATGGGACCTCTCTCCAATTGATTTTGGTTAATTTTTATTTATTTAATTTTTATTTTAATTCATTTCCCTATCCACATTTGTTTGCAGGGGATTTACCTACATGTTGCTGCCTTTTGCAGCCCTCTAGCCCTTTCCTGGGCAGTTTTACAGCCTTTTTAGAGCCGAAAAGTTCGGGTCCCCATTGACTTCAATGGGGTTCGGGACGAAGTTCGGATCGGGTTCGGATTCCGAACCCGAACATTTTCGGGAAGTTCGGCCGAACTTCTCGAACCCGAACATCCAGGTGTTCGCTCAACTCTATTCTTGATAAATACCTTTATTTGCTGATGCTGCCACCCTGCCTGTTTTTTTAAAAAAATATCGCTCCTATGCCCCGCTGTGCCCACTGTAGTTTTCCCGCTCAGTATGTTAATACTGAGCATCGGTACAGGGAGGAGGAGATGCCAGGGTATCTCAATGGGCATCTTCTTCTCCCTGGCTGTGCCGTGATCCAATCACAGCGGAGAGCGTCACAGCCAGGGAGGGAAAAAAAAGCTTACCTTCTCCCTGGCTGTGATGCTCTCTGCTGTGATTGGATCGGGGCACAGCCACGGAGAAGGAGACGCCCATTGAGAAACCCTGGCGTCTCCTCCTCCCTGTACTGATGCTCAGTATTAGGCCTCTTGCACATGACCGTATGCCCTCCGAGACATACGGTCTGTGAGCGGACCATATGTCCCGGAGCGGCATTGATCATGCGCACAGGAGCACACAGCATCATAGATTACAATGATGCTGTGTATGTCTCACTGCCCGCAGGACTATTCTCCTGCACTTATATGATCTTATGAGTGCAGGACAATAGCCCCATGGGCAGCCCGACGTGCACAGCATCATTGTAATCTATGATGCTGTGTACTCCCATGTGCATGATCAATGCCGCTCCGGGACATATGGCCCGCTCATGGACCGTATGTCTCAGAGGGCATACGGTCATGTGCAAGAGGCCTTAACATGCTGAGCAGGAAAACTACAGGGGGGCACAGCGGGGCGTAGGAGCAATATAAAAAAAAAACAGGCAGGCTGGCAGCATCAGCTCCTACACCCCGAAATTAAAGGTATTTATCTAGAATAAAAAATAAAAACATGAAAGGTCCTTTTTAATGTGAACTATGGCAGGGTCCTGAATGCTTTAACCTGGCACTGAAGGACTGGTTCAGCTGTCCCTGAGGCTGTTGGGTACCTGGAGGTAAAACAACTGTAAAAAAAAATAAAGTCACTTATAGGACTAAAAAAATAATAATTTGGTGGATCCAGTGCAAAGAGCTGGAATGTAGACCCTTCTTTTTGTCTCTCAGGAATATGATGACATACATACAGTAAATTATTTTTTAAAGTGTTTTATTGTGCAAAAGTAAACACAAATATACTTAAAGTAAACTACAGGGAGTGCAGAATTATTAGGCAAATTAGTATTTTGACCACATCATCCTCTTTATGCATGTTGTCTTACTCCAAGCTGTATAGGCTCGAAAGCCTACTACCAATTAAGCATATTAGGTGATGTGCATCTCTGTAATGAGAAGGGGTGTGGTCTAATGACATCAACACCCTATATCAGGTGTGCATAATTATTAGGCAACTTCCTTTCCTTTGGCAAAATGGGTCAAAAGAAGGACTTGACAGGCTCAGAAAAGTCAAAAATAGTGAGATATCTTGCAGAGGGATGCAGCACTCTTAAAATTGCAAACTTCTGAAGCGTGATCATCGAACAATCAAGCGTTTCATTCAAAATAGTCAACAGGGTCGCAAGAAGCGTGTGGAAAAACCAAGGCGCAAAATAACTGCCCATGAACTGAGAAAAGTCAAGCGTGCAGCTGCCAAGATGCCACTTGCCACCAGTTTGGCCATATTTCAGAGCTGCAACATCACTGGAGTGCCCAAAAGCACAAGGTGTGCAATACTCAGAGACATGGCCAAGGTAAGAAAGGCTGAAAGACGACCACCACTGAACAAGACACACAAGCTGAAACGTCAAGACTGGGCCAAGAAATATCTCAAGACTGATTTTTCTAAGGTTTTATGGACTGATGAAATGAAAGTGAGTCTTGATGGGCCAGATGGATGGGCCCGTGGCTGGATTGGTAAAGGGCAGAGAGCTCCAGTCCGACTCAGACGCCAGCAAGGTGGAGGTGGAGTACTGGTTTGGGCTGGTATCATCAAAGATGAGCTTGTGGGGCCTTTTCGGGTTGAGGATGGAGTCAAGCTCAACTCCCAATCCTACTGCCAGTTTCTGGAAGACACCTTCTTCAAGCAGTGGTACAGGAAGAAGTCTGCATCCTTCAAGAAAAACATGATTTTCATGCAGGACAATGCTCCATCACACGCGTCCAAGTACTCCACAGCGTGGCTGGCAAGAAAGGGTATAAAAGAAGAAAATCTAATGACATGGCCTCCTTGTTCACCTGATCTGAACCCCATTGAGAACCTGTGGTCCATCATCAAATGTGAGATTTACAAGGAGGGAAAACAGTACACCTCTCTGAACAGTGTCTGGGAGGCTGTGGTTGCTGCTGCACGCAATGTTGATGGTGAACAGATCAAAACACTGACAGAATCCATGGATGGCAGGCTTTTGAGTGTCCTTGCAAAGAAAGGTGGCTATATTGGTCACTGATTTGTTTTTGTTTTGTTTTTGAATATCAGAAATGTATATTTGTGAATGTTGAGATGTTATATTGGTTTCACTGGTAAAAATAAATAATTGAAATGGGTATATATTTGTTTTTTGTTAAGTTGCCTAATAATTATGCACAGTAATAGTCACCTGCACACACAGATATCCCCCTAAAATAGCTAAAACTAAAAACAAACTAAAAACTACTTCCAAAAATATTCAGCTTTGATATTAATGAGTTTTTTGGGTTCATTGAGAACATGGTTGTTGTTCAATAATAAAATTAATCCTCAAAAATACAACTTGCCTAATAATTCTGCACTCCCTGTATACATATTTGATACCACTGTAATTTTACTGACTAAATACAAACCGGATTCCAAAAAAGTTGGGACACTAAACAAATTGTGAATAAAAACTGAATGCAATAATGTGGAGATGGCAAATGTCAATATTTTATTTGTAATAGAACGTAGATGACAGATCAAACATTTAATCTGAGTAAATGTATAATTTTAAAGGAAAAATACGTTGATTCAAATTTTCACGGTGTCAACAAATCCCAAAAAAGTTGGGACAAGTAGCAATAAGAGGCTGGAAAAAGTAAATTTGAGCATAACGAAGAGCTGGAAGACCAATTAACACTAATTAGGTCAATTGGCAACATGATTGGGTATAAAAAGAGCTTCTCAGAGTGGCAGTGTCTCTCAGAAGCCAAGATGGGTAGAGGATCACCAATTCCCACAATGTTGCGCAGAAAGATAGTGGAGAAATATCAGAAAGGTGTTACCCAGCGAAAAATTGCAAAGACTTTGCATCTATCATCATTAACTGTGCATAACATCATTCGAAGATTCAGAGAATCTGGAACAATCTCTGTGCGTAAGGGTCAAGGCCGTAAAACCATACTGGATGCCCGTGATCTCCGGGCCCTTAAACGACACTGAACCACAAACAGGAATGCTACTGTAAAGGAAATCACAGAATGGGCTCAGGAATACTTCCAGAAACCATTGTCAGTGAACACAATCCACCATGCCATCCGCCGTTGCCAGCTGAAACTCTACAGTGCAAAGAAGAAGCCATTTCTAAGCAAGATCCACAAGCTCAGGCATTTTCACTGGGCCAGGGATCATTTAAAATGGAGTGTGGCAAAATGGAAGACTGTTCTGTGGTCAGAGGAGTCACGATTCGAAGTTCTTTTTGGAAATCTGGGACGCCATGTCATCCGGACCAAAGAGGACAAGGACAACCCAAGTTGTTATCAACGCTCAGTTCAGAAGCCTGCATCTCTGATGGTATGGGGTTGCATGAGTGTGTGTGGCATGGGCAGCTTGCATGTCTGGAAAGGCACCATCAATGCAGAAAAATGTATTCAGGTTCTAGAACAACATATGCTCCCATCCAGACGTCATCTCTTTCAGGGAAGACCCTGCATTTTTCAACAAGATAATGCCAGACCACATTCTGCATCAATCACAACATCATGGCTGCGTAGGAGAAGGATCTGGGTACTGAAATGGCCAGTCTGCAGTCCAGATCTTTCACCTATAGAGAACATTTGGCGCATCATAAAGAGGAAGGTGCAACAAAGAAGGCCCAAGACGATTGAACAGTTAGAGGCCTGTATTAGACAAGAATGGGAGAGCATTCCTATTTCTAAACTTGAGAAACTGGTCTCCTCGGTCCCCAGACGTCTGTTGAGTGTTGTAAGAAGAAGGGGAGATGCCACACAGTGGTGAAAATGGCCTTGTCCCAACTTTTTGGGGATTTGTTGACACCATGAAATTCTGATTCAACATATTTTTCCCTTAAAATTGTACATTTTCTCAGTTTAAACTTTTGTTCCGTGATTTATGTTCTATTCTGAATAAAATATTAGAAGTTGGCACCTCAACATCATTGCATTCAGTTTTTATTCACGATTTGTATAGTGTCCCAACTTTTTTGGAATCCGGTTTGTAGATTAAAGATAACATGATATTTATGTTGCACTGTAAACGTCGCAAAATCTGTAGCACAAAAATGAATGGCAAAATTGCTGTTTTTTCTTTTTTTTTCCCAGAGGATGAGTTAATAAAAGTTAATCAGTAAGTTATATGTATTCCAAAATTGTGCCACTAGAAGATACCACTCATCAGACAATAAAGAAGTCCTCATATGGCCATGCTAACAAAAAAAATTATGGCTTTAGGAATGAGATGGAAAAATATGAAAAACAATTCTTAGTCCTTAATGGGTTCTTAACATTACATGGCATATTCATTTTATAGACCATAACAAGGAAGCACATTTACATGCTGTTAAAAAAAAAAATGATGAGTAATAAAATTTATTTACATACTATGGCACTATCTGGTGTTCAAAGTGTAAAGAAATCAGCACATCCATCTACTAAATAGTATGCTGCTGGTCACACATGGTCAGACTCTACATACAATCAGGTCTCTGCACAATAATTCTGTGCTCCCTGCAGAGCAGGTAATAAAAATGTTTATCTGCACATAGAGCTTACAATAAAACAAGAAAAAGAACGCGTGAGGAGCTAAGGTCAATTAGATTACATTACAATCCACGTTAAATGTGCTGAAATAAACCTGAATGAAAAGAGGAGAGGTCTAACATCACAGTGACTTCTTCACTGTTTTGGCCATAAAAAATAAAAATCTGTGGAATGGATGGAAAATACTGTAAAAACAAGACCACCATAGACTCTTTGTCTAAACACATCATACACTCTAGTTTTTGTATTTGCAGAATAGAAATTTTAGAAGCTGTAGGAAAGACTTTTATGAAATGGCTGAACATCAGGTGTCTATCAATGGGATCTCTATCAGAATAAAGATGAAAAAATGGTGGGTATTTTGGAAGGGATACAAAGCCTGATGTGTATATATAGTTTAGTGTTGCTGTCAAGCAGTATTGAGACATCCAGCAGTAAAATTGTGCTGCCATTAAATAGCCCATCTACTATTGATAATAAGATGACTCTGTAATGCTGTCCCCATCTATATAGCTAAGCTCATAATTGATCTTTGTGAAAACAAAAATATTTTAAATTTTTATTTGTTTTCTATTTAAAAAAAATCTATTTAGATACACATATGATAAAATGTTTATAAAAATCTGAATAGGTTTATAACAACATGAATAAATTAATTTTCTGATAGCACTTTCCAGTTAAAAGGAAATGTGTGTCACTCTTTAATTAACATTGAAAAGTTGTGTTGTTAGATAAACCCTTTTTAGCTCCAGCCTTATGAGAACTACAGATATTTATTTCCTTACTTTTTCTCTGTTTAAGATGAGGGGCATAAGATGACCAGATTTGGATGAAAAGCTGTGGTGCTACTGTAAGGATAACCTTTTTTTTCATAGCTGGTCATCTTATGCCACTTGAGGTGGGAACACTTAAAGGAGTTGTCCGGGTTCAGAGCTGAACCCGGACATACCTCCATTTTCACCCAGGCAGCCCCCCTGACTTGAGCATCGGAGCAGTTCATTCTCCGATGCTCTTCTTTGCACTGCTCTAAACAGCGCAGGGCAAAGGCATTTATTTTAGATCCCGTGATGTACCGGGCTCTCCATGGGGCTGCCAGGAAGCCCCGTGACATCACCGGAACTGATGGGCGGGCTTTAGCGCTGCCCTAGACAGTAAAATGGCTAGGGCAGCGCTAAAACCCACCCATCAGAGCCGGTGACATCACAAAATACACTGCCGGGCGGAAGCTTCCACCCGTCAGTGTGTGATTGTAAACAAAAGAACCCTTGTCCTGCGCAATCTAGCGCTAGGCAAGGGAGCGCATCGAAGCATAAACTGCTCCGACGCTCAAATCACTGAGGCTGCCTGGGGGAAAGTATGGGTATGTCTGGGTTCAGCTCTGAACCTGGACAACCCCTTTAAAAAAGGTACGTGACAAAATAGGCAGCCATGTGTGGTATTGTAAGTCATGGTGGTATTTTTTATTTAAGAATGTTAAAGGGCTTGTGCAGTGGGTTTATATTGCGGACCTAGAGAGTTTCTGTCTATGCTGCATATGATGATCTCCGACAGGCTGTACCAGAAAATTTTGACACTAGTGTGCAACTAGCCTAATAGTACATAAGATTTAAAGGGGTTCTGTAGTGGGTTTATAATAAAGACACCAATATCAGATTGTCAGGGGTCCAACCGTAGGCATACCCACGGATTCCAGAAACAGATGTAGTATCCAGCAAATGAAATAAAAAAAAATCTTGATTTCTTCCATTAAAAGCATGTACAAAGGTCCCTCCACATAAGACCTGACGCATTTTGACCTGTACAGGTCTTAATCATAGATCAAGTAAAATTTCATTTTCAATTTTATTATTCGCTGGATCCTATGTCTGTTTCTGGAATTACTGCAGGGTGTGATTACCACCCAGATCCGTGCTGAATTGGTCAATTGACCACTCCACCTGAGAGCTGGACACTGCTGCTTCCTCTTAAGATCCCCACGAATTGGCTGTTTGAAGAGGAGGCAGTGCTTATGTGAGCACTGTTTCCTATTCAAGATTACACTCAATCAAGCTGTTTATCGGCTAGAAGATTTTGATGTTAGTGTGCATCTAGCCTTTCTAGGTTATAAGTGAGGGCTTCCTAGAAAAACACTAGCACTATGATAAGATGTTAGAGTTAGGGTTAATAATATTATTTTTTGTAGGGCGTCCCTCTGCTATCTATCTGTACACCTGTATTTTGAAGTTGGCTAACTTGTCCCACTGTCCCTCATGCATGGATACAAGAACTCAAACACTAGGTTCCACAGTATACCTTCATAGACGCCAGAAACATTTTTTATTTTTTTTAAGGACAAGTCTGGAAGTGCACTTATCCTTAAATTGTAATTTCAACATTAATCACCTCTATTTCTTTGCACAAAGCAAACAGTATTATTATCTTTAGACAAAGTACTATAATAAATAATACTATGTCAAGAAACGTCTGCACGAGAAAAAAAAATCCCATCATTACCTGAATGTATTCCGACTATCCTATCAAAGGGTCAAGTAGGTGTCCATCATCACTAGGCACCCACAGGTTATAAAATGGCAGCAGACTGTCTTGTAAATATGACCCTAGAATATCAAGAAGTGTTTATTTGTGAGTCTCAAGATGCAGGCGTGTAGCCTAAGCTTACTTTTGATTGCACTGTAACAATGAAGATCCTATTTCTTTTTTGTTTTACTGATAAGTGACTTTTCCCTCTGAAGAAAGCAGTGATCTCATGAGGGTACACTTCACTTTTTTGCCAAAGATCCAGAGGGTATTTACTCTGAAGTATAATGTATTTATCAAGAGGCCATGCATTTTCATTCAGAAGCATTTGAAATAGAGATCTGTCTTCTACCTACAATTATGATGTCACTTTTTAGTAATCCCATGACTAATCAAGCACTGAAAGGAGGAGAAAAAGGAGGTGAATGCAAAGCCAACCGTATTTCTAAACCTAAAGCGTGAGCTTAAGGAAGCGACAGGCTTTTAGCCTGGAAAACATCCATGTTACGTGTTGATTAATGTTTTCAGTTGGCGAAGTATGTTTGCTCCCACACAACAGTCAAAACCATGTACCGGGGAGACACTTTTAGCTTCAGCCAAGAAGCAATAAATATACCAAGAAGATGATTTATGCTAATATTACATTGCAAGGAAATATATATTTATGCACTGCCAAGGTAGCAAGAAAACGCCAATGAAATGTGGTATTGTTGCAGGAGTAGATAAAGACTTGACGGGATTTAAGAGGCAATTGTGAGAAAAAGTCAACTGAAAGTGATGAACAAATGAAAACAAAACCTGCAATATTAGATAAAGGTATCTACATGACTATACAGTTGACATTTAGGTAGCATTAGAGAAAAGTATAAGGACAAAAAACACATAGAGGCCTTAATGCATGTACCATTAACTTACTGAAGATGGGGTTTACCATAGCTGGACATTAAGGGTCTATCAGAACACCATAAGAAACAATTTTGGCAGCTCCATCCAACTTTTAACATAAATAATTATTTTGTATGCCAACATAGGTCAATCAGCAGAACATTTAAGCCACCTGACAAATATCGTGTAGCCCCCTTCAAAACAGATTTAACCCAGAAATTCCTGAGATGCGGCCTTCATGGACAAGACTTGTTTTTCTAGAACATTCCACAAATGCTCAATTGCATTGAGGTCAAGTAAACACCTTGTCATGTTCCTCAAACCATTTCAGATTAGTTATTGCAGTGTAGCAGGTGCGCTGCTACTGCCATTAGGGAATGCCACTGCTATGAAGGAATGCACTTGGTCTACATCCCGCTGTCCCCAATTGGGCTCACAATCTAAATTCCCTATCAATATGTCTTTGGAGTTTGGGAGGAAAACAGAGTACCAGAGAAAACCCATGCAAACAGGGGAGGACATGCAAATTCCAAGCAGATGTTGCCCGAGGACCCAAGCACTGCAAGTCACCAGTGATGACCACTGAGCCACTGTGTGGTACATGTCACATTCACATGTATATCAGGCTCTAAGGTTTCCCAGAAGAACATTGCCGAGAGCATCAAACTGCCTCCACTGGCCTGTCTTCTTCTCATAGAGTATCTTGGTGCCGTCTCTTCCTAAGGTAATTGATGCACATGCACATAGCCATCTACATGATCAAAAAGTGAATATGCTAGGCCACATTCTTCCATTGCTTCATAGTCCAGTTCTGATGCATTAAGGGCTTCAGTCACTTGTGCTACAGTAGCTCTTCTGTGGGATTGGACCAGACAGGCTAGACTCTATTGTTCATGTTCATCAGTAAGCCTTGGGCATTCTTGACCCTGCTCCCAGATAAACCAGTTGTAATTTCTTATAGTAATTTTAGTAGGTACTAACCACTACTTAGCAGTAAAAAACATAAACCTGCTATTTACCATAGGAGATGCTCTGCCCTAGTCATTTTGCCATCACAACCTGTCCTTTGTCGAAATTGCTCAGATCCTTACCGCTTTCCCATGTTTTACTGCCTTAAACACATGAACTTTAAGACTTGGATGTTCATTTACTGGTTAATATATCCCACTCCTTGGCAAGTGGATTGTAATGAGCTAATCCATGTTATTCACTTCACCTGTTTTACTGCTTTTAATAAACTCTGAAGAAAATTCCAACACTCTAAAATTTCCCAAGCCTAATCTAAATCTTTTGTGATTTGATTCAGACAAATCTCAAAATGGCGACCACTCTATTTGTCAGAAGACATAAAAAAAGGCATCTGCCTCCAAAAAGGAATAATTTGTGGACCTGGAATAGTGATTGTGGAAGGCTATGTGCAAAGCAGATCGAAAGAGACTTTTGCTGACAAGTTCCTAGGAACAAAGCCACCAGCTAAACATTGTATTCGGAGTCTGGTTCAGAAATGGCATCAAACTGGCTCTGTTGGAAACATGAAGAAACCGAGGTCTCCATTAATCAGAACGGCTGAAGTTGTGTATGAAATTCAGCAGCAGATTGCAAGTAGCCTCCAAAAATCAACTCGAAGACTGTCTTAGCAAGTTGGTGTATCACAACGTGTGAAAGAGTGCTGAAATCTCTGAACCTGAAACCGTACCGAATAACGTGCATGCAGGAACTGAAAGTCTGACAAAGCTAAACGGGTAAATTACTGGACATGATTGCTGACAGACATTTGGACCCATGGCTGTACTTTATGACGGACGAAGCTTGGTTTCAATTATCAGTTCACATGAATTCCCAGAATATGAGGTACTGGTCCTCTGAAAATACCCATCTGACTCACGAAACACCACTTCATGACCAGAAAATTGGCTTGCGCATCTTCATAACATCGACGGATCTACAGCCAGCTTAGTGCTTAATTAAGACTTTTGTCTAAAAAATAAATTTGCCTGAAAGTGTATGCTATCAATGCACATCCCTTGGATGAACTCAAGGAAAACATCACCAACACTATCCGCAGCCTCACTGTTGAAGAGCAGCAAGCAGTATCAGACAACATAATCCAACATGCCCAAAGATGCAGAGTCTGAACGGAGACCACTTTCAGCATCTTTTGTGACTTCCTAAGATCTCCCTTTGGTCATGAATAAGGACTACAGCTAGCCCAAAACATGTAGACTTGTTGATGGTATACATTATTAGTTGTTTTTTTTTTTTATATAATTTATTTGCACAATTAATTGATGAATAATTTTATTGAAGATCTCGATCTGGTGCTGGATATTTTTATTTACCTGTTCACAAAGGACCATCTTTACTCCTATGCCTAAGATATGTGCATTCATGTTTATTTGCATCATAAAATTTCTCATAATTATTTGCGCAGGGTATAATATAAATAGTGCCTAATTGGTTATTTGTCAATTAACCAATGAAAACTAGACCCTCGTGGCAAGTGATTGGTTAAAAAGTTATTTTCAAATAGGGCCCATTATTGTGTCACAACCCAGGCCCATCGAAGGATCCTCTAGTAGGCCAGTTCAACATAGGGGACTGATGCTGTTTGCAAAGTTGAGGAATTCCCTTACATTTATTATTTTATCATGTTATCACTCACAGTAATTTTATATAAAATATTTGTTTCTTAACATTTTAAAAAATCCCAAATTAGAGATTTTAAAATATAGCTATTTTTTTTAATAAATGTATAACTCTAGCAAAAGAAAAACAGCTTGTAATTCAATTACATTTTCTTTTTATCCCAGCAGTCACCGGAAAAGTAATTTAATGAACCGAAGAAGTGTGAATACTGTTTAGAAAGACATGACAGTGCACATTTAGCAGGCATGTATTTTATATTTTCCCAGAAACCAAAATATGGGAAGGAGAAGAAGCCTAAACTAAGATTTCTAACATTTACTTAAGATTTTCAATTAAGCCTAGTTACAGTTCTTTCTTTTTTAACTCAAATGTATTGCGAGACGTATCTTCCCTAGTGAATTTTTATTTGGGTAAATAATACAGGGCAGTAAAACCCTTAATCGGATAAGTCAGAATAATGATGAGTTAACATTCCACATCTCGACGAGAGGTAGTTTTCACTTCTTGGCAGATAATGCAGAATGGCACAAATCGTTGGCTGTGCTAAGAGGGTGTACAGCCTGAAGGCAATACAAGGCACAGGAAGAGCTCAAACCTGCATTTTATTCTTTGGTTTACTCAAAAATACGTCTTCAAATAAACACATTTTTGTCACTCCTGTAATTTTAGGAAATGACAGAGCCTGAAAAAAATAAAAACTGGAATAAACCAGATAAATACATTTTGTAAAAGTTGGCCTTTCTTGCAAAGAGCAGTTTTCTGAGTTTTGCCCATGGTAAGTGTCTCTGCTGATCCAGAAATGATGCCAGCCTCTAGCAAACATATCACTACAATATATAAGAAATTTGATTAACACGTTTCTTGCATTAGATGTGGCCGCGAGAGACAACAAGGATGTTGCTGTGTTTCTAAATGCACTTCACATGAGCTTCAACTCATACCCTCTGGAGATGGGAGGTAGGTTTTAAGCTTACATACAGAATCATTATAACAATGGGGATTTAAGTGCCATATCACACTTTTTTGCGAATGTCACCTTTAAATTGTTATTCAGCCAGGGTACGCATGCTTAAATCAGAGTATCTTCCTAGCTATCAGGCGTCTGGGTATATTGTGAGCACTAAATCACCATCATCATCCAATTGCATTATTCAACAAAGTTTATTAAATTCGATTGAATAATGTACTTCAAAGAGGACATGAGATTTGGAAATCCAAACGCTGTTACTTTCGTTAATAATTATTCTTAAAACTTGTAGATTAGGCTGAAATGAAAAGTCGGTGCTTCACAGAGTGAAAGGTGGTCAGTACGACAGCGGCTGTCACCCAATCCTTGCATAGACATTTATCAAAACTGGTGTAAAGTAAAGCTGGCTTGGTTGCCCATAGCAACCAATCAGATTCCACCTTTCATATTTCAGAGCTCATTTAGAAAATAAAAGTAGGGATCTGATTGGTTGCTATGAGCAACTAAGCAAGTTTTCTTTTACAATAGCTTTGTTAACTCTCCCCCATTGTCTGGCAACTAAGGTCAGCGAGGGACGTAGCTATAGGGGAAGCAGGGGAAGTGGCTTGCGATGGGGCCCAGACTTAGAAGGGGCCCACCCAGGTGGCGGACTAAAACATTTGTCATGTCAGGGCCCCTCAACAGTATTGTAAAATACATTAATATACAGAGACATTGTAGGAAATGGACGAAGCTGCCGGGCCTGGTCTGAGAGGAGTTGCGAAGAAGTTGCTTGGGAGGAGGAGCCCATTCAAACATTTGTTGTGGGGCCCAGTCATTTGTAGTTATGCCACTAGAGTAAGTCCAACAAGAAGGCTACATGTTGTTATGCATGGTTTCGAAAATGGTTGTCTGCACTGCAGCCTTAAAGCTCATGCACATGACTGTGGTTTTTGTCCTCATCCGATCCGATCCATTCGGTTGTCTGAAAACATGTCCTATTCTTGTATGTTTTATGGACAAGGATAGGACTGTTGTATAGATGGCAGGATGTTCCGTTCAGCAAACTGCGGAACGCACATGGCCGGTATTCCTGTTTTGCGGATCTGTGATTTGCAGACCGCAAAAACACCAATAGTCCTTTGCATGAGCCCTTGAAAGGGTATTCCCATATTAAATTCAAGTCCCAGGAAAGACTTATGCAATCTTTTCTTTTTGTTATTTTATTTTCTCTCATTTAACCCATAATAAAAGGCTATCCAATAAATAGTGTGGAATTCGATCCGAATTTCAGGGAAAATTTGATTTGCTGCGAAGCTGAATTTCCTTGTGCTTCGTAATAGCCAATCAATTTTCCCTGAATGACAGTAAGAAATAAAAAAAAATCATACTTACCTCATCTATTTTAGTGCTTTACCAGCAGTCGTGCGACTTGCTTAAATCTACACGAGCTGCATTGCTGGTGTAGATTTAAGTCATTTTCTAAGCCAAAAACAGGCATAGAAAATGATGAATCTGGTGAATAAGATGGGCCTGTTGCCCCCCCCCCCCCCTTCCCCACCCACACCACGCCCCATTTTTCCACCACCTCTGAAAAGTGCAGTGAGAGGGGAAAAGTTGCAGATTTGGACGCAAAATGCCCTTTACTACCATATCTGCGACAAGAGTACGACAAAAAGGTGCATACTTACCATAATAAATGGCTCCGCAAATTCTCAATATGATAAGGATATAGACTTTTATTATGGCTTAAATGTGAAAGAAAAACAATATCTGAAGAAAAAAACCTGGAAATCTTTCCCAGAATCTCCACATGCAAATCAAGCACTTACCACAAAGCTATAGAATTACCACATGAAGAAGACTGTGCTTCTATGCTTATAAGCTAACACATATTACTAGTGTCTTTTAGCCCTGTCAATCAAGAGGAAAGGGGAGTGTGCAAGGCACATGGAGTTTTACAAAGCAGTGCTCAAATGTTTCAGCCCTACCTCCTGGTGCTCCAACTTCCTCATTTGAATATGTATAAAAACACAGATATCTCAGCAGCTATTTAACATTCAGACAAAACAAAGGTATTGTTTAAATCAAGATTTTTTTCGACAGGATTTTTTTTCCCGTCATCCATAACGGAAGAAAACTGAACCGTTATTTGTGCACATATATTAGGACAGATCAAAACAGAATGCCTCTTAAAGGGTTCCATTTTGCATTCCTAAAACTCCGTTATAATACGTTATAACTCTGTTTTAATGGAACACTATAACAGAATTTCCAGCGCTAAAGCGAACCCGCCCTAACAAGTTTCCTGACAGTCTTTGAAATATTGTGTACATAAAAAAGTACATAAGTTTAAGAATATCTATGAATAGTTTTTATTAAAATTAAGTTAAAATTAGAATTATAGAATTTTAAGGCAGTGGGGACAAAAGTAGGGTTTTCAGAAACATGATTTATCAACTTTTGAAGTTTGTCTTCCCCCTTATCTACTTGTGTAAAGAAAAGGGTTTGCGAGCAAGATTTATGAAACTTGTTGAATTTAGCACGGGCCAAACTACTGCAGCACATTCTGCCACAGATACAGGAGTTCGAGAGTGGAGAGCAGTTGAAACAATCCCTGTGATAAATAATGCCAAAAAGCAACATTCTCCACAGAAAGGTTCACAAACAGCTGGACTTCTGAAGCTGACTTAGCAGCAGCAAAAAAACAACACCTTTTGGCCTGGCGCAGACTACTAAATGTGTCTTACAGGTAAAATAACAAAAAAAGTTGCAATTAACTCCAAAGACAAAACCACTTTGATAAATCAAGACATGAGTTTCCTTTTTGGGTCGGATTGTCGTAACACTAATGAAAGAGTAGTACCTTGGGTAGATACAGTTTGGCCTAGCCACGTATCCTGTGGCATCGCCAAGGTGGAGCCATGGACCCCCCTACATCACGCTGTGCCCCCCCAACTGAAATGCCCCCCCAACTGAGCAGCTTGGGGCAGGGGGACGGCGGCCGCAGGGCACAGGGAGATGAGCGCTTCCATTGTGGAAGCGCTCATCTCCATAGTCATCTGTATCGCCGTCCTCAGGAGAGCGATACAGATGCCTGTGCTAGTGCGGCGGGGCAGGGGAGGGAGAGGCGTGTCCCTTCCCTTTCCTCTGATAGGCTGCAGGCATAAGGCAGCCTATCAGAGGACGGCGCAGGCGGCGCAATGACATCATCGTGCCGCTTGAGCCGTACAGCGCGGGACACAAGCCGAAAGAGGCCTGCATCGCATCGCTGACCTGGAGGTAAGTATAAGTGTTTTTTTATTTTTATATGTACAATAGTTTTACAGGCACATTAGGGGGGCTTTTGTTACTGGCACATTGGGGGGCTCTAAGCTCTTGTTACTGGGCTGGCACATGATGGGGGGCTCTTATTACTGGCACTTGATGGGGGGGCTCTTACTGGCACATAGGGGGCTCTTGTTACTGGCACATGGGGGGCTCTTGTTACTGGCACATTGGGGGGCTCTTGTTACTGGCACATGATGAGGGGGCTCTTATTACTAGCACATTGGGGGCTCTTGTTACTGGCACATGATGGAGGGCTCTTATTACTGGCACATGATGGAGGGCTCTTATTTCTGGCACATGATGGGGTGCTCTTATTACTGGCACATGATGGGGGGCTTATTACTGGCAGATGATGGGGGGCTCTTGTTACTGGCACATTGGGGGCTCTAAGCTCTTGTTACTGGGCTGGCAAATTGGGGGCTCTTGTTACTGGCACATGATGGGGGCTCTTGTTACTGGCACATGATGAGGGGGCTCTTATTATTGGCACATGATGGGGGGCTTATTACTGGCACATGATGGGGGGCTCTTGTTACTGGCACATTGGGGGGCCCTAAGCTCTTGTTACTGGGCTGGCACATTATGGGTGGGCTCTTAATGGCACAAAGGGGGCTCTTGTTACTGGCACATGGGGGTGCTCTTATTACTGGCACACGATGGGGGGGCTGGATTCTTATTACTAGCACATTGGGGGCTCTTATTACTGGCACATGATGGGGGCTCTTATTACTGGCATGTGATGGGGGCTCTTATTACTGGAACATGATAGGGGGACTCTTGTTTCTGGCACATGATGGGGGTGCTCTTATTACTGGCACAGGATGGGGGGCTCTTATTACTGGCACATGATGGGGGCTCTTATTACTGGCACATGATGGGGGCTCTTATTACTGGCACATGATGGGGGGCTCCTATTACTGGCACATGATTGGGTCTCTTGTTACTGGCACATTGGGGAGGCTCTTGTTATTGGCACATGACGGGGGGCTCTTGTTACTGGCACATGATGGGAAGGCTCTTATTACTGGAATGTGATGGGGGTTCTTATTACTGGCACGTGATGGGGTTCTTATTACTGGCACATGATTGGGGGGCTTATTACTGGCACATGATGGGGGGCTCTTGTTACTGGCACATTGGGGGGGCTCTTATTACTGGCACGTGATGGGGCTCTTATTACTGGCACATGATGGGGGGCTCTTATTACTGGCACATGCTGGGGGGCTCTTGTTACTGGCACATTGGGGGGCTCTTATTACTGGCACATGATGGGGGCTCTAATTACTGGCACGTGATGGGGGCTGAGCTTTTATTACTGGCACGTGATGGGGGGCTCCTATTACTGGTACATGATGTGGGGCTCTTATTACTGGCACATGATGGGGAGGCTCTTATTACTGGCACATGATGGGGGCTCTTTTTACTGGCACATGATGGGGGCTCTTGTTACTGGCACATGATGGGGGGCTCTTGTTACTGGCACATGATGGGGGGCTCTTATTTCTGGCACGTGATGGGGGGCTCTTATTACTGGCATATGATGGGGGGCTCTTATTACTGGCATGTGATGGGGGCTCTTATTACTGGAACATGATAGGGGGACTCTTGTTTCTGGCACATGATGGGGGTGCTCTTATTACTGGCACAGGATGGGGGGCTCTTATTACTGGCACATGATGGGGGCTCTTATTACTGGCACATGATGGGGGCTCTTATTACTGGCACATGATGGGGGGCTCCTATTACTGGCACATGATTGGGTCTCTTGTTACTGGCACATTGGGGAGGCTCTTGTTATTGGCACATGACGGGGGGCTCTTGTTACTGGCACATGATGGGAAGGCTCTTATTACTGGAATGTGATGGGGGTTCTTATTACTGGCACGTGATGGGGTTCTTATTACTGGCACATGATTGGGGGGCTTATTACTGGCACATGATGGGGGGCTCTTGTTACTGGCACATTGGGGGGGCTCTTATTACTGGCACGTGATGGGGCTCTTATTACTGGCACATGATGGGGGGCTCTTATTACTGGCACATGCTGGGGGGCTCTTGTTACTGGCACATTGGGGGGCTCTTATTACTGGCACATGATGGGGGCTCTAATTACTGGCACGTGATGGGGGCTGAGCTTTTATTACTGGCACGTGATGGGGGGCTCCTATTACTGGTACATGATGTGGGGCTCTTATTACTGGCACATGATGGGGAGGCTCTTATTACTGGCACATGATGGGGCTCTTTTTACTGGCACATGATGGGGGGCTCTTGTTACTGGCACATGATGGGGGGCTCTTGTTACTGGCACATGATGGGGGGCTCTTATTTCTGGCACGTGATGGGGGGCTCTTATTACTGGCATATGATGGGGGGCTCTTATTACTGGCACTTGATTGAGGGCACTTATTACTGGCACATTATTGGGGGCACTTATTACTGGCACATTATTAGGGGCACTTATTACTGGCACATTATTGGGGGCACTTATTACTGGCACATTATTGGAGGGAACTATGGGGGCATCTACTGAGGCCACAAAGAAGGGATATTTTATATGGGGGGCTCTGTACAGTAGCATTTTATTTTGGGACACATTATAGTGGGTACTATGGGGAAGGGGGAGAGGAGTACTATGGGGTCATCTACGGGGGCACTAAGAAGGGGTATTTTATACTTGCAAATTATGGGGGACACTGAGGGCATCTACTGGGGCACTATATATGGGGCATTTTATATTGGTACATTATGGGGGGCATAGGAGGAAGGGGGAGTAGAGCACTATGGGGGCACTGTATAGGGATATTTTATACTGGCACATTATGGGGCACTATGGGGACATTAGCTCAACTGGGGGTATTACAAGGGGGTATTTTTTGCACTGTCACATTATAAGGAGAATTATTTCTACTGGGGGGGAAATATGGTGGTCTTTATTACTCCCCCATGGTATGAGCCCCCTAGTAGCAGCACCAGTCTCTCCTTGCTCTGCGACCCCACTGCCCCTTCTCCAAATCCTTATTATGAAGTCTTTCTCATTAGGATAAAACACAACATCAGCGCCACAGAGCTCACAGCCAAGTGTTGAAGTGGTGTCCGAGATCCCCAAGGGCCAAGCCAAGTAATTCTAAGTTTTCATGTGAAATATGTTTGTTAAACACATATAGCATACACTATGCCACACAATATACAGTAATCCTCTACACTGTGTAGTCTGTTCTATAAGCACCATTTTTTTGTGGTGGCGGACAGAGAATAATCTGGAAGTGCCCCTCCAGAGACCAGGCTCTGGATCCGCCACTGGTCTGGACCGCTCACAGGAGTATACATTTCTTCTAAGCTGTAATCCGTATCCTCTGACCTGCAGAAATCAGCACTTGCTCTGTAACAACTAACAGGCAGTGCCTGTAGGCTGTAGCCTGGGCTGTTACTGAAGCTAGCTGAGTGGTGTAAGGAAGGTACTAGTAGAGATGAGCAGCGCTGAATCCTGATTTAAAGTTAAAGTTACCGCAGGATATGGATTACAGTTTAGAAATGTCAAATGTACACTCCTGTGAGCGGCGGTGAGCGAGATCTGTGGATGACACTGTTATGGGGAGGGGGATCTGTGGATGACACTGTTATAGGGAGGGGGATCTGTGAATGACACTGTTATAGGCAAGGGGATCTGTGGATGACACTGTAATGGAGGGGGAAATGAGGATGACACTGTCATAGGGTGGATGACACATATAGCATAAGATGCTATATACGGTATGTGTCATCCACAGATCCCCCTCCATAACAGTGTCATCCACAGATCCCCCTCCATAACAGTGTCATCCACAGATCCCCCTCCATAACAGTGTCATCCACAGATCCCCCTCCATAACAGTGTCATCCACAGATCCCCATAACAGTGTCATCCACAGATCCCCCCCATAGCAGTGTCATCCACAGATCCCCCTCCATAACAGTGTCATCCACAGATCCCCCCATAGCAGTGTCATCCACAGTTCCCTCTCCCTATAAAAGTCTTGTTCAAAGGCAACTAGGACATGTTTAAATCTGAGTGATTGTTTAGTTTTTTTAAACCACAGACAGCTGGACTTTTCTTCCCTGTTGCGGTTTTAGGTATTGGGTAAAGTATTGCAGCATTTCTAAGCATACTTGTGTAAATGTATTATTGTTATAGCTGCCCCCCCCCCTCCTACTTTTGTCCTGGCCCCCAGTGTGCCCCCCCCCCCCCCAAATTTTGAAAGCTAGAGACGCCACTGCACGTATCTAAATACTCTGTTTATGTCAGAATGCTTTGTTGAATGCCAACCCCCACCACCATGCCTAATATTCAGAATATAGGACATGTGTTCTGCCATCTCCATCTTGATTTAAACCTAATATGAAGAATATAGCCCCGATTTATCAAACTGGCTTTGTCTTTATTTTTGAGTAAATTGCAACTTTTTTCTCAAAAGACACATTTATCAATAGTCTGCAACAGGTCAAAGTTATTGTTTTTCTCCTGCTAAGTCAGCTTCAGAAATCCAGCTGTTTGCCATCATTCCTGGGGAGTACATTGATATTTAGGCTTATTTATCATAGGAATTGTCTCATAAAATTGTCTTAGCTTTTGAAGGTGAAAATAAGTCAGAATGTGAAATGTTTGGTCTGTGTTAAATTCAGCAAGTGTCCTGTGCACATTTTTTTTTAATTTAGCTCACAGACCTTTAACAAACTTCAAATTGTCCCTAATGTATAAATCAGGGACTATGTGTCTTTACATTATTATGAAGATAAAAGAAAGATAGGAGGCAGCGCCTCATGTGTGGTGTTGTATAATAATTGGTACATGGGGTAAGTAAAAACTCTTACCAGATGATGTTGTGACGAGTCACAACACCTATAAAAAGCTTGTGCTGATTTTCCCGATCAGCGTGCGGGATGCCTGCGCTGCTGCCTCGGTTCCAGCCCCGTGCCTTGGAAGCATTCGTCGGGGAGTAGTTCGTTGCAGAAGAAGAAAGAAAATGAACCTTTTGGATGGCGCTGTCAGTAGGAGTCAGAAACAGGTAAGTATTCATAAAACAATACTTTTTATTTGCAGTCAACGCGTTTCAGGGGCGGAGGGCCCCCTTCATCAGGACAATATACAATGTATATAGGGCCCCCTTTCCTGATGAAGGGGGCCCTCCGCCCCTGAAACGCGTTGACTGCAAATAAAAAGTATTGTTTCATCAATACTTACCTGTTTCTGACTCCTGCTGACAGCGCCATCCAAAAGGTTCATTTTCTTTCTTCTTCTGCATCTTTACATTATTATGACATTCAAGTAAACTACTCACTGTAACATAATTCTGCATATATATGGAAATTGTTTACTTTATTTTTTGTATTATAGTAAAATACAAGAAATAACCTTTCCATCCACATGATTTTACTACCTTACAAAAATCTTTCAGCCATTTGCTAAAGTGGATCTGTATCATCTCAAACTTCTCTAGATATGTAATGGAGGCTCTTTGCCCATCTATTCTCTAATATTACAGTTTTCTATGTCAAAGCACACGAGGGAGCACAACTGCAGTGAGCCCCTGAGGAGCCGATGCAGAGGAGGGGAGTGGAAATGGCCCTGTGGAGTTGACGTGTCATGATGTGTCCCTCAGGCCATCACTCCATGGGGTTCGGTGCAGTAAAAAAATAGTTTGAATAATCAGGCCAGAAGCAAACGTATAACAGTCTCTCTTTACTTAATGCAAACTTGTGGTGCATCCTGCAGTTTAAAATACAAAGTTCGGTTTCTGCCACCAGATGAGGAGGTATAGTGGCTGCTTTAACGGCAATTGGTTGGCACTTGTGGATATATGTGTTCACTGAAGTACAGGCTTAATGTTAGTTAGCAATGGTTTAGGCAGGGAGTGGTGTCTGATCAGTTGTCCCGCACCTTGCAGCATTGTCTGAAAAGCTGTATTTCGCTGATCACTTTGCTGCTTTGTCTCTCAAGTAGTTTCTTGAGGCAGGATTAAGTTATTCTCACAGGGGAAGAATGACTGGTTCTTGAGTTTTTCCCTGTAGTGTTGGTCTCACAGAGGAATAAGATACAGTTCCTGGGAGTGGGAGCAGGGAGACCATTGCTCCTCTGCTGGAATAAATCGCATAGCATCACATTGCATAACATTGCATATAAAATAGTAAACAATCACAGGTACCCTTATGTCTGGGGTACTACAAAACCACACATTCAGAAAAAGTTCCTTTTACAGCAAGGCGCACCAATTACTGGCATTTACCATTTACCCTCCGTCCTTTTTCTTACAGATTGGTCAACTAGCCAAGGATCATTGGGAATATTACATTTAGTCATTCTAAATTATCTTCCCAAATGACTTAAGTGCTATATAGTCTATAGTAATATAGTGATATTGTAGTAGACATATATTACCTTAAGAAAGAATTTGATACATTGATGGCATCTGTCTGAAAAGATCATCGATCAAACTGAATTTCTAAGCCTTTTCCCCGGCATCTGCAGTTGTTGTTAGTTTGTCCTCAAGAAACATTATTGTGTCTGGCCAAGACTGTAGAGTATAAATTATTGATCCATGCCATTCCTCTTTAAAAATCACAAAATAATCTTCCAACTGCACATGTAGATGGGCACATTTTGAAGAAATGCTGGATTATGAATTACGTGTCTCAGGCAAGCATTAAGGAGGGTGGAAGGAAATAACACACAAGTCTGGGAAATCAACATAATCACACGAAATACAACACAGAATATAATTCAAAGCACTTCTAACATCATTAAATATAGCATGCTTCAAATTGAGAAAGCAGCCATTTGTTACATAGCAATTTTAAGGAATGTGATTACCTAAGCTATATTTTTCTAACATCACTTGATGGATATTATTACTACTGAAAGGAAAGCTTATATTAAAAAAAAAGAAGAAACAAAGAAAAATGTATGTTACATTAGATAAGAAATGTAGTGTCAGTGCAGAAACAGATAAGGGCCATTATGACAGAAGTCCAGGGACAGGACCTGCTCTGTTCAATCTCAGTAAGTACAAAAGTATACTATTTAATAATGTATTAAAAGCCATTCAGCATCCTTTCTATTGCACAGATGGTATAACCAGAGGCATAACTAGAATGTTATGGGCCCCAATGCAAATTCTGTAACAGATCCTCAACCTAGCATGCAATGTTCATAATACGGTCCTCCTCATATGGGGCAAAGGGACATTTTGGCCCCTCAGAATCCAGGGCTCATGTGTGACTATTTGTATTCATATACAGTATGTAAGAAATTATTTGGTACAGTTTTGGTAATTACTACAAAGAAAAAAACAAGCAAACAACATAACAACACTATCAAAGCACTAAATACAATATATATACTGTATATATAAATATATATATAAATATATATATATATATATATATATATATATATATAAACACTCCATTTGATATGATAAATAAATATGAGGTTCTTAGGAAATATATTTTGATCTAAAAATATCTGTGCCCACCTACCACTGAAAAGTCACCTCAATCTGTGCAGGAACCCACTCTATTTAATACCTATCTCTATGCCAGTGGGCCAGTGGGCATCTATACTGTGTACAATTGTTATCCATGTGGGCCATAAATCATCCAATAAGAGGAAGAGGAAAACTCAGCTATATGTATTACACTAATTAAAAGAAATTGGTGTTATCTCCATCAACTTTCCCTTTGGAGTGTGACCACTGGATTAGAGACGTCTAGAGAGCTGACAACGGGGATAGGTTCTGGACAAGGTTTCCCTTGTCAGGGCAATGAAACCGTATTAGGTGGTCATCAGTTTTTTTTTTTTTAACCTAGGCAGCCAGGGCTTGCAAGGGAAAAGTTACCACGGTTCAATTTTCACCACTACAAGGCATCTTAAGTACAACTACCATATGGAATCCTTTATTGTGTTCTCCTCACTCCATGGCCTATACATTTTTTTTTTATATTTTGCTGCATTTAAGAATAATGTAAAAATGACAGCCCGGCAGGTCCAGCTATATGGGTTACAACTAGTGTTGAGCAAAGCATTCAAAGCAGAATTCAGTCTGAAGTTTAGGAAAACTTAAATTCACAACAAATCCGAATTTCCACATGCTTCTTGGTAGCAAATAATTTTTTTCCTAAAATAGAGGCTGCATGTGTTACAAAGTAAAAGTAAGAAGTCCACGAATGCGAGATCACACATGATGCAGCCAGCCAATCCGCAGATAGCCCTCCCCTGTAATGTCACAGCCCTATAAAACCCTCATCCCACGCAGTCTCCGCCATTGTCCTATACGCTGAACATAGGGAGAGACGAGGCAAGCACTCATGCGCTAGGGACAGTGTTGGTGAAAATTATTAATAAAAGAATATTGGCGAGAGAGAGTGCAAGGGCAGTACAGGGAGAATGCCAGGGAGACTTATGTTGCATCAGTTTTATTTATTTATTCCTACACCAGCCATAATTGTATTTCAATACCAATAAGATGGAAGCCTTTATTATTCTGGTACCAAGGAGCTAACCTATACCATCCAGTCTGCACCCCAGGTCTTAAACTGTCATATTTTTTTTTTATTTGCTAGATTTTAGAACAAGGCATGTATACCTGAGTTAGTCTGTCATTGATTGTCAAAAGATCTGTAATTACCTTATAATGACAGCTTTTATTAATGTCTCCTGTCCCTTTCCACTGGTCCCTTAAAAGACCGTTGCTATGGCTTGTCTGTCTTCCCTTTAGTAGAACCAGAATACAGACAGGCATTGCTTGCCTGCATTAGAGAGGAGAGACATTAGCAGGCACTAGGGAAAGTCGTAGAAAAGACTTTAAAACTTTTTGGGGGGGCTGAATAGAAGTTCAGGAAAAGATCATTAGAAGTTCAGGGAAAGGATAGGGAGGAATTATTCCACACTATAAAAGGAGAACAGGGCCCAAAAGAGGACTGTACAGCCTGGGTAATAGGAGCAATCCTATTACACCTTGCTGCACTGACTGGGGATCCAAATTGCCATTACACTGCTGCTTTTAGGTTTGCAATAGATTCATACCTCTGTAATTCCAGCAAACCTTGCTTGTTATTGGGGTGCAAGTGCTGTGTGATACAGCCATGAATAGGGTGTATTAACTAGAAAATATTTGTACGTCTTATTAGCCTTTGTGTGGTGCAGTTATGTTCTAAAGCATTTTTTGGGGTGTATTAGTGGAAAAAAGGGCTTATTAGCCATTCAGAGGCTTTTAAAATGAAGGCATGTTAGCCGTTGTGCGGTGAAGTGACAAAATTACAGCCTTTTTTGGGGTGTATTAGTGGGGAAAAAAAGTCTTATTAGCCCTTGTGCAGTGCAGTTATATGTTTTAAAACCTTTTTTTCTGGTGTATTAGCGGGGAAAAAAAGTCTTATTAGCGGTTCAGCTGTGTAGTTATATGACCTAAAGCCTTTTTTGTGGTGTATTAGTGGAAAAAAGGCTTGTTAGATGATGTGCGGTGAAGTGACCAAATTACAGCCTTTTTTAGGGTGTATTAGTGGGAAAAAAATTCTTATTTGCCGTTCGGCGGTGTAGGTATATGTTTTAAAGCCTTTTTTTGGGGGTGTATTAGTGAGGGGGGGAGGCTTGTTAACCGTTGTACGGTGAAGTGACAAAATTATGGCATTTTTGGAGGTGTACTAATTTCCTTTTTATTTATTTATTTGATCTAACAGTATGTCAGGCAGAGAAGTGACAGGCCCTGCACAGGGGAGGGGCAGAGTCCTAAATGCTTTTGGCGCAGGCACAGGCCACAGCAGAGTAAGGGGGCGTGGCAGCAGGGGTCACTTTGAGAGGCCTGAGATCTCTGTGTCATCTAGCGGTTGTATCTTGACCAGCAACCCAGCGGTGCTTGAATGGTTGACTCTGTCATCCACTTCATCCCAAGTGACATCAGACGCCCCCAGCCATGGGTCGGTGGGTTCGTCAGACACAACCCTTAGTTGGTATGGCTAGGGGGTACGCCCTGTGCCCTCACCTGTGCTCAACCTGCCTGTCCTTTTCTGTTCCCTCTGTGCCAGAGAAGTATTATATGCTGTGGTCTCAGCTACACTATACAGTGAGGACGCACTACTAGAGGACAGTCAGCAGCTACTGCCTAGCCAAGATCTGGTGGAGACATCCGCCGTTTTCTCCGGTAGGCTGACAAGTAGTGATGAGGAAAGTGGTGTAGGAGCTGGTGTAGCGAGCGGTCAGGCTCCTGGCTCAGAGACCGTTGAGGAGGACATCAGTGACGTGCAGACAGTACTCGATGATGACGTAGCCGATCGCAATTGGGAGCCGGGTGACGAAGGGGCTTCATCAACATCGGGAGAAGAGGGTGGCAGCTAGCACGTGAGGCAGCGGTGGGGGCCAGTAAGTCGGTAGCGTGGCCAGGAGTCAGCAGGGTGGCAGCAATGGGAGGTCGGGAGCCAAATGTGCCCGGGGTAGACCACCCACTTCGCAGGAGCCTATCTGCCCAGAAAGTAGTGGTGCAGGGGTTCACGGAGGCAGCGGTGGGTAGCAGTCAGTGCAGGGTGTTGGGCTAAAATCTACTCGGCGGTGTGGCAGTTTTTTGTTAAGCCGCAGAAGGAGGTGAACATGGCCATTTGCCAAATCTGTGGGAAGAAGGTGAAGCGTGGCCAGGGTGCCAACATATACAGAATCACCATAAAGTGGCCTGGGAGAACCGTGGCTCCGATGTGGTGGTGCAGCCTGCCGCAACCTGCCGCTACATTACCCAGTGGCACGCACCCGATTTAAGGCAGTAAAGGCTCCACCACCTCAGCCGAAGGGAGCTGTCTGTCCTTCCCATCATCTACCGGTCCTGATGCTCCTGCTCCTCATCCGCCTACTCCTCGTCACTCATTTCGTCAGCTGTCGATCACCGAAGCGATTGCCAAGAGACAGTAATACGCGTGTTGTCATCCTATGGTGCAGAAGCTGAATGTGCTCCTGGCAAAGATGCTGGTACTGCAGTCCCTCCCTTTCCAAGTGGTGGACTCTGCACATTTCAGAAAAATAATAGCTTGTGCCGAGCCAAGGTGGAGAGTCCCAAGCCATCATTTCTTTGCAAAAAAGGCAGTACCAGCCCTGCACAAATATGTAGAACAGAAGGTGGGCCAGTCCCTGAGCCTGTTGGTGTCTGCGAAAGTGCACGGCAGCGCCGATGTGTGGAGCTGTAACTACGGTCAGTGACAATACATGTCCTTTACGGCCCACTGGGTGAATGTGGTTACCTGCCCAGCCACACCAGCTACTTGGCCAGATGACGCTGCTTCAGCCTCCACGTTCTCACGTCGTTGGTCCTGCGACAACCTGTCACTTACCAGTAGGAGGAGCTCCCGGCCGGACACAGACATCGCAGCAGCCAGCAGGTAAGTATGATGCTTCTACTATTGCTAAGTAACCATGGCAACCGGGACTGTAGTAGCATCCTGGTTGCCATGGTTACCGATCGGAGCCCCAGCCATTAAACTGGGACTCCGATCGGAACTCCGCTGCCACCAATGATCGGGGGGGGGGGGGGGAGAAGGGAGGCCGCACACTGCCACCAATGTTATCAATGCAATAGAGGGAAGGAGGGGGGGCCGGGGGAGGCCGCACACTGCCACCAATGTTATTAATGCAATTGAGGGAGGGAGGGGGGGCTGGGGGAGGCCGCACACTGTGCCACCAACGTATTAATACAATAGAGGGAGGAAGGGGGGGCCGGGTGAGACCGCACACTGTGCCACCAACGTATTAATACAATAGAGGGAGGAAGGGGGGGCGGGGGGGGCGCACACTGTGCCACCAATGTTATTATTACAATAGAGGGAGGGAGGGGAGGCCGCACACTGCCACCAATGTTATTAATGCAATAGAGGGAGGGAGGGAGGGGGGGCCGGGGGAGGCCGCACACTGCCACCAATGTTATTATTACAATAGAGGTAGGGAGGGGGGGTCACACTGGCGACCAATGAAATTTAAACTGGGGAGGGAGGGGGGTCTGCCCCCTGCTGCTGGCAGCCCCGGATCTCTTACAGGGGGCTATAATACGCACAATTAACCCCCTCAGGTGCAACACCTGAGGGATTAATTGTACGGATCACGGCCCCCTGTAAGAGATCGGGTGCTGCCAGGCAGCAGGGGGCAGTCATGTACACAGTTCGTTGTATATTCTATGGGAACGCCTCTGTGTTAGAATATACTGTCTGAAAAAGCTTTTATGCAGACGGATCTTCGGATCCGTCTGTATGAAAGTAACCTACGGCCACGGATCACTGACACAGATGCCAATCTTGTGTGCATCCGTGTTCTTTCACGGACCCATTGACTTGAATGGGTCCGTGAACCGTTGTCCGTCACAAAAATAGGACAGGTCCTATTTTTTTGACGCACAGGATACACGGATCACGGTCTCGGCTGCAAAACGGTGCATTTTCCGATTTTTCCACGGACCCATTGAAAGTCAATGGGTCCACGAAAAAAAACGGAAAACGGCACAACGGCCACGGATGCACACAACGGTCGTGTGCATGAGGCCTTAGACAAAGAAGATTATAGCACTATATTAGCTAAATTGCTCTATATTAGATTTTTTTCGAATATTCGCTATATTGCTATAACTTAGTTTTTTTGAATATTCGTAATATTCTAAAACAAGAATATATAGCAATATAGCGAATATTCAAAAAAAACGAATATAGAGCAATTTAGCTAATATAGTGCTATAATCTTTTTTTTTATAGTTGTAATTTTTTTCCAATTTGAACTTCAGATGAGAAAAAAATTACAACTATTAGACAAAGAAGATTATAGCACTATATTAGCTAAATTGCTCTATATTCGTTGTTTTTTTCGAATATTCGCTATATTGCTATAACTTCGTTTTTTCGAATATTCGTAATATTCTAAAACAAGAATATATAGCAATATAGCGAATATTCCCCCAAAAAAAATTAGAGCAATTTAGCTAATATAGTGCTATAAACTTCTTTGTCTAATAGTTGTAATTTTTTTCTCATCTGAAGTTCAGATTGGAAAAAAATTACAACTATAAAAAAAAAGGTTATAGCAC
This sequence comes from Bufo gargarizans, assembly GCF_014858855.1. Classification (NCBI taxonomy): domain Eukaryota; kingdom Metazoa; phylum Chordata; class Amphibia; order Anura; family Bufonidae; genus Bufo; species Bufo gargarizans. Next base: position 691,328,091 of record NC_058080.1, on the reverse strand, counting down.
TATATTAGCTAAATTGCTCTATATTCGTTTTTTTCGAATATTAGCTATATTGCTATAACTTAGTTTTTTTGAATATTCGTAATATTCTAAAACAAGAATATATAGCAATATAGCGAAAATTCAAAAAAACTAATATAGAGCAAAATTCGCAAACACTCCTAAAGTCAAGTATATTGCAGCCTTCTTATTGGCCCACAAGCTAGAAGCAGGGAGGGATCATGTGTACTGATAAAAAAAAAATATAGAAAAAAACGAAAAAAAAAATCGAACATTCGAAATTACGAATATATATAACTATATCTTACAATGTTTTGCACTCGCGCGGAAAAATCGCGCATGTTCCCGCAACGCACCCACACCCGCAACGCCCGTCTGAAAGAGGCCTAAGACACAGTGGCGTGGGTATTCCTGATTTATAGTGATTCGTAAGAAATTAATTCGTAACAATTAAATGTTTTGGCTAACTTCGGTGAAGTTGCCAAATCAGATTTTTTTTAAACTTCGCTCATCTCTAGTTACAAATTGGCCAACCACTCAAGGATCTATTCCATTTCCTAAGAAGGATGGAAACAATCAGAAGCAAACTTCAACCACCGAGTATTAGTAGTGTATGGTGGTATTAGGTGGTAATTGAATTACATCATTATGTGGGAACTATGGTAGATGGTAATATTATATAGGCTCTTTAAGGAAGTATAATATGCAAATATATATTGTAACTCATAAGACATTGATCTTCATCCTAGGTGGTGTCAGAAGAAACTTGTCCATTTATAATAATTGTTAACAGGCTGCAAAAGAGTTCAAATAACAACGCTCAATTAGTTTTGTATAGTTTTTTTTCTTGGGTGGGTTCACATCAGCATTATGTATTCCGTTATGGCTTTCCGTTATAACATGGTTATAACGGAAAAAAAACGAGTCCAAAAGACGGAAGTCAAAATGGAAGCCTTTAAGATGCATTCAGTTTTGATCCTTCATAATACAAGTCTATGGGCAGCATAACGTAAACCTGGAGGGATCCGCTATGCTGCCCATAGACTTGCATTATGCCGGAATGCAAAACGGAAGCCTTTAAAAGGCATTCTGTTTTGCTTTCCGTCATAATAGAAGTCTATGGGAATCATAACGGATCCGTCTGACTCCCGTTATGCAGAACGGACAAAAAAGTCCTGTCGACAGGACTTTATTTTCCATCTTGCATAACGGGAACCAGATGGATCCGTTTTGGTTCCCATAGACTTCTATTGTGACAGATCAAAACGGAATGCCTCTTAAAGGCTTCAGTTTTGATTTGCGTCTTATGGATTCCGTTATTTTCCATTATAACCATGTTAAAAACGGAAAGCCATTACGGAATACATAATGCTGATGTGAACCTACCTTTACTTGTAAAAATTGATTGTAAAATGCACAGCCAGTATTAATACTGGCCATGCGTCTCAGAAATAATTTTTTACAGAAAAAAAATTTTTTTTACAAAAAAATTTAAATAAAGCTTTGCTGTTTCAATTCTTTTGCAGGCTGTGAACAATCATTAAGGCCTCATGCACACGACAGTATTTTTTTGCGGTCCGCAAAACGGGGTTCCGTTGTTCCGTGATCCGTGTCCGTTTTTGCTTCCGTGTTTCTTCCTTTATTTTTGGAGGATCACCAGACATGAAGGAAAGTTAAAAAAAAATCTAAGTCAAGTCTGCCATGCAAATGATAGGAAAAAAACGGACGCAGATGCGCGGATGACAATCTTGTGTGCCTCCGTGTTTTTTCACGGGCCCATTGACTTGAATGCGGATGACAAACGGTGCATTAGCCGAGTTTTCCACTGACCCATTGAAAGTCAATGGGTCCGCAGAAAATCACGGAAAACGGAACAACGGACACGGGACACAACAACGGTTGTGTGCATGAGGCCAAAAAAAGAAATACATTTCTTGTGACACCACCTAGGATGAAGATCAAAGCCGTATTAATTATAATATATATTTTGATTGCCCTTTCCAGGTTTCACTTTTGGTCTAAATTCCAAAAGAGAGTTTGGTCAAGTCAAATACAGTAAGTGAGATAAATAAATATCCTGTAAAACTTAAAAAATTATGGGACATTGAATGACCCTAGTTACCTGTTAGGCTATATTAGAGATTCCATAAGGCACAGATCCATAGTCCTGCACCTATGGAACTTTATAGACTCATACTGTACCCCCTTACTGAATAAAGAACAAGGTCTTCTCATGGATTCCAAGAGACTGTGCAAGAAAAAAGCTATCATGGAAAGTCAAAAGTGTCCTGCTTAATTGCATGCTGTTTTTCGGAGGTATTCTCCCACAGTACCATTGCTTCAAGAAAAATATCGTGAATCACAGTGTGCCATGGACGGGTTCTGTGCACATGGTTTCTCACCCAACTAGAGAAGACAGTTAAAAGTCTGGGCACCATGTTGGTATCTTTTTCTAGGTAAAGATCATTAATTGAGTATATCCGTAACACGTCAACAGCAATACAGTAGAAGCAGTCTTTTGCAATGAAGCCTGAGACATTAAAGTTTGGTCAAGTCAAATACAGTAAGTGGGATAAATACATATCTTGTAAAACTTTTGAAAAAAATATGAGACATGGAATGACCCCAGTTCCATGTTAAGACTATATTTGAGGTTCCACGAGGCACAGATCTATAGTCCTGCACCCATGGAATTTTATAGACTCATACTGTACCTCCTTACTGAAAAAAGAACAAGGTCTTCTCATGGACTCCAAGAGGCTGTGCAAGAAAAAAACTATAATGGAAAGTCAAAAGTGTCCTGCTTCATTGCATGCTGTATTTAGGAGGTATTCTCCCAGAGTACCATTGTTTCAAGAAAAATACAGTGTGCCATGGACGTGTCCTGTGCACATGGTTCCTCACCCAACTAGAGAAGACAGTTAAACCTCTGGGCACCATGTTGGTATCTTTTTCTAGGTAAAGATCATTAAATGAGTATATTCGTAACAAGTCAACCGCGATACTGTAGAAGCAGTTTTTTGCAATCAAGCCTGATACATTCAAGCTTTGCCATATTGTAAGGTCACAACAAGTAGTCTATTAGAGCTCTTGCGACAGTGATATATTTATCAGATAACATTAGTCCTGACCTCCTGTACCGGAGAGCCCAAGTGAATGTTCGATAATCTCAGCCAATGATCTTTGGAGAACAAAACTTCTGTATATTCAGTTATGTCATCCATAAATAAACTATTTTCCAGCACGGAAAATAAAATAAATCATATGAGCTCTGAATGAAGTGAAGGAGTACTATTGGGAGACATTGTTTGTTATTTCATGAGTCAAGCCAAATACTGCTCGATGAATGTTTCCTTTAAGCAAATCCACCTGGAAAGGACATAGTTAAGAAGTTTGTGACATGCGGACTCTTTTTGTGAGGGTTACATTCAGAATCCACCTCCAGCTCAGTTTTACAGGAACTGTCATGTCTATAAACCTTTTTTTTATTTGATTAGTGGTATGGCTATAAAAGAAGCGCTCATCTCTAGCTGCCCTGCTGATGCCGCCCCCCACTTATCACCAGGGCCTCGCCGCCTAATGCGATTGCCTCACCTCGCCTAATTGGTGGTGCAACCCTGGCCATCACGTATGAACTTGGGCAAACACAGATGCCTTCAGCTGCCAAGGGCACATGCAACAGGTCAGCCAGATTCATAGGTACAAATCTTCTGACAGATGACCTTTAAAGCCCACAAGGTATTCAAAACATATTTTACAAAAGTCGTTAATCCTTTAAGTGTTCCACAAGAATTAATGGAAAATAGAGATACAATTTCAAAATTTCACTTTTTTGGCAGATTTTCCATTTTAATATTTTTTTTCCAGTTACAAAGCAAGGGTTAACAGCCAAACCAAACTCAATATTTATGGCCCTGGTTCTGTAGTTTACAGAAATACCCCATATGTGGTCGTAAACTGCTGTACGGGCACACGGCAGGGCGCAGAAGGAAAGGAATGCCATATTTTTGGAAGGCAGATTTTGCAGGACTGGTTTTTTGACACCATGTCCCATTTGAAGCCCCCCTGATGCACCCCTAGAGTAGAAACTCCAAAAAAGTGACCCCATTTTAGAAACTATGGGATAGGGTGGAAGTTTTGTTGGTACTAGTTTAGGGTACATATGATTTTTGGTTGCTCTATATTACACTTTTTGTGAGGCAAGGTAACAAGAAATAGCTTTTTTGGCACCGTTTTTTTTTTTGTTATTTACAACATTCATCTGACAGGTTAGATCATGTGGTATTTTTATAGAGCAGATTGTCACGGACGAGACGATACCTAATATGTTTACAATTTTTTTATTTATGTAAGTTTTACACAATGATTTCATTTTTGAAACAAATAAAATCATGTTTTAGTGTTTCCATAGTCTGAGAGCCATAGTTTTTTCAGTTTTTGAGTGATTATCTTAAGTAGGGTCAAATTTTTTGCAGGATGAGATGATAGTTTGATTGGAACTATATTGGGGTGCATATGACTTTTTGATTACTAGCTATTACACTTTTTGTGATGTAAAGTGACAAAAAATTGTTTATTTAGCACAGTTTTTATTTTTTATTTTTTACGGTGTTCATCTGAGGGCTTAGGTCATGTGATATTTTTATAGAGCCTGTCTATACGGACGCGGCGATACCTAATTTTCCCCCTATGTTTTACCATTTTTTCTTTTTTACTTTATTTGTGGAAAATGACATTTTTGTTTATTTTTACTTGAAACTTTTAATTATTTTTTAGGGAAACTTTATTTTTTCAACTTTTTTTTCACTTTATTTTTTGTCCCACTTTGGGACTTTAACTTTTGGGGGTCTAATCCTTTACAATTCATTCCAATACTTCTGTATTGGAATGCATTGGCTGTATGAGTAATACAGTGAGTATTACTCATACAGCTTCCGGCCTGTGAGATCCAGGGGGCTGGATCTCACAGGCTCGTCACCGGAAGGCAGCGATCGCTGGGGGGTCAGAGGACCCCCCCCCCTCCCCGTGCATTTAGCCAAGGTGTCTGCTCAACGATTTGAGCAGACACCTTGCTCCGATCACCGCCCGGTGATGGGAAATACACATGACGTACCGGTACGTCATGTGCCCTTAAGTACCTGGACAACATCCCGTACCGGTACGTCATGTGTCCTGAAGAGGTTAATACTTTTTCTATAGAGGGTGTCTGAAGTGACTTGTGACATCTGTCCAATACCTTCTGTGTGTCAGGGCCAGAGATAGGAAAAATAGAAGTTAAAATTACTATATTTTTTCCTTCATTTTCAATACTTTTTCTATAGAGAGTGTCTGCAGTGACTTGTGACATCTGTCCAATACCTTCTGTGTGTCAGGCCAGAGAAAGGAAAAATAAAAGTGAAAATTACTATATTTTTCCTTCATTTTTAATACTTTTTCTATATAGGGTGTCTGCAGTGACTTGTGACATCTGTCAAATACCTTCTGTGTGTCAGGGCCAGACATAGGAAAATATAAGTGAAAATTACTATATTGTTTTCTTCATTTTCAATACTTTTTCTATAGAGGGTGTCTGCAGTGACTTGTGACATCTGTCCAATGCCTTCTGTGTGTCAGGCCAGAGATAGGAAAAATATAAGTGAAAATTACTATATTTTTTTCCTTCTTTTTAAATACTTTTTCTATATAGGGTGTCTGCAGTGACCTGTGACATCTGTCCAATGCCTTCTGTGTGTCAGGGCCAGAGATAGGAAAAATATAAGTAAAAATTACTATATTTTTTCCTTCATTTTCAATACTTTTTCTATAGAGGGTGTCTACAGTGACTTGTGACATCTGTCCAATACCTTCTTTGTGTCAGGCCAGAGATAGGAAAAATATAAGTGAAAATTACTATATTTTTTCCTTCATTTTCAATACTTTTTCTATATAGGGTGTCTGCAGTGACTTGTGACATCTGTCCAATACCTTCTGTGTGTCAGGCCAGAGATAGGAAAAAGTGAAATCTATTTTCCTTTTTCCATACTTTTCCATACTTTTTCCATAAACTGTGCTTGCTGTGAACTGTGACATCTGTGCCACATCTTGTGTGTCAAGCATGCATATAACAATTATTGTAAAGAAGGCGAGCAGTAAGGGACAGAGAAGTGGCCGTGATGCTGATGGTTCACTCAGAGGCCGTGGCCCTGGGCGCTTTAAAACTGTGCCTGTTGCCAGAGCACAAGAAAAACAATCATGCACAATACCTAGCTTCATGTCCCAGTTTGCAGGGTGTCACAGGACAAAATTTTTGAAGTCAGACCAGTGCGACCAGGTGGTTGGTTGGATTGCAGCAGATAATGCTTCCAGTCAGTTAAGCACCACCCTCTCTTCCACAAAGTCTAGTCTCAGTAGCCAAGAGTCTGGTCAACAGAATCCTCTCCCTGATCCTTCTTCCTCCCATGGAGAGTCTGGACAAACAAGTGATCCCACACTCGGAAATTCCGAGGAGCTCTTTTCATCGCCATTACTTGATTTGGCCCTCTCGCCAAGCACGCTTGAAGAGGGACATGAGATCTTGTGCCCTGATTCCCAACCTCTTGAGCATCCACAGTCACAAGAATATGCTGGTAGGGAACGGCAATTAGTGTTTAATGAGGCTGATGATGATGAGACACAGTTGACAATGAGTCAACCGCAATAACTCGAGAGGTTGATAAAGAGGATGAGACACAGTTGTCAATCACTGAGGTTGTGGTTAGGTCAACAAATCAAGAGGATGATCAGAGTGAGGAAATATAAGAGGAGGTGGTGAACGAGGAGGTCACTGACCCAACCTGGGAAGGTGGAAAGCTGAGCCAGGACAGCAATACAGAGGGGGAGGGATCTGCAGCACCGCAACAGGCTGGAAGAGGCAGTGGGGTGACAAACGGGAGAAGGCGGGCCACACCAAACAGGCCCGCAAATGTTCCATGGAGCACCCCCTAGCGTAAATCTCCCTTGCCAAGGTGTAGGTGTTCCGCAGTATGGCACTTTTTTGAGGAAAGTGCGGACGACAAAAGAATAGTAGTTTGCAACCTGTGCCACACCAAAACTAGCAACCTCACCAGCATGATACACCACATGGCATCCAAGCAGCGTAATAAGTGGGACGAATGCCTGAGTCCACAATCTGTGACTGCGAGTCACACCACTGCCTCCTCTTCCCCTATGGTAAGTTCTGGCCATTGCCTATTGGAGGCGCAGTCGAGGATGCCTTCTGCCCTGCACCTGCATCCACTTCCCTGTCCCAGCGCAGCGTCAAAATGTCATTACCCAAGACATTTGAGCGCAAGGGCAAAAACCCAGCCACCCACCGACAGGCCATAACACGAAATGCGCATTTTTCAAAATTACTGGCCCTGGAAATGTTGCCATTTAGGCTTGTGGACACTGAGGCCTTCTGCAACCTGATGTCAGCGGGCGTCCCGCGTTACTCTGTCCCCAGCCGCCACTATTTTTCAAGGTGTGACGTGTCCGCCGTACACCATGTGTCCCGAGACGTCAGACGTGCCCTGACCAACAAAGTTACTGGGAAGGCCCACCTAACCACGGACACATGGACAAGTGCATTTGGCCAGGGATACTACATTTCCCTGACGACACACTGGGTGAACATTGTGGAGGCCGGGAGCCCATGGGATGGCACAGGTGCTACAGACGCCGAGGATTGAAGGCCCTAATGCCATCAGGGTTCCGCCAGCACCTACGTTAGTGGCTCCAACCCCCACTTTTCCTCCTCCGCCTCCACTTCCACCACTGAATTATCCACGTGCAGCACCAGTCAGCAATCAGCCGGTAGCTGGAAGCAGTGTAGCACTTCAGTGGGGAAGCGTCAACAGGCCATGCTGAAGCTGATATGCTTAGGGGACGAACAGCACACCGCTGCAGAGCTGTTGCAGGGGATAAGAGACCAGACTGAGCTGTGGCTCTCGCCACTTAACCTACAACCAGGCATGGTTGTGTGTGATAATGGTCTTAATTTGGTGGCAGCTTTGGAGCTCAGCAAGCTCAGACACATCCCATGCCTAGCCCACGTCCTAAACTTAGTGGTTCAGCGGTTTCTCAAAACCTACCCCAATTTGCTTGAGCTACTGGTGAAGGTGTTTCGTGTGCGTGCACATTTCCGCAAGTCATCGACAGCTTCAGCGGTCTGTCAACACTGCAGCAGCACTTTAACTTGCCAGCTCACCGGCTATTGTGCAACGTGAGCACACGCTGGAACTCCACGTTCCACATGTTGATCAGGCTTTGTGAGCAGCAGAGGGCAGTAGTGGAATACCAGCTGCAACATGGTCGTCGCCTTTCCAGTCAGCTTCCGCTAATCAGAAGCGAGGAGTGGGAATGGATGTCTGACCTCTGTGAGGTTTTAAGAATTTTGAGGAATTAACACAGATAGTGAGCGGCGATAACGCTATTATCAACCTAACCATCCCATTTCTGTGTCTACTCAAACGCTCGCTGCTCACAATTAAGGCCGACGCTTTGCATGTGGAAGAGATGGAAATGGGGGAAGAAGACATTACACAGGGTGATAGCCAGACCACCCTCAGTCCATCTTCTCAGCTCAAATTGGATGATAAAGAGGAGGAGGAGGAGCAGGAGACGGTTGCATGTATTACCATGCACCCCTTCCACCACAAAAAAGGGTATATAGTTAAATCTTCCTTTTCTCATCCTCCTCCTCCATCATATCAACATGCGTATTCGTCGCATATAATGCCCTCGCATAAAATGTTTTACATTGTCAGCTCACCTACAGGCCCTCGCATAAAATGTTTTACAGGGTCAGCTCAACTGCAGGCCCTCGCATATGTTTTACAGGGTCATCTCACCTTCAGACCCTTGCATATAATGTTTTTCAGTGTCAGCTCAGCTGCAGGCCCTCACATATAATGTTTTACAGGGTCAGCTCAACTGCAGGCCCTCGCATATAATGTTTTACAGGGTCAGCTCAACTGCAGGCCCTCGCAAATAATGTTTTTGTTCCAATAGCGTTTGTCCCTCTGTATAGCTGCGGTATCGCTGCAGAACCGCACACAACTGCTGAACAATACAAATGCACTATATAGAAATTATATTATAGTTATATCACACCCCTACCTTAATCATTTTTTTGGGGGGCAACAGGTATATTACACCAGTTGCAATTAGTTTTTCCATTAGCGTTTGTCCCTCTGTATAGCTGCGGTATCTCAGCAGAACCGCACACAACTGCTACCCAATACAAATGCACTATATAGAAAGTATATTATAGGTATATCACACCCCTGCCTCAATCAGTTTTTTGGGGGGGCAACCAGTATATCACACCAGTTGCAATTAGTTGTTCCAATAGCGTTTGTTCCTCTTTATAGTAGCGGTATCTCAGCAGAACCGCACACAACTGCTGCACAATACAAATGCACTATATAGAAAGTATATTATAGGTATATCACACCCCTGCCTCAATCAGTTTTTTGGGGGGGCAACTGGCATATCACACCAGTTGCAATTAGTTGTTCCAATAGCGTTTGTCCCTCTGTATAGCTGCGGTATCGCTGCAGAACCGCACACAACTGCTGCACAATACAAATGCACTATACAGAAAGTATATTATAGGTATATCACACCCCTGCCTCAATCAGGTTTTTTGGAGGGCAACTGGTATATCACACCAGTTGCAATTAGTTGTTCCAATAGCGTTTGCCCCTCTGTATAGCTGCGGTATCGCTGCAGAACCGCACACAACTGCTGCACAATACAAATGCACTATACAGAAAGTATATTATAGGTATATCACACCCCTGCCTCAATCAGGTTTTTTGGAGGGCAACTGGTATATCACACCAGTTGCAATTAGTTGTTCCAATAGCGTTTGCCCCTCTGTATAGCTGCGGTATCGCAGCAGAACTGAACACAACTGCAGCGCAATACAAATGCACTATATAGAAATTATATTATAGGTATATCACATCCCTGCCTCAAACAGGTTTTTTGGGGGGCAACTGGTATATTACACCAGTTGCAATTAGTTATTCCAATAGCGTATGCCCCTCTGTATAGCTGCGGTATTGCAGCAGAACCGCACACAACTGCTTCACAATACAAATGCACTATATAGAAAATATATTATAGGTATATTACACCCCTGCGTCAATCAGATTTTTTAGAGGGCAACTGGTATATCACACCAGTTGCAATTAGTTGTTCCAATAGCGTTTGTCCCTCTGTATAGCTGCGGTATCGCTGCAGAACCGCACACAACTGCTGAACAATACAAATGCACTATATAGAAATTATATTATAGTTATATCACACCCCTACCATAATCAGCTTTTTTGGGGGGGCAACTGGTATATCACACCAGTTGCAATTATTTATTCCAATAGCGTTTGGCACTCTGTGTAGCTGCAGTATCGCAGCAGAACCGCACACAACTGCTGCACAATACAAAGGCACTATAATATACTATCTATTTTAGAAATAATATTTTAAGTATATCACACCCCTCAGTATGTCACACCTATCAATAGTAAACCTACAACAGTCCTTAAAAGGACTTTTGTGGCCCTATTAGCTAGCAATACAAATGCACACAACTGCTGCACAATACAAATGCTCTATATAGAAATTATATTTTTGGTATATCACATCCCTGACTCAATCAGTTTTTTGGGGTGGGCAACTGTTATATCACACCAGTTGCAATTAGTTGTTCCAGTAGCGTTTGTCCCTCTGTATAGCTGCGGTATCTCAGCAGAACCGCACACAACTGCTTGCACAATACAAATGCACTATATATAATGTATTTTATAGGTATATCACACCCCTGCCTCAATCAGTTTTTTGGGGGGGCAGCTGGTATATCACACCAGTTGCAATTAGTTGTTCCAGTAGCGTTTGTCCCTCTGTATAGCTGCGGTATCTCAGCAGAACCGCACACAACTGCTGCACAATACAAATGCACTATAATATACTTTCTATTTTAGAAAGTATATTATAAGTATATCACACCCCTCAGTATGTCACACCTATTGATAGCACACCTATACCAGTCCTTAAAAGGACCTTTGTGGTCCTATTAGCTAGCGTTTGGTGTCCCTAACAGTTTTTTCCTGCTCTGCACAGCAACCTCTCCCTACACTGGCAAAAGACTGAATGTAAAATGGCGGCAAGATCAGGTTTATTTATAGGGTAGGGGGTATGTCCATGTGCTTAAACGTCTCAATTGGCTGTCCTGTCCCACCTGATAGATGTGTCATGGGTCAAAGTTCGGCGCAATGCAAAAGAATATGGTGCCGGCGGACATCGCCATATGTTCGCATGTTCGGCGATGTCGAAACTACTGCCGGGCGAACCGCAAGGCCATCTCTACATAAATATATATTCTAGCATTATTATTATCATTATTATTGTTCTTTAACAGAATTCATGAATTCTCCCCGAAAATGTAATCTCCTGCCAGATCTTCAATTTATACCGCAGGTTCTTTACTGGGAATATATTATTTTTTATATTTTTAATTTTAAACATATTTCTAACTGATAATAGCTGTAGAGTTTCTATATTAGCTCTTCTAGGATTGGACTTCTGTTACTTTTAAACATATTTACTCTCCATGCCCTAGTGGCAATAAGTACTCTATTTATTACTAGTGTTGAGCGCAAATATTCGAATAGCGAATTTTAATCTCGAATATCGGCACTTCGAGAATTCGCGAATATTTAGAATATAGTGCTATATATTCGTTTTTTTTTATAATATTTGTAATTTTTTCCTTCTGAACACATGATTCCTCCCTGCTTCTTGCTTGTGGACCAATGACATCATTGGCCAACAAGCAGGAAACAGGGAGGAATCATGTGTTTACTTCAGATGGAAAAAATTTGAATATGACCCCTGCCGCTCATCACTATTTATTACCCACCTACATTTGGTGACAATACACAGCATGCCATGGTCTAGTAAAGCCAGTTCTGGTGTAGGGGAGATGTTGGTCTGACACAAACCTAAATTTTATTTAAAAATGTCTTCCCAATAACGTTTTGACAGCACCACCATATATGTGACCAGGAGCTTGGCATCCCAAGATTCCGCCAACATAGATCACTATTACAGTAATTAATTCATATATTCAATTATGTTGATTTAAAGCCCAGGAACAAAACTGTTAAATTACATGATGTGCTATATAATTAGTTAATGGGTTTTTTCAATAGAAAAATATTGATGGCCTATCCTTAGCTTGGGCTATACATATAGTAGCGGTTGTTCTGGGCATTGCAGTTTTGTCCCATTTTGTCCCAGAACATCCGTTACTATATATATGGTATTTTTTGGTCCAGAGCAATGTAAACTATTAAGAGACTATAGCAACTGCCTAATTGCTGCTGCCTTTATATGATCGATGGAGGTAAATTGTGGATCTGCAAATCACAGATAGCCGACCATGTGCGTTCCGCACTTTGCGGGCGGCTCCTTATAGACATGCCTATTCTTGTCCACAAAATGGACAAGAATAGGACATGTACTATTTTTTTTTTATGCGGGGCCATGGAACAGAGCAACAGATGCGGATGCAGCATCCCACTACCCTCGTGGGTACTGAAAAGTTGTTGTATTGTACTATATATGCCTTTTATAGCCTGTTTTTGTGCTGCAATGCATTTTTATGCATTATCCCTGCTTACAAGTGTGTCTAGCTGCATTTACATTGAGCTTACCACTAGGGGCAGATAATACCTCCCATATACAGTCAGGTCCATAAGAATTGGGACATCAAAACAATTCTAACATTTTTGGCTCTATACACCACCACGATGGATTTAAAATGAAATGAACAAGATATGTTTTAACTGCGGACTGTCAGCTTTAATTTGATAATATTCACATCCATATCAGGTGAACGGTGTAGGAATTACAACAGTTTGCATATGTGCCTCCCACTTGGTAAGGAACCAAAATTAATGGGACAATTGGCTTCTCAGCTGTTCCATGGCCAGGTGTTAGTCCCTGATTATCCCAATTACAATGAGCAGATTCCTCCTGCTGGCCGTGACAATTTCCACCCCCCCCCCTTCCAGCGCTGCCCCCTGCTCGGTCTGCCCCCCTGCTGTGTTTGATGGCGGCGGCTCCATTCCTGAGCCGCCGCCATCAAACACAGCAGGGGGGCAGACCGAGCAGGGGGCAGCGCTGGAAGGGGGGGGGTGGAAGTACAATGTGTCACGAGAAAACAATCTCAGAATGGCGTGGATAAGTAAAAGTGTTCCAAAGCTATTACCACATAAAGTGACGCATGTCAGATTTGTAAATTTTGACCTGGACACTGGGGCATCAATGACCCTTGGTCATGAAAGGGTTAAAAAGAAGGAACGCATCGGTGAGCTCAGCAACACCAAAAAACCCGGAAGACCACGGAAAACCACTGTGGTGGATGACCGAAGAATTCTTTCCCTGGTAAAGAAAACGCCCTTCACAACAGTTGGCCAGATCAAGAACACTCCCCAGGAGGTAGGTGTATGTGTGTCAAAGTCAACAATCAAGAGAAGACTTCACCAAAGTGAATACAGAGGGTTCACCACAAGATGTAAACCATTGGTAAGCCTTAAAAACAGGAAAGCCAGATTAGAGTTTGCCAAACGACATCTAAAAAAGCCTTCACAGTTCTGGAACAAAATCCTATGTACAGATGAGACCAAGATCAACTTGTACCAGAGTGATGGGAAGAGAAGAGCATGGAGAAGGAAAGGGACTGCTCATGATCCTAAGCATACCACCTCATCAGTGAAGCATGGTGGTGGTAGTGTCATGGCGTAGGCATGTATGGCTGCCAATGGCACTGGTTCTCTTGTATTTATTGATGATGTGACTGACAAAAGCAGCAGGATGAATTCTGAAGTGTTTCGAGCAATATTATCTGCTCCTATTCAGCCAAATGCTTCAGAACTCATTGGATGGCGCTTCACAGTGGAGATGGACAATGACCCAAAGCATACTGCAAAAGCAACCAAAGAGTTTTTTAAGGGAAAGAAGTGGAATGTTATTCAATGGCCTGGCAGAGCATTACCAGGGATGAAACCCAGCGTCTGGTGATGTCTATGCGTTCCAGACTTTAGGCTGTAATTGACTGCAAAGGATTTACAACGAAGTATTAAAAAATGAAAGTTTGATTTATGATTATTATTCTGTCCCATTACTTTTGGTCCCTTAACAAGTGGGAGGCACATATGCAAACTGTTGTAATTCCTACACCGTTCACCTGATTTGGATGTAAATACCTTCAAATTAAAGCTGTCAGTCTGCAGTTAAAGCACATCTTGTTCGTTTCATTTCCAATCCATTGTGGTGGTGTATAGAGCCAAAAATGTTAGAATTGTGTCGATGTCCCAATATTTATGGACCTGACTGTATATATCTGTGAAGGTTCTCTTTTATCCAGGTCATCTGTAAAGAATAAATCAAGGCAACTGGACGTACTGTAGATTTCTTGAAAACTTTTCACTCAGAATTGAGAAAGCTCGTTGGAAAAACGAGTGAAACGTTTTCAAGAAATCTACAGTACGTTCATTTGCCTTGATTTATTCTTTACAGATATCCCATATATATAGTTCAGCTCAGGCCTAGCTAGTGCAGACAAATTCCTGTTGAGTATAGTTTGAGATCTAGTTCTAGTGGCAGTTGAACACAGTCTAGCAGTGTATGCAGCCTGTTATATTTATCCCTCAGCTATATCTCAGCCCAGAGCTGAAGTGATTTACCTACTCAGAGAATACTACCGAAAGGAGATCCCCTAAAGGTTATTGGACACATAATATTAGTGCCTTAGGACCTTTGGACTCCATCATGAAGGATTTACCAGCCATTGGCAACTTCACAAGCCTGAACCAGGATCACCAGGACCATTCCTGAGGACCTCTATCAGTAAGGCCTCATGCACACGACAGTATTTTTTTGCGGTCCGCAAAAAGGGGTTTCATTGTTCCGTGTCCGTTTTTGTTTCCGTGTATCTTCCTTTATTTTTGGAGCATCTCCAAACATGAAGGAAAGTAAAAAAAATCTAAGTTTAGTTTGCCATGCAAATGATAGGAAAAAAACGGGCGCCGACGCGCGGACGCGGATGACAATCTTGTGTGCATCCGTGTTTTTTCACGGACCCATTGACTTGAATGGGTCCGCGAACCGTTGTCCATGAAAAAAATAGGACAGGTCATATTTTTTTCACGGACTGGAAACACGGATCACGGACGCGGATGACAAACAGTGCATTAGCCGAGTTTTCCATGGACCCATTGAAAGTCAATGGGTTCGCATAAAATAACGGAAAACAGAACAACGGACACGGGACACAACAACGGTCGTGTGCATGAGGCCTTAGGCTACAATTTCCCTATTTAATATCTAGAGAGGGACAGTTACACCTGTCAGCAGAGGACTTGTAGCAGTGATATCTCTGTACTGAGACTGTTCAATGCATTGGATGTATTGTTATCAAGAGTCATCTTCAGTAAAGTTCCCTTTTGAGTTTCATCCTGCTTGCCTCAGACTCAAGTTCCTCTATTAATACAAAAGTAAATGGTTGTACCTCCATACAAAAGGTACTGGCTTCACGACTACAAGGGACCTTGCCACTGGCACATTAATACACACCACCAAGGGCACCTCAAACCAACATCAGGCCAGTGTCCCCTACACCAGAGTGTGCCCCAGAGAATCCTTGTGCCGTTCTCCTTTTCACTTATGCGAGCCTGCCCAGGGACGACATAACCGTGAGTAACCAGAACTGTATTCACCTCGGCCCACCTATTGCTCACGGTATAATTGCTCACGGCTCACACATAATTCCCCTGCAAGGTCTGGCATACCGCATGGACAGCGCAGTGAGTGCTGTCTGCATCTTTTGCGGCCCCATTAAAGTGAATGGGTCTGCATCCGAGCCGCAAAAATGCGCTCGGATGCGGACCAAAACAATGGCCATGTGAATGTAGACTAAGGCTACTTTCACACTGGCGTTTTGGTTTACATTTGTGAGATCCGTTCAGGGCTCTCACAAGCGGTCCAAAACGGATCAGTTTTGCCCTTAATGCATTCTGAATTGATAAGGATCCGCTCAGAATGCATCAGTTTGGCTCAATTCCGTCTCCATTCCGCTTTGGAGGCAGACACCAAAACGCTGCTTTAGTCTGTTTTTACTAGATATTCAGCCCCTAGGTCTAATTGGAGGAACGAACAATACACAGGTGGCTACTCATCCAGACCATGGGGCCCACAGAACAGGGGAGGATCAGGAAACGGGGCAAGGACAAGTCAGGAACAACCCGAACAGGATGGTCAAACATCTGGGCCCTCTTCCTCATACATTACTCCAACTCCAACTCCTTCTCCCACTGTCACAACTGCTGCTTTTTTAGGTCAACCCCCACCGAACACTTATGCGCTAAGGGATCGCCAGTTAACCCAATCTCATATCAACAAAAAATAGATACTTCATCTACAGAAAATACCTTAATCATTAGTCTATCAGGGAAAGTCCTGTCTGAGGATGAGACGTCTATATTAAGAAAAGGACTCACTTATGTACCAACAAGGAGATTTGATTGTTTTGACTGGATTAAAGACATACAACTGTTCACTAGGAAATTACGCTGGCATAAAATCTTTGTAACATCTGACAAAAAGAGATGCCAGGAACTAGGTGTAGAAATGGGGGATCTAGAGGGCATTGACACTCTTGTACATCTTTTAGAGGAAAACGAACGACCCAGCGGGCAGGGCCCCTTTACTACCGTGAGAAATAAAAGTGTCAAAATGCCACCGAAAACTTTGAATGATGCAAACATAGACATCTTTTTAAAGTCGGTCACATGGGACTTCTTGGAAAAAATGGTCTACACTACCTCCGATAAAAACTATACCCGGGCAGAAATGACAGCACTGCGAAACCTCAGCACAAATAGGGAGATCATAATTAAGTCTTCGGATAAGGGGGGGAACATTGTTGTCCTCTCTTTACAGCAATATAGAGATATGTGCCTCTCTTTAGTTTCAGACAAAAACAGCTATGTAGTCCTTAGGGGGGATCCAACTGAGAAATTTCAGGTTGAACTTTCCCAGATTCTACAAGAAGGCTTAGAAAACAGATGTATAGAAATATGCATATTTGTTATCCGCTACACCAGAAATAGCGACATTCTATGGGCTCCCAAAAATACATAAGGGGACATGTCCCCTAAAAGGACGCCCCATAGTATCGGGAATTGAGAGTCTGACCCATCATGCCGGTGTATACATTGACAAAGTTCTACGTCCCTTTGTCTCGACACTCCCTTCATATTTACGGGATACGACTGACCTACTGCAAAGAGTTGAAGGTGTTATCATAGAACCTGACAGCTGGTTCGCCTCAATAGATGTAGAAGCCCTCTACACCTCAATTCCTTACAACAAGGGCTTATCAGCAGTCAAATATTTTTGGGACTCTAGATCAACGGACCTATATCAACATAACCATTTTACCCTTCAACTTCTTCATTTTGTTTTGACACACACCTACTTCATATTTGAAGATCGCTTCTACCACTAGCTCAGGGGCACTGCGATGGGTAGCCCCTGTGCACCCACCTACGCAAACCTGCTCCTGGGCTGGTGGGAGGACACGGTTGTATTTTCTGAATCTATGTTACCCTGGACCAGATTTATCACACTCTGGTCCAGGTTCATAGATGATATTTTATTACTTTGGTCAGGGACAATTAGTCAATTTCAACAATTTATGGACACCCTCAATTCCAACCATATTGGATTATTCTTTACTTCAGAAATACACCGCAACACCATTAATTTTCTGGATGTTTGTCTAGAAAGAGATGAACACAACTACATCAAGACGACCCTTTTTAGAAAGAAGACTTCTACTAATAGCCTTCTACGTTGGGATGGTTTTCATCCTACCCCTCTGAAGAGGGGCATCCCAAAGGGCCAATTTTTAAGAGTTCGGAGGAACTGTTCAGATAATAAAAACTTTACATATGAAGCATCTAAGGCTGCTTTCACACTAGCGTTCGCTGGTCCGCTCGTGAGCTCCGTTTGAAGGAGCTCACGAGCGGACCCGAACGCAGCCGTCCAGCCCTGATGCAGTCTGAATGGAGGCGGATCCGCTCAGACTGCATCAGTCTGGCGGCGTTCAGCCTCCGCTCCGCTCGCCTCCGCACGGACAGGCGGACAGCTGAACGCTGCTTGCAGCGTTCGGGTGTCCGCCTGGCCGTTCGGAGGCGTGCGGATCCGTGCGGATCCGTCCAGACTTTCAATGTAAGTCAATGGGGACGGATCCGTTTGAAGATGCCACAATGTGGCTCAATCTTCAGGCGGATCCGTCCCCCATTGACTTTACATTGAAAGTCTGGACGGATCCGTACTAGGCTATTTTCACACTTAGCTGTTCTATGCTAAAAATAATGCAGACGGATCCGTTCTGAACGGAGCCTCCGTCTGCATTATTATGAGCGGATCCGTTCAGAACGGATCCGCCCGAACGCTAGTGTGAAAGTAGCCTAAACTCTTTGATCGGTTTAAACAGAGGGGCTACCCAAGTCCATGCCTCTTTGAAGCATGGGATTGGGCCAATTCAAGGGACCGTACTGCCCTACTCCAACCACAAATCAAAAAAACAAACTGTCAAGATCCAATTAGAATCATTGGAATGTTCGACTCAGAGTCCAAACAAATTCGAGACATCTTAAATCGATATTGGTCCCTTTTAAAGACAGACCCTGACCTAACGCAGGTTTTATCTGAAAACCCGACGATTACCTATAGACGTGGACGCAATATAGGCGACACATTGGTCCACAGTCACTTTGAGTCCCCAGAAAAAAGCACGTGGTTGTCCAATAGACAGGTGGGCACGTTTAAGTGCGGCAAATGCAAAGCATGCACATTCATAGCTTCAGGTAAAACTTTCACAAACAGCTTGGCAGACCGGATATTTTATTCCCGTAGCTTTGCCAATTGTAATACCTCTGGGATTATATATATGGACTTAAATATATAGGTAAAACCAAAAGAATGTTCAAAAAGCGAATCCTTGAACACATTGGGGATATTCGCAACAAACGGGATAAACCTATATCAAGACATGTGTGGACTAGTAATGCAGGGTCTACTAAAAGTATTCATTTCTTTATGATTGAGGTATTAAAAATGTCCAAACGAGGCAGGGACTTAGATAAATTATTAAAACAGAAAGAATCCAGATGAATCTTCAGATTAAATACTGTCGCACCAGCTGGAATAAATGAGTGTATAGATTTTGCGTGCTTCATTTAAGGCGTCCTTTATCTTTTAGGATCAATTTATCTTTCATATAGTACAACACATGTTGACTGGGAGGTAAACCCCTCCATATTTGATCCTTAAATATATATTAGTCAGTTACCCTCAAAATAATTAATTTATCCACTGGTTACATTTATACCAACTCATCAGCTTTGAGCTTTTAATCAGCTATAGATGCATACATCTGCAGCTACTTGTATAATCACATTATATTCAAATGTATTTGCCTCCTATTAGATAATTATTCATTAGGGGAGATACACTCTTTAATGGTTACAATAATTGCGTCCCTACCACCCCCCGGCCCCTCCCCCCTTCTCCTCCTAAAGGATTCGGAAGAGCAGTCACGTGACCGGCATACTGGTCATTTGAGAACGTCGGCTGTTAGACGCTATCCATTCTATCACGTGCCGGATATCTGGCCTCACCCGATCACATGCCCGGCGTCTTGACCTCATCTGGTCACGTGCCCGGCGACTGACCTCACCCGGTCACGTGTGGGCGTCTGACATAAGACGTCACACGTCACCAACATCACATGGTCTCCCCACGTCACCCTGAAGGAACCTTTAAAAACGTTATAACGCCGGTGATACCACGCTGCTTCATCTGCCGGACGCCACTGCGCCTTAGTATCATCAGGACGCCCCAACTGGCAATGACCTCCTAACCTATGGACATCATTAATGGCCCATCAGTGTAACCTCAATGGGAACACAAGTACCGCCTATTATATCAGCATCATCTGACTGATATTATGCAGCATTATATAGTGATAACTTATTGTGTATCATTTATGTGGATCGGTATCCATTGCAGAACTGGCCAATAATTATCAATTGTTATGCCACAGGTATCAGTTGCATCTTTAGTGTATCACTTTTGAGGCATTCTAGGCACAGTCACCGATGGACTGCTGATAATGAACAGACTTTGTCTTTTTGTGCGGGATATACATGTGTATACATAAATTGTTATACCGCAGTGTAGCCCCAGTTTGGAGCACGAGACATTGGGGTTATTTTGGTCAGTTCTAATATCAGAACTTACACCTTATTGGTACGACCAATGTCTCCTGCTCCATAAACCGGCTTAATACGAATTTCTCTATATTGACTAGCCAGTCAATCAGCTGGTGGTTAAATTTTGTTCATTTATGCCAGTGGTTCTCTTATTATCAAAAAAGAGAGAAAAATAGAAAAATAAAAAATAAATGAATTTAATTGTATATAATATTATTTGAAGTGCTCAGGTGACTACTTATAGTGATGGGTTTTCCATGGTCAATTATGTCCCCTGATGAACCTGACACCAACCAGGTGAAACGCGTAGGGACGATATTGAACATCTTTATTAACTTATTTTTCTACTAACCTGATACAACTTTTTCATAAATTGGGATATTCGCTGTCACTACTTCTGGGTACCTATATTTATTTGTTTATTATTTTTTGTACTTTAAATAGCCTAGGTCTCCTATCAGGGCAACCTATTGTACAGGTTATCCTTCCCTTGCTAGGGTCCATCTAGGGATATCAGGAGGTACGAGAAACGGGATCGCCCCTATCGGGGCGGCTATTCTGTATCTAGGCAGGGTCATTATATCAGGGCCAGAAATAGGGACCCCCAATAGGCCCCACCAACACATCTTAACCCTCATACAACAACCTCAGAAGGGTATAACAATCTGACCTAGATTTTGATTTTCTTTTCTTATTTACCAATTATTTATATTTATAAGGGTGTATTGACTTTTAATATAATAGCATTAAAGGTTATGTTTTAGAATGGTGGTATCTCTGTGAATTTAGTCTGTTTTTACTCTCAGGCAATTCATGTACTTTATTTATTTTTCTTCATTGCACTTTTTGGGGTTATTACAGTGGTTATACACATTGTTACTATTGTACAGAGGACTATAACTTCAGAAATATATAGATTTTTATTTCTTTATGTCTGAGCGCTTCCTGATCTTAAATTACTAACATTAAATCTTTTTTTCCCCTTATTCAGACCAGTACTGCAATGAAGTCTCAACATCTCTGTGATCAGCCTTTCTCTTTAAATGATTTTATTGTACATTCTGTCTATTTGATGAGTTACTTGTTCAGTGTCAATAAAGGATTTCATATTTTGCGGCAATCACTCTGCGTATGTGCATTTGCTTTTATGTCTCACTTACCTTCCTTTTAGTCTGGTACGTGAAAC
The DNA here is from genome assembly GCF_014858855.1 of Bufo gargarizans. Taxonomy (NCBI): domain Eukaryota; kingdom Metazoa; phylum Chordata; class Amphibia; order Anura; family Bufonidae; genus Bufo; species Bufo gargarizans. The sequence continues at coordinate 691,306,560 of NC_058080.1, read as the reverse complement.
CATGTGGAAATATTTGGTATTATTATGGACAGCAGAATTAGGGTAAGGTCAGACGGCGTGTCTGGATACATGAAACTTTGTGTTGTTCATTAAGACCAAAACACCTCTGGTCATGAAAAGTTTAAAGGACATCTGTCAGCAGATTTGTACCTATGAAACTGGCTGACCAGAAACTGTGTACTTGGGAGCTGAAGGCCAGAATACCAAAGTTTACATCGATATTTTCCATCTGGGAAACCATGATGTTCCTTGAATCCTGTTCAGAGCCTCACCAGAGGCATCTAGAGGCCCATCACTTTTGTAGCCAGAACGACAATGATTTCCACCTGCTAGAATGCTAAAAATGGTGAGATTTGTAGTGCTGAGCATGCAAAGTTTAATGTCAGTCCATCTTTATTTAAAACTTCATTGAAAGCTGAAAGGTGCGTATTCTGGAGGCTATATTATGCTTGCTAGCTGGTTTGGCAGCTGAAGTCATCTGTGTTGGTCCAATGGTCATATGAAGTTTTAATATATGCAAATTATCCTCTAAAAGCAACGGTGGCATTACCCTTATACTTAGACACTCCGCTTTCTCTGCAACTGATGCTCCCTCTGCACTTTGATGGACAGGGCTCAGCAGTGTAAATGTGATCATGCCTGGCCCGGACTCCTCCTAAACTCAATCAAAGTGCGGAGGGTGCCGCAGTTGCAGAGAAAGCTGAGCTTTTAGATGTAACGGTAACGCCCATGTTGCACTTATAGGCTCATTTGCATATATTAAAACTTAATTTATCTCAACATAAACATAGGACCAACAATGATGACTTTAGCTGCCAAGCCAGCTAGCAAGCATAATCTAGCCTCCGGGATGTGCACCTTCCTGTTTTCAATGAAGTTTTAAATAAAGATGGACTGACATTAAACTTTAGATGCTCAGCACTACAAATCTCACTGTTTTTAGCATTCCAGCAGGTGGAAATCATTGTCGTTCTGGCTGCAAAAGTAATGGGCCTCTAGATGCCTCTGGTGAACCTTCAAACAGGATTCAAGGAACATCATGGTTTCCCAAATGGAAAATTTCGATGTAAACTTTGGTATTCTAGTCTAGCATTCAAAATGCTTCTTTTTAAATTAACCTAAATAAGGTATACCTGGTTTAAAATGGTTAAACAGTATTATTTGTTCCCATACTTCCAAACCTCCTTCCATTAAATGATCTTTAATCAAGGTTGTCATTTATTATAATTAAGTATAAGAAACTTGACAAACTGATGATGAATCAAGTTGGAGTTAATGGTTTTGGAACAAATCACCAAGTAAACAAAAAAAATGATATTTGCTTTCAGTAGAAAGACTCAAATCTGTTGTTATGAAAGTTTAGCCATGGGCTAATTCCTCAAGAGTAGGTTAAAGGGAAAGTCTTTTGCATGGAAATGGAATTTGTCAACAATTTAAACCATGCTAAGCTGCTGACAACACTAGGTAAGGGCTGGCGAGGGCAGTTTTTTCATCAGAAGTGTAAATATGAGGTTATTCTGCCAGATTCTCCTCTTCCAAGTGTCCAGGAGGTGGAGCTTCACTGTGAAGCCATCTCTGTATTGAGCTTCTTCCAGGGGCGTAGCTTATGTCTCATGGGCCCTGGTACAAGAGTTAGACTTGGGCCCCCCTTCCCTCAGTGCTTTGTGTGTCTTCTTATGCAGCACAAGAGTATTTGGGCCCCCTCAGGCTCCTGGACCCAGCCACAAAGACTGGGAATGGCAACTGTGCTGAACCCCATCATTTAACCCCTCAGGTGCCGCGATCACCTGTGAAGTAAGGCAGAGGAATGCAGCTCCCTCTGCATTCCAATCAGAGCCCTGCAGTGAAATCACGAGGCACCAATTGGTTACTATGGAAGCCTGGATGCATCCGAAGCCTTCCAGGCTTGCCATGGTAAGCTACCTGCTGTGCTGAGAACAAAACCCACAGATCAGCAAGGACAGTGTCAGTATCCTATTCACCCTAATAGATCTCTGAATAGGACAAGGACAGAAGATCCCATGTTCTAGCCCCTAAGGGAGCTAATAGTTATTGTAAAAAAATAAAAAGTAAAAATATCAAAAGTTTAAATCTCCCCCTTTCCCAATTTTACATATAAAAATATATTAACAATAAAAAAATTAACATATTAGGTATCAGCGTGTCCAAAAATGTCTGAACTATTAAAATATATATTTTTGTGAAGTGAACGCATAATAGATTTTTTTTTTTAAACACACAGTTCCAATTTTTTTTGCCACCTTTCCCCCCAAAAGTAGTTATCAAGAAGTCATACGTACCACAAAAATGGTACCATTAAAAACTAAAGTTGGTCCCTGAAAAAACAAGCCCTCATACAGCTCTGTGGATGGAAATATTAAAAAGTTATGGCTTTAAGAAAATGCAGAACAATTTTTCATTTTTTTCCAAAGCTTTTTAGTTTTTTTTTTTAAGTAAAAAAAAAAAAAGTTTGGTATCACTGTATTCATACTGAGCTGCAGAATAAGGATGTCAAGTCGGGGGGCGGAGCTTGCCAATGGCGGAGTAAGACGTGCTTCACCTCGGCTCCTGAAAGACTCCAGCTCTCACAGCCCTTACAGGACAACCCGGACCCCGCCAGCTACATGAAAGGTCGCAGGAGGAGACCCTCATCTACCCCTGCTCCTATCCAACGCAAATTGGGAGCCATATCCCGCTTCTTCGCCTCGTCAAGCCAGGCAGACGCTTACCAGGAGAGGGACGATTCTCCCAAGATGGTGTCGAGGCAGCGCAGAGCGGCATCTCCTTCGCGCCATAGGGGACCGGACTCACAGGCCCCGGCCTCACTACAGCCAGCAAGAGGTACCCTTACCAGCTCTCCGGCCTCATATGCCACAGCAGCTAGCTCCGGCTCGTCGGTCACTTTATCACCCTCGTGTATGGGGTCAAACCCTGCAGCAACGCAGAGCCACTCTCCCAGAAACCGCCGCTCTCAGGTCACGATGTCAGAGTCGGGAGGCTCCCCAGCCCCGCCGGGTGACGATGAAGACTGGGACTGGAAAATTCACCTCAAATCCCTCCCCACCAGACATGAAATAGATGCCTTATTCACAAGGTTTGAAACTTCCCATAAAAGGGACATTGAGGCCTTGCAGCATGATCTTAAACAGGACCAAGTGTTACTGGTCCTAGACTCCCACCATCAAGCTATTCAGTCACACTCGGTCCAGATACAGGATATCCTCACTCATTTGGACGATATTGAAATTAGGGGACTCTCTGAAGATATTCTGCCGCAAGACCTGGAAAAATTGGCTATCTCCTTCTTCAATTATATTACACTTATTTGTACCCTGCACGTGTAGAGGCACTTATGAAATATTTACATTTAGGCCTCATGCACACGACCGTTTTTTTTTTAAGGTCCGCAAAAACGGGGTCCGTAGGTTTTTTTGTCCGTGGGTCTTCCTTGTTTTTTGGAGGATCCACGAACATGAAAAATGAAAAAAAAATCTAAGTCAAGTTTGCCATTGAAATTATAGGAAAAAACGGACACGGATCACGGACGCGGATCACGGACACGGATGACAATCTTGTGTGCATCCGTGATTTTTCACTGACCCATTGACTTGAATGGGTCCGTGAACCATTGGCCGTGAAAAAAATAGGACAGGTCATATTTTTTTCACGGCCAGGAAACACGGATCACGGATGCGGCTGCCAAACGGTGCATTTTCAGATTTTTCCACGGACCCATTGAAAGTCAATGGGTCCGTGAAAAAAAACGGAAAACGGCACAACGGCCACGGATGCACACAACGGTCGTGTGCATGAGGCCTTAGTCTGAGACTACTAGTTGCCTGCTCTTGACTCGTGCACTTTTTTATTTTAATGTAGTGTTTATATGAGTTAAAATTTAACTTTTATTGTTTATTTTCACTAAATAGTCTGTGAGCACATTTATCTAACTTCCTAATATTCTAATATTAAAACTTTCTACAGTGGATCCTTGTGTGCTTTGGTTTGTGTAGTTTTTGCTTCTTGTAGAAATCAGTATTGCTCTGGCGCTATATTGTTAGACTATCTGTCTTTTAGCTCAATGCCTCTGTATACACCTGCTGTATGAATGCGGTGATCTATCTGCTTACTAGCTGGTGCATACTTTGTGACTCAGAATCACTGAGACGGTGTGGCAATATTACAGAGGCAGTGTGCTATTGGACTGTCAGTATTTTGCTAGGTGTTTCTATATACACTTGCTATGTATCAGTGATAACACTGTTTTCTTTGCTGCCTGCTAGCTTTTCATTTCCAGTGCTTACTGATATATCTATGTTGCACTGATTGTTTCTTTTTTAGGTAGCGATCCGATTGCTACACTTGATGCCTTGTGAATATCTGCTTTCTCTGGTTCAGGTTCTATACTAGTTCCTGATGGCGGCGCAATCACTCATAGAGCTACCTAACAGCTACTCAGTGGCTAGCACATTGATACAGGGTCTGCTGAGATCAAAAATCCTAATTACTGCCCCCCGACATGTTTCGCCATATACATGGCGTCTTCAGGGGATCGGGCAGTCTCACCCCGCCGGGTGACGATGAAGACTGGGCCTGGAAAATTCACCTCAAATCCCTCCCTACCAGACATGAAATAGATGCCTTATTCACAAGGTTTGAAACTTCCCATAAAAGGGACATTGAGGCCTTGCAGCATGATCTTAAACAGGACCAAGTGTTACTGGTCCTAGACTCCCACCAACAAGCTATTCAGTCACACTCGGTCCAGATACAGGATATCCTCACTCATTTGGACGATATTGAAAATAGAAACAGGAGGAATAACTTGCACATTAGGGCACTCTCTGAAGATATTCTGCCGCAAGACCTGGAAAAATGGGCCATCTCCTTCTTCAATACACTATTGACCAGGGACCCGGGACAATCCCTTGAAATTGATCGCATACATAGAGCCCTAGGTCCTAAACTGAGTGATCCTAATCGAGTAGAGGGATGACTCAGTCCTTGTCTTCTCCCTACCCCACTTAGGGCGTGCGGCACACACCGCCGTGAGTGACCATGGTCGTTACTTAGTACCTTTCGAACTGACGTTGTTGGTTCTCCCTATAGGGTTTTATTTGTTCTGTGTGCACTAATATGTGTTTGGGTGTTTGTCTCTTCGTCTCCCCTGCCTTATGTGTCTCTTGCTCTACCTTTATTACAATCCTATCGTCATTGAATGGATTTCAGGGTTTATGCCTTATCCCCACTACCATTGCACAAAATGGCGCGTATATCGTTTTGTACTTTTAATGTTTGGGGTTTCAATAAACCTGAGAAACGCAGCCAGATATTATATAGTCTCCACAAGAAGAGAGTTATGATTGCTATGATCCAGGAAACCCACTTTAAGATGGGTGCCGTGCCCAAATACACTAATAGATATTATCAGACATGTTTCCATGGTCCTAATCCTGCCGGAAGGTCTGGAGGTGTCTCCATAGGGTTACACAAGTCATCCCGTCATACGGTTTTATCCTCTGAGGTAGACTCGAAAGGCAGGTTTCTATTTGTTAAGCTCTCGGTGGATCGTTCTGTCATTACTATCGCTAATGTTTATTTCCCTAACCAGGGGCAGACTACTTTTGGATCCCAGATCTTGAAAAAATTGTCCAAATTTGCTGATGGCTTCCCGATCATCCTCGGAGGCGACTTCAACCTGGTGATGGACCCGATGATGGATTCATCCTCTGGTAAGTCCTCAATCTCCTCGAGTTCTCTTCGCAGATTCAAACTGACCTCATGGCACTTTATCTGGTGGATTTGTGACATATTCTGCATCCTGGTGTCAGGGATTATGGCTTCCATTCTCCAATCCACAATAGTTATGGTAGACTTGACCACATATTTATTTTTCAGCAGCTGTTAGACTCTGGCCCTAAATGCTCCATTGACACTCGTTTATGGTCTGACCATGCTCCTGTATTTGGCCTTATTTCTTCCCAGTCCTCTTGCCTCCGTCCTTTCTCATGGAGATTAAACGATAATCTGCTCTCAGATTTAGCTTGCCTGACAGACATTAGGAAAGCTATTTTGGATTTTGGTAGTGACCATCGAGCGGATTTGACGGCCCCTCCTATAAAATGGGAGGCTCTCAAATGCGTGCTGCGGGGCATATTTATTTCCCATGGTACTAGGTTGAAAAAAGAACGCTCTTATAAATTGAGATCTCTCTTATCTGATCTCGCCCTGAAGGGAAATCAGAACAAGAACTCCCCATCAGATGTCCTAAAATCAGACATTTCCCTAGCGCGACAACAAATACTCCAAATCCTAAACCAGAAGTCATTGTGTATTAGGGACAAAATTAGGCATGGGTTTTTTGAATACAGAGATAAGTGCGGTAGCTGGTTGGCCCGAGCATTGCATCCCCAAACATCGCTAACTCATGTACCTTCAATCAACACACGAACGGGGGGCTCCGTACATAGCCCTATAGACATCGCATCAGAATTCAGGTCCTATTATGCTTCTCTATATAACCTTCAAACAGTGGATTCATCACGAGAACCATCACACAGAGACGATACTCGTAATTATCTGTCCCTATTCGGCCCACTCCTATACCCGACACAGATACGGTCACATTAGAAGATGATTTTACCCCCTCTGAGTTGGGAGCAGTAATAAAGGATCTGAAGAATGGGAAATGCCCAGGTCCAGATGGGATGACCTCGCGATTTTATAAAATCCTTCGGGAATAGCTAATCCCTATACTCGTTGAGACCTTTAACTCCATCTCACAGGACTGCCCCATCACGCGTCAAGCTCTCCAGGCACACATCACGGTCATTTCCAAGCCAGGTAGAGACCCTGTGACATGTTCTAATTATAGGCCCATTTCCTTGCTTAATGTGGACCTCAAGATGTATGCCAAGCTCTTGGCCTTGAGACTCCACCCCCACATCCCAAGTTGTATCCATAGGGAACAAGTTGGATTTGTTCCGAAACGTGAAGCCCGCGACAATACACTTAAAACATTAGGACTGATAGCGAGATCGCAACAACTTAAAATACCGTTGTGCCTCCTCGCTGTAGACGCGGAAATGGCATTCGACAGGGTAAACTGGCGGTTCCTGGAAGAGACTCTGCGACATTTAGGTCTAGGGGACAGAAAGATTTATAGGATATTAGCTCTATACACCTCACCATCGGCTTGTGTTCGTGTTAACGGTCTTTTGTTGGCCCCTTTCGATATACAAAACGGTACCCGTCAGGGGTGTCCCCTGTCGCCGTTTTTATACACATTAGTGATGGAATCCCTAGCGAATGCCCTCCGTGCGAACCCCTCTATTTTGGGTATTAGACTTGGTAATACGGAACATAAATTATCCTTGTTTGCAGATGACCTGCTTATATACTTAACCTCTCCCAGAATAGGACTCCCCTCAATTCTCCGAGAATTTGACCTTTTTGGTCGCCTTTCGGTTTTTGTTTGGAGGGCGCCCAGGGCTAGACTCAGTTACAATTTGATGTCCCGTTCTAAATCTTCAGGAGGTACAGGTTTGCCAAATTTCCTCTTATATTATAGCGCGACAGTTATGAACTGTGTTCTAGACATCCTACACAACCGCTCCTCTAAGTTATGGGTCGAAATTGATCATGAAATGGCTCCCCACCTAGCTACTGGAATTTTCTGGCTCCCCTCTACCGCCTTGAATTCACTACCTGACTCGCATTCTCCGATGCTTCTTTACTCTTTAGCTGGACTTTGGAGTAAATTTGACATTAAACTCAATCTAATACGCGCCCCTGGTCCTCTCACTGTACTTACGGACCATCCGGGTCTACCCGTCGGTCTGAACCAACTCCCGGCCCACGGGTCCCGAGGTAGCCACACAATTAAATTGATGGACATATACACGCAGTCCGGCCTACTCCCCCTAGAAGACATCTCTCATATCATACCTTCGGTTCCTGGGTGTTGGCTCCTTTATTTTCAGTTACAAAGTTATATTAACTCCCTGATGCCTGGAATGCAGTCCTGTCCACCCTTAACTGAGTTTGAAAAGCTGTGTACAGCTAGCTCGGCTCCCGGACATGCTATTTCTCTGCTATATGCCATGTTAAACTCTGGGGAGAGTGAGTGCTCTTCCACGGGCTCCCACAGAGCTAAACCTAAATTTATGTCTGACTGGGAATCAGAACTGGGAACCACCATCTCGGCAGACCAATGGTCTCGATCTCTTCTCTTTACACATAAATTAACTGTGTCCTGTAATTTACAGGAGCTCAACTATAAAATTCTTACCAGATGGTATAGGACCCCAGTTCGGTTGCACCAGTTTTACCCCTCGGTAACAGATGTCTGCTGGAGGTGTCTCGCAGCAACGGGCACAATGACCCATATCTGGTGGGATTGCCCAGGAGTGACTCCCCTATATCGAGATATTTTTGATCTATACAATCACCTGTACAAAACTATTATTATTCCTACTCATTCGCTAGCTCTTCTATCCATATTCCCAGGGCGAATCTCTCAGATTAAGAAAGGGGCTCTACGTCTATTCATTTTAGCAATGAGACAGATAATTCCCCGCCAATGGCGGTCGACCGAGAGCCTTTAGAGTAACCTGGTCTAATGCTATGGATGCTTTAGTTCATTTGGAAGAGTTAAGTGCATCTGAAGCAGACTCTTCCTCGGCATTCTGGAAGACCTGGGATCCATGGAACCAATTTCGCACCTCCACTTCTTTCTCAGGGTGGGTGACAACTGGTACCATACCTGTTAGCAGTTCTTAAAATGATGACTACGATATATTAAGTCCATTCCTCCTCCCTCCCCCCCCCACCTCTTGTTCAGGTTTTGTCCTTGTCTGTCTTGTCTCGTCTTGTCCTTTCCCCCTGTTAATGTGAATATTTGACCAATTATTTGGAAATGTTTGCCCTAATTATGCAAAACTGATGGGCTCTATTAGCTTACTTTATGTGGTGTCATACCTGATTTGGCTTTCTATATCTTGTACTACCTCTGAGGCATTTATGTAGCCAATAATTGGTCATTACCATTACTTATACACTTGATATGTTTGTTATACCATATACTTTTGTGCCTCAATAAAATAAAGATTGAACCATAAGGATGTCAAGTCATTTTTAGTGCACAGTGAATGCCATGATGTCAAAACTTGGTTTTGTTTTTTCAATTTAACCCCACAAATAATTTTTTTCCAGTTTTCCAATAACAGACATAGTAAATGAAATGTTTCCCTTAAAACATACAACTTATCCCAGAAAAAATAAGCCCTCATATGGCTATATGAATGGGAAAATAAAAAGAAATTATGATTATTGGAAGGTGAAGAGTTAAAAATGAAAATTCTAAACCAAAAATGGACCCGGTACTTAAGGGGTTAAATAGAGTCAAGGTAGCTTTGACACGGTCTGTGATTTCCATCAGTGATTGTAAGCCAAAAACAGGTGCGGGTCAAAAACATAGAACAGGAGCAAATCCTTTTAACTATACTTCATCTCTGTGTAGCCTACACTTTTTAGTTCACAATCACTGATGGAAATCATTGATCAAACACTGAATATACGGCCAAAGTCTGTAGAAGAGATATAATGTGCTTATTGTCTATTTTTTTTTTACTTTTTTAGTTCGAAAAAGCAATCTTGGAGGCACACACTGACTTTCCTTTATTACCTGTACAGTTCAGCTGAGTATGTATAATTTTTGACAGATAATGGAGAGCAGCACAGGAGAAGTATACAGAACCTTATCTATGTGCATGGTGCAAAAAAACTGTTACATTGTAACATGCTGTCATTTTTGAGGCTGAAAAAAAGACATCCGTCCATCCAGTTCAGCCTTCCAGAGGAAGGTAAAAAAAACCTTGTGAGACAATTTTCTCCAGAAATCCAGTAATTATAACCTGTATTTTTATTACACTCTAGAAATACATCCAATAGTAATAAAGCTGACTCTGCTGACTCTGTCCTAAACTACACAGCAAAGCTGAAGTTGAGCCAATAAAAGCAGGAGGTGCAGCCTGTTGTATCTGCTCTAATATTCAGTGTGAGAACAAATAATTCAAGAAATCTTTCATTTATGATCACATAAATATAAAAAAAAGATATTTATAAAAAATGTTTCTTAATAATAAATTTCCTTTAAGCTGCTTACAAAATAATTATGTACAAGACAAAAAAACACATTCAAAATTTTATTTTAAAGACAAAAGACAAAAAAGTTGTTTCATTTTCCTCTTATTACACATACATAGAATCTTTTTTTTTATTATTTACCTTTTAACTAATGAATTTTCTCTTTGATCAAACGTACCATATTCCAAGTGGGTAAAGGAAAAAAAATTACACCTAGTCAGCATATGTACATAAAAATCCTACCATTAATATGGCATAGCTATATGTGGTGCAAATGCATGAATAGCCCCTCAGCTGTGTAAAAAGACACCAATAGCTGAGGGGTCCTGCTACAGATTTTGTATTGGGGCCTTTGCCTCTAAGTGCTGGTTAATAAACGTGGAATTTTGGATCTTGTGGTGGTGGGCCCCCTCGCCAACCGGGCCTTTGTCTAGTTGTACGGGCTACATTTATGGTATGTCTGCTCCAGCTTTACACTTGTTCTAAAATATGTCAAAAAATATTTTTTAAAGTACTCAGCTGTACAGTGTGACATAATATAATATATATGATATATATATGTATATATATATATATATATATATATATATATATTTAAAGTGCTGCCCATAATTATTCATACCCCTGGCAAATTTTTACTTAAAGTTACTTTTATTCAACCAGCAAGTAATGTTTTGACGGGAAATGACATAGGTGTCCCCCAAGAGATAATAAGACGATGTACAAGATGCGTTATTCTGTAAAAAGAAAAACATTTCTCAGCTTTTATTTACATTTAAGCAAAGAAATACAGGATGTTCCGTGCTGTGTAAAATCTCAGAGGACGTGGTCGGAAGTCAAAAGTGCTGGCAAGGAGGATAGTTAGAGAGGTGAAAAATATTCCAAGGATCACCACCAAGGCCATCCTGGTGAATCTGGGCTCTGCTGGTGGCAATGTCTCAAGGCAGACAATCCAATGGACACTGCACAATGCAGACCAAGGAGGACCCCACTTCTCCAGATAAGGCACACAAAAGCTTGCTTGGCCTTTGCAAAAGCTCACCTGGACAAAGAAGAAGACTTCTGGTCGTCTGTGTTATGGTCAGATGAAACAAAAATTTAATTGTTTGGTCACAATGATGTTTCCTTCATTTGGCTTTTTTTTTTTTTTTTTTTTTTTAAATTTGATTGTCTTTATTGATTAATATATCAAAACATTACAAAATAAAGAGAGAAAAAAATACAGTTCCCCCCTCCCCCCCCTCCCCCCCCTGCCTGTGGTGCGTCAAAATAGAACCCTTATAAATAAAACGGTTTGACCTCAGCTAATAAATCCTCCAACCACCCCATATCTTAATCCACTGGTCCTCAACTTCCCTCCATTTCTACATAATTTTCTCATAATTTTTTACCTTATCAATTAAATTTAACCATGTATTTATATCTGGAGTGGATCGGGCAAACCAAGTCCGACTGATCAAAACTCTAGCCAACATCAATATTCTGCTCAGGAAGATCTTTTGATACTTGTGATTATTTAATTTGGAAAGATCATTAAGCACAAATACTTGTAGTTCAAAAGGGATTTGAATTTTTAGTTTATACATAATACAATTATTAATACTATTCCAGTAGTTTATAAGTTCTGGACAAGTCCATATCATATGGAGAAAGTCCGCTCCTACAGTATCGCATTTGGGGCAGTTTGACGTATCTCTTAACCCACATTTATTCATCCATAAGGGAGTAATGTATAATCTATGGCAAATATAAAATTGTATTAGAACATGGTTGAAGTTCTGGGATAGTGAGACTAAGTTCCCAAAAATATTCTCCCACCCTTCTATTTGTAAATTCGGACAATCCACCTCCCACGCTTTTTGTCCTGGTGACTGTGTATCACTAAACCGTGCCTTAAGTAATAACTTATATATATTTGAAATTTTTATTCTAGAAGGTGTACCCCCTACCCAATCATTCAAAAAAGATGAGTTATCTATATCCAACACCCGTTTATCATCCAAACTGGATAGTACTGAACGCAATTGAAAATACCTAAACCATGAAAGGTTTGTTATACTGTGTGTCATTTCTATAAATGGTTTAATTTCTCTATCTTTAACTACCTGTGAGATATATAGAATTTTATTCTTCTGCCAAAATGTGTCAGCTGCAATCTCATCTAACCTTTGTAAATACAAATTATGCCAGAGGGGCGTAAATGTGAGTGAACCCTTAACCTTCAACCATGTCCTAATTGTAGCCCACACTTTCAGGAGTAATTTTATAGTCTCTCTGTAGCCTCGCTCATAACTCTTCAATAAACCAGATTCCAACAAGGTAAAAATATTATTGTGGGCATGACTAGTTACCAACTTCCCCAACAATGCACTGTTCTCTGATTCATAGCACCTCAATAGCTGGGCTGCAATAAAGTACCCTTTAAAGTAAGGGAGATTTAAACCCCCACACTCCACTGATTTGTACAAATATTCCAGCTTTATTCAAACTCGCTTTCTTCCCCATATTAAATCATTAATTATTCTTTCCATGAGTTTAAAATATTTATCTTGTATCCAGATAGGTGTATTCCTGAGCACGTAAAGAAATTGTGGTAGTATCACCATTTTAACTAGTGAAACTCGGTCAGCTCTAGATAAAGGAAGTTTCAGCCAGATCCCTATTTTAGCTCTAGTCTTTACCATTATGGGGATCAAATTAAGTTGTACAAAATTTTCAACCCGAGGCGATATAGTCAAACCCAAGTATTGAAAAGTGTCAACAATGTCTAACTGTGTCACAAGAACCTCTTTCTGTGGCAGGGGGTCTATTGGCAGCAAACTGGTCTTGGCCCAGTTTATAAGAAGACCAGACACCTCACCAAATGCTTTAACCATTTGAATAATCCTAGGAAGAGTAATTTCCGTATGGTCTATAAAAAACAAAACATCATCTGCATATAAGGAGATACGGTCTTGTACTCCTAACGTACCAAATCCTTTAACCTGATCATCCTGCCTGATGGCCATCGCAAGGGGTTCGATATAGATATCGAATAACAAGGGAGATAGTGGACAGCCCTGCCGCGTGCCTCTATTTAAGTCAATACCACTACTCAGGATTCCATTAAGACTCAATTTTGCCCTTGGAGATCTATACAGTAGCTTAAGAGTACGTATAAACTTTTCCCCAAAGCCCATCCTTGCGAGAACCTTCCAGAGGAAGCGCCACTCCACCCTGTCAAAGGCCTTGGAGGCATCCAATGACAGGATGGAGCGAGCGGTCCCCCCAGGGGCCTGAATATTAGAAAAAAGCCGGTGTAAATTATGATGTGTGCCCTTGTTTTGGATAAAACCGCTCTGATCCGGATGGACAATAGAGAAAATGACCCTAGAAAGCCTTGTAGCCAGGACCCTCGCAAGAAGCTTTACATCTGCATTAAGCAGTGAGATTGGTCTATAAGATTCTAAATCTAAAGGGTCCTTGCCTTTTTTTGGAATTAATATTATTGTAGCCTCCATCATTGAATCTGGCAGCTTCCCGTCCTCCATTGATTCAGCAAAGACCTCCAGCAGTCTGGGAAGAATGCAGTCCCTATATTTACTATAAAATTCATATGGAAGCCCGTCTGAACCAGGAGTGGAGTTAGCTGAACATAGTTTAATAGCTCCCTCAAGTTCCTGAATTGAGACCTCTAGTTCAAGTGCTTTCTTTTGCGTCTCAGTAATAGTTGGAAAGTTGATCCTGTCTAGATAGAAATCTATCTTATCATCTGTGATGTTAGAGTTGGCCTTATACAGATCAAGGAAATAATCAACAAAGGCCTTCTCCACCGGACCCTGTCTAGTGACTATCCTACCATCAATCAATCGAACCTTATCTATATGTTCTTTGGGTTGTTGATTTGAAATTACTCTGGACAGGAATTTACCGGGTCGCCCTGACTCGGTAAAGTATTTTTGCCCTTTAAAGAAAAGGCTCTGTTGGGCCTTATCCAATAAAAACTTAGCATATATTTGTGTGGCCCTTTGCATATTTTCCCTGTTCTCCTCCGTCTTGTTCATGTGAAAGGATTCTGTCACCAGCGCTACATGTTCTTCTAGATTACTAACCATCAATCCCCTCATATACGCCTTAAAAGTATCCCATACCACTTGAATTTTTGCTGAGCCATAGTTATTATCCCAGAATCGGCCTATTTCATTTTGAATTATTTCATGTGTCTTTATGACTGATAGCCAATAAGGATTTAGTCTAAAAGGAGGTTTTGGTGTATATCTTTCCTGAGATAAGCAAAGTTCAAGTAATAGCGGAGAGTGATCCGATATTGACCTCGTTTCATATTTCATTCGCTTTACCAGTTTCACATGTTTACTACTTATCAATGCAAGATCTATTCTGGACATCGATTTACCTGCTTTACTAAAACATGAAAAAGCCCTTTTCCCCTGTCCCAGATATTCCCAAGCATCTTCAAATCCAGCCTCCAGGCAAAACCGTGCCAGGGGAGACCCCTGGACCGGACTGTCACTCCTGACACTCGTAGAGACCCTATCACGTACAGGATCGATGACACAGTTAAAGTCGCCAATAATCAATGTTGGACATTCTGGCCATTTATCCATAAATAATAACAGAGAGTTAAGAACCGAAAAGGAAAATGGCGGTGGAATATAGACAAAGGCCAAAATACATATCTTCCCCCTTAACCTACAATATAAAAAAATAAATCTCCCCTGTTGGTCGACAGAGGATGCCTCACAAACGAAATCAATAAGTCTATGTATCAAAACAGTAACACCTCTCGAGTAATTAGAAAAGGTAGAGTGATAAGTGTGCGCAGCCCATCCCCTGTCGACCACTCTAGAGGTCTCCTCAGTGAGGTGGGTCTCTAGCAGGCATACTATTGCTGGTAAATGGACCTGAGTCAAGTCAAAAACCGCTTGTCTCTTACCTCTATCCCCCAAACCACGTATATTCCAAGCAATAATTCTAGTCAGCATTATCAACAACGGTTAAATGGAGAAAGAGGAAATAAAAAATAAATAAAAAAAAGGGAAATCACACCTATTTTGACGCACCACAGCCCAACCCCGCCCCCCCCCCCTCACCCCCCTCGTACAGGCAATCCACCACATATTGTAGTAGATTTCTTTCCTATGACCATCCCTCCCGCACTCCCCCCACTCAGCCACCCCCATTAGGAAGCGAAGAGAAATACATTTAGGGGTATAAGCCCCTTATAGTAATTATTATTCCCGCCAGGTCATAAACCAATTAAATCATCGATTATTTCGATCAAGCCAGTCCGCGGCTTCTTCCGAGGTGTCAAAAAAAAAGTTTTATCATTGAAAACAATCCGCAGTTTTGCTGGGAATATGAGAGAATATTTAATATCCCTTTCTCTTAGCCTCTTTTTAACAATCATGAATGTGCGTCTCTTTTCTTGTGTATCTTTTGAGAAGTCTGGAAAAAAGGCCAGTCTATTCCCATTATATACAACCGGTGAGCATTCCCTCGCCCTTCTCAAGAGGATGTCTCTATCCCCTGTAGTCAATAGCTTAACAAGGAATATCCGAGGTTGTCTCCCTGGAATTGGTTTTCCCCCTGGGACTCGATGAGCTCTTTCGATCATAAAAAGGGAAGAAAACGACTCTTTCCCAAAGTTCTCAAGGATTAACTTCTGTATGAATTGGGTTGGGTTTTTCTCTTCCGCACCCTCTGGAATCCCTATTATTCTCACGTTGTATCTTCGTGACCTATCCTCAAGGTCCGCCACCTTTTTCTTCAGAAGGTTATATTCTAATTTAAATGTGGAGACTTCAGTATTTATTTTTTTGGATTCATTCTGTATAAGGGCAACGGAACTCTCAAGGTTGTTGACTCTGTCTCGCATTTTTGACAAGTCGTCTTTTATTAGTCCCACATCAACTTGGATAAACCCAAGTTGGGTTGTGACCGCCTGTATTAAATCCCCGTTCTGTTTAACCGCTAGCAGTATTTCTTCTAGCGGAGAGGAGTTGTCATTAGGGATAACTTCCCCCATTATACCGTCTTCTTCTTCGGGGTATCTAGAGGCTTTTTGTGTTTCTAACTCAGTCATCTCTGAGTCATCATTTTTTTTTGTGACAGGTTCCTTTTGTCCGCCCCTCGTATTAACCCTCGGAGACCTCAGGAACTGATCAATCTTTGTTGTTTCAACAGTTTTGGACCCGAGTTTCTGACTTGAGAGGTCAGTCGAGCGCCTACTAGCTTTTGGGGCCATACCTTATTCCTGCTTTTTTTTTTTTTTTTTTTTTTTTTTTTTTTAAGAGGTTTTTTTTTTTTTTCCCTTATTCCGCCTCTTTCTCTCCTGTTGAATATGTATCGCTTCTTCTTCACTTTCCCTCTTTCCCTTCTCTTTTCCTTTTTTTTTTTTTTCTTTTTTTTTTTTTTTCTCTTCACTCCCTTCTTGTTTGTTCTTCTTTTCTTTTCCTCTTTTTCCCCTTTTCTTTTCCTTTTTTTTTTCCTTTCTCTCTCTCTCCCTCTCCCTCCTTCCCCTTTTTTTTTTTTTTTTTTGTTTGTCCCCTCTTCTTTATGCTCTTTCTCCCCTTCTTTTCTTTTTCCTCTCCTTTTCCACTTTTTCCGCTTTATACTTTATATTTTATAGTTTACTTCTTTTATAATCATAGGCACCTCCCTTTTTTTTCAAATATATTGACACCAGCAGCCTGTCAGAGTAGGGTTAATACGATTAGTCCCAGCAGTGTAGAGGAAAAGGGGAGGATAGTGGACAAAATCTAGAGGCACAGGGAGGGGTTCAAATATATCATGGGAGTCATACAAGCCCCCTGAAGAGTCCTCCAGCAGCCTGTCGATCTCCGCTCAGGATTAGTTACAGTCAACAATCACAGGGAGGTTAGTCACCACGACATCAAGGAGGAGAGGGAACAAATCGGGGAAAACTGAAGACACGGGGAGAGGGTCAAGTACAGTGACACGAGGAGAGAGCAGGGAGAATCGGCAGCAGTCCTGAGTATGATTCATCAACCTGTCCCGCAAACCATCGGGTAGGGGAAGCACAAGAGGGCTACTCACACTGACACCAGGAGGAGAGCAGCGGATCAACAAGGACTGAAGACGCACTCCACGGAAGAACTCCACACACAGAACTGACCACGACGGCACGGTGAGTAGGAGAGGAGGAAACGGCAGGAGCGGCAGGATCGGCAGAAGCTAGGAGCAGGCCCCACGTCCGGACTCAGCAGTCGAGGCAGTAGCGCAGTAGCGCTTGTCACACGGTCGTGGAGAGGGTGCGAGCAAAATTCAGCACGAGGACGCCAGAAGGTTCAAGGCAGCAGGACAGCTGAGCCGTGGGGAGGCGGAGAGCGCAACGTACTCTACGTCATCACGTCATCTCACGTTTGGCTTAAAAAAGGAGAAGCCTTCGACCCAAGGAACACCATCTCCACTGTCAAACATGGTGGTGGGAACCTAATGCTTGGGGGGTGTTTTTCAGCCAATGGACCAGGGAACCTAATCACAGTAAACGGCACCATTAAAAAAGAGCAATACATGAGGATTCTTAACGACAACATCGGGCAGTCTGCAGAGAACCTTGGCCTTGGGCACCAGTGGACATTTCAGCATGACAATGACCCAAAACACACAGCAAAAGTGGTGAAGAAATGGTTAGCAGACAACAACATTAACGTTTTGGAGTGTCCCTGCCAGAGTCCAGACTTGAATCCAATTGAGAATCTGTGAAGGGAGCTAAAGATCATGGTGATGGCAAGAAGACCCTTCAACCTGAAAGATTTGGAGCTCATTGCTAAAGATGAATGGGCAAAAATACCTGTGGAGACATGCAAAAAGCTGGTCTGCAATTATAGGAAGCGTTTGATTGCTGTAATAGCTAATAAAGGCTTCTCTATTGATTATTGAGAAGGGTATGAATAATTTTGGACTGGACACTTTTTGCTCAAATGTAAATAAAAGCTAAGAAATGTTTTTTTTCCACAATAATGCCTCTTGCTGGTTGAATAAAAGTAACTTTAAGTGAAAATTTGCCAGGGGTATGAATAATTATGTGCAGCACTGTATATATATATATATATATATATATATAAGAGAAGGAAAATTCCAGCGGGAGCACCAACCAGGTTACGGGTGCAAAGTCCAGCAGAGGGTGACGGCTATACCCAGGATTTGTAAAGACGAAAAAAGTCGGACTGCACTCCAAAATGATGGTGAAATAAAAGTGTTTTAATCACCCATAATATGGCAACTTGCGACGTTTCGGCTCACAAGAGCCTTCCTCAAGCTTGAGGAAGGCTCTTGTGAGCCGAAACGTCGCAAGTTGCCATATTATGGGTGATTAAAACACTTTTATTTCACCATCATTTTGGAGTGCAGTCCGACTTTTTTCGTCTTTATATATATATATATATATATATATATATATATTATATGATCCTATGACTCACTTCTATCAAAATGGTGGAATTTTTCCTCTACCTCATGAATCTCAATATGGAAGCGAAGGGCCGGTAGTGTATTTATTGCCTAGATGAAAATGGCTTCTCGGGGGCTAATATTTAAATAAGAAAATGTGTTTTAAAACAGTATTGTCACGCACTCACATCCCATTCTGGCTTCTTGTGGAAACTTTACTGTGAGCAACCACCTGGAAAATCCTTACATAAGGCCGGCATCTGCGGGATAGCTAAACAATATGGATACAATATAATCTCAATAAGACGCTCAATGGAAAATGTTCTACCTCAGCGGGTTCTGTCTGGTCTCTGCTCATCTCCAGTCATCGGCGAATTACATAATTTAGTAACAAGTCAACTAAATATCACTTATGTTAAGTCGACGCTCTTCAGAAAAGTCAAAGGGCCTGTATACATTTACATTCTTTCCTCCATCATGAATTTGAATTAGTCGTTGTATATAAAGAAATAGGAATGGCAGAGGTAGTATTCACACCCATGTATTATATAAGGCACATACAGTACAGACCAAAAGTTTGGACACACCTTCTCATTCAAAGAGTTTTCTTTATTTTCATGACTATGAAAGTTGTAGATTCACACTGAAGGCATCAAAACTATGAATTAACACATGTGGAATTATATACATAACAAAAAAGTGTGAAACAACTGAAAATATGCAATATTCTAGGTTCTTCAAAGTAGCCACCCTTTGCTTTGATTACTGCTTTGCACACTCTTGGCATTCTCTTGATGAGCTTCAAGAGGAAGTCACCTGAAATGGTTTTCACTTCACAGGTGTGCCCTGTCAGGTTTAATAAGTGGGATTTCTTGCCTTATAAAGGGGGTTGGGACCATCAGTTGCATTATGGAGAAGTCAGGTGGATACACAGCTGATAGTCCTACTGAATAGACTGTTAGAATTTGTATTATGGCAAGAAAAAAGCAGCTAAGTAAAGAAAAACGAGTGGCCATCATTACTTTAACATGGTTTGATAGGGTTGATCCTGCTGCCAAGTGCTCTTTGAGAATAACTTATTATTCATTTTCCAAAGTATTACTTCTGGCACTAGAGTCTCTAAACCAGTTTCATGGACCATAGGTGTTATTAAGAACATGGTTACTTTGGTTATGACCACCCAAAGTCTAGTTTTATTGGGTTTGGGGTTTTAATGATTGATTATTAATTATTCTTTAGATACGTCATCAAGCTATCAAGCTGTGTAGTCACCGTATCTGGTTACTTCTATTCAAGTAATTAGCAGCAATTGTGCAGTAAACAGTCACGGCCACTTCTGCTGCCTGGTTCCAGCACTGGAGTTTATGAAAACAGCTGATCGGCAGGGCTGTTGGCATGAGGACCAGCTCTATGCTCTTTTATTGTGTAAAAAAACCGATTTGATACATATGCAAATTAACCTGAGATAAGTCTTGTCCCTGAGAAGAGTCAGGGATAGGACACATCTCAGGTTAATTTGCATATGTATTCAATCGTTTTTTTACACAATAAAAGCACACAGAGCTATGGGGACTGGATATTGCGAATGTGCTAGCGGCCATCTAGCAACCCATATCCTCAGCTCTATACACAAAATCTCGGTGACAGGTTCCCTTTAAGCATACCTTTCAATAAATGAACAGTGCATGTGAATGTAAGAAACTTTGTAATAATGGGACATTCAAAAATATAGAAAAGTAAAGATATGCTGGAATGCGCATGGACACACTGGACTAGTTCTTAGACATCTGCTGTCAGCAATGGAGCTCTTTCCAATATTTGTTGTGATGAATACCGTACTCCGACTGACGCCGGACGTCAAATACATAGAGCTAGCGGGATACGGTATGGTCACTGGTTACCAAGGCATGTCATTACACCCTCCTGGAGGGGCAGGTAAGGTCAGTTTGAAACAGTTTACACAGACACCTCTCGGGCACAGAGAGGCCACAAGCTGAGAGAGCCTTTTTACTGCCCCAGTGAGACAGCGCTATCTGTGTCCGGGTATACTGCCACCAGCTATAAGCCTGGTCCGCTAACTCGATTATATAGGGTGAGAAACCAACCCGCAGTAACGTATAACTAGGCCGAAACACTGACGTTGGGATTTGTGATCGTGATACAAGACAGCACAAGATTATATTATGTATTTAATCGCCTTAAGGGATCACTAGAAATAACACTATACACACAGAAAATATCACATTAAGCACACAGCAGCTCTCACCTTCCCCTTTACCAGTCGAGCATGGATGACGCACCCAGATGCGTAATGGTAAATTCGAGAATATAGGAAATCCAGCTCAAGAAATGGTGGAAAATTTGTAGTTTTATTGCGGCATAAAATCTTCGACAGAAACAGGAATGTTCAGTTACGCGTTTCAGACCACTAACAAATATTGGTCCTTCCTCATGACTTGTCGAACTGGTAATGGGATCGCATCATATGAGCAGCTCACACAGCTGGCCATGCAATCAATCGATCACATGATTGTGAAGAGCTGCACACAAGGTGCAATCACATATGTCCAATCACTTTAAACATACATACAAGAAACACACAGAAAATATATACAGTAGTCTGAGGTTACAAATACAGGAGGGTACAACAGGGTTAAGCAGAACAATAAGTCAGTTTACCAGGCATATGAGTCCTTTGGGTTGTGATGAGTTCTTAGCTGTAGTCACATGGGAAGCATTGATGTCAGCCAGTTGCAGGTCCCTCTAAACACATGGCACAATGTGACCCCCCTTCAGAGAAAAGACCCGCCCACTTGCTGGCACAAGCCTTTTAACCTGTAGCCGGCCCCTCCCCCCATCTGCTGTAAGGGGTCTACTCCCCCTCTGCTGGGGATGGCAGCAAATGAGCCACAAAACCGATTAGGGCTCATGGCTCCCGACTAGGGATGAGCGAACTCGAACTGTATAGTTCGGGTTCGTACCGAATTTTGGGGTGTCCGTGACACGGACCCGAACCCGGACATTTTCGTAAAAGTCCGGGTTCGGGTTCGGTGTTCGTCGCTTTCTTCGCGCTTTTGTGACGCTTTCTTGGCGCTTTTTGAAAGGCTGCAAAGCAGCCAATCAACAAGCGTCATACTACTTGCCCCAAGAGGCCATCACAGCCATGCCTACTATTGGCATGGCTGTGATTGGCCAGAGCACCATGTGACCCAGCCTCTATTTAAGCTGGAGTCACATAGCGCCGCCCGTCACTCTGCTCTGATTAGCGTAGGGAGAGGTTGCGGCTGCGACAGTAGGGCGAGATTAGGCAGATTAACTCCTCCAAAGGACTTGATTAACTGATCGATCTGCAGCTGTGGATCATTGAGCTGCTGATCCTCAATTGCTCACTGTTTTTAGGCTGCACAGACCGTTTGTCAGTCACATTTTTCTGGGGTGATCGGCGGCCATTTTGTGTCTTGTGGTGCGCCAGCACAAGCTGCGACCAAGTGCATTTAACCCTCAATGGTGTGGTTGTTTTTTGGCTAAAGCCTACATCAGGGTGAAGCTGTCACACCAAGTGCATTTAACCAGCAATAGTCTGTTCATTTTTTGGCCATATACAAAATCAGGGGCAAGCTGCGCCTGTCACCAAGTGCATTTAACCCTCAATGGTGTGGTTGTTTTTTGGCTAAAGCCTACATCAGGGTGAAGCTGTCACACCAAGTGCATTTAACCAGCAATAGTCTGTTCATTTTTTGGCCATATACTAAATCAGGGGCAAGCTGCGCCTGTCACCAAGTGCATTTAACCCTCAATGGTGTGGTTGTTTTTTGGCTAAAGCCTACATCAGGGTGAAGCTGTCACACCAAGTGCATTTAACCAGCAATAGTCTGTTTATTTTTTGGCCATATCCCAGTCTAATTCTGTCACTAAATCCATACCGGTCACCCAGCGCCTAAATACTAGGCCTCAAATTTATATCCAGCTAAATCTGTCCCTAGTGCTGTAGCTGGGCGAGTTATTTAGTGTCCGTTCAAGCACATTTCTTGTTCTGGGTTGAAATACAATTCCCAATTTAGCAATTTCATAATTTAGTGGTTTCTGCTATATCAGAGCTATTTGAAATCTATCCCTAAAAGGGTATATAATATTCAAGGTGCACATTGGGTCATTCAGAATAACTTCACACACACCCGCTACTGTGTATTTCCAAGTCTAATTCTGTCACTAAACCCATACCTGTCACGCAGCGCCTAAATACTAGGCCTCAAATTTATATCCAGCTAAATCTGTCCCTAGTGCTGTAGCTGGGCGAGTTATTTAGTGTCCGTTCAAGCACATTTCTTGTTCTGGGTTGAAATACAATTCCCAATTTAGCAATTTCATAATTTAGTGGTTTCTGCTATATCAGAGCTATTTGAAATCTATCCCTAAAAGGGTATATAATATTCAAGGTGCACATTGGGTCATTCAGAATAACTTCACACACACCCGCTACTGTGTATTTCCAAGTCTAATTCTGGCACTAAACCCATACCTGTCACCCAGCGCCTAAATACTAGGCCTCAAATTTATATCCCGCTAAATCTGTCCTTAGTGCTGTAGCTGGGCGAGTTATTTAGTGTCCGTTCAAGCACATTTCTTGTTCTGGGTTGAAATACAATTCCCAATTTAGCAATTTCATAATTTAGTGGTTTCTGCTATATCAGAGCTATTTGAAATCTATCCCTAAAAGGGTATATAATATTCAAGGTGCACATTGGGTCATTCAGAATAACTTCACACACACCCGCTACTGTGTATTTCCAAGTCTAATTCTGGCACTAAACCCATACCTGTCACCCAGCGCCTAAATACTAGGCCTCAAATTTATATCCCGCTAAATCTGTCCTTAGTGCTGTAGCTGGGCGAGTTATTTAGTGTCCGTTCAAGCACATTTCTTGTTCTGGGTTGAAATACAATTCCCAATTTAGCAATTTCATAATTTAGTGGTTTCTGCTATATCAGAGCTATTTGAAATCTATCCCTAAAAGGGTATATAATATTCAAGGTGCACATTGGGTCATTCAGAATAACTTCACACACACCCGCTACTGTGTATTTCCAAGTCTAATTCTGGCACTAAACCCATACCTGTCACCCAGCGCCTAAATACTAGGCCTCAAATTTATATCCCGCTAAATCTGTCCTTAGTGCTGTAGCTGGGCGAGTTATTTAGTGTCCGTTCAAGCACATTTCTTGTTCTGGGTTGAAATACAATTCCCAATTTAGCAATTTCATAATTTAGTGGTTTCTGCTATATCAGAGCTATTTGAAATCTATCCCTAAAAGGGTATATAATATTCAAGGTGCACATTGGGTCATTCAGAATAACTTCACACACACCCGCTACTGTGTATTTCCAAGTCTAATTCTGGCACTAAACCCATACCTGTCACCCAGCGCCTAAATACTAGGCCTCAAATTTATATCCCGCTAAATCTGTCCTTAGTGCTGTAGCTGGGCGAGTTATTTAGTGTCCGTTCCAGCACATTTCTTGTTCTGGGTTGAAATACAATTCCCAATTTAGCAATTTCATAATTTAGTGGTTTCTGCTATATCAGAGCTATTTGAAATCTATCCCTAAAAGGGTATATAATATTCAAGGTGCACATTGGGTCATTCAGAATAACTTCACACACACCCGCTACTGTGTATTTCCAAGTCTAATTCTGGCACTAAACCCATACCTGTCACCCAGCGCCTAAATACTAGGCCTCAAATTTATATCCCGCTAAATCTGTCCTTAGTGCTGTAGCTGGGCGAGTTATTTAGTGTCCGTTCAAGCACATTTCTTGTTCTGGGTTGAAATACAATTCCCAATTTAGCAATTTCATAATTTAGTGGTTTCTGCTATATCAGAGCTATTTGAAATCTATCCCTAAAAGGGTATATAATATTCAAGGTGCACATTGGGTCATTCAGAATAACTTCACACACACGCTACTGTGCATTTCCAAATCTAATTCTGTCACTAAACCCATACCTGTCACCCAGCGCCTAAATACTAGGCCTCAAATTTATATCCCGCTAAATCTCTCGTTACCGCTGTCCTGTTGTGGCTGGGAAAGTTATTTAGTGTCCGTCAAAGCACATTTTTTGTTCTGGGTTGAAATACAATTCCCAATTTAGCAATTTCATAATTTAGTCGTTTCTGCTATATCAGAGCTATTTGAAATCTATCCCTAAAAGGGTAGATCATATTGAAGGTGCACATAGGGTCATTCAGAATAACTTCACACACACGCTTCTGTGCATTTCCAAGTCTAATTCTGTCACTAAATCCATACCGATCACCCAGCGCCTAAATACTAGGCCTCAAATTTATATCCCGCTGAATTTGAATACAATACATTGGGCCAAATAATATATTTGTTGTTGTGGTGAACCATAACAATGAGAAAAACATCTAGTAAGGGACGCGGACGTGGACATGGTCGTGGTGGTGTTAGTGGACCCTCTGGTGCTGGGAGAGGACGTGGCCGTTCTGCCACATCCACACGTCCTAGTGTACCAACTACCTCAGGTCCCAGTAGCCGCCAGAATTTACAGCGATATATGGTGGGGCCCAATGCCGTTCTAAGGATGGTAAGGCCTGAGCAGGTACAGGCATTAGTCAATTGGGTGGCCGACAGTGGATCCAGCACGTTCACATTATCTCCCACCCAGTCTTCTGCAGAAAGCGCACAGATGGCGCCTGAAAACCAACCCCATCAGTCTGTCACATCACCCCCATGCATACCAGGGAAACTGTCTCAGCCTCAAGTTATGCAGCAGTCTCTTATGCTGTTTGAAGACTCCGCTGGCAGGGTTTCCCAAGGGCATCCACCTAGCCCTTCCCCAGCGGTGAAAGACATAGAATGCACTGACGCACAACCACTTATGTTTCCTGATGATGAGGACATGGGAATACCACCTCAGCATGTCTCTGATGATGACGAAACACAGGTGCCAACTGCTGCGTCTTTCTGCAGTGTGCAGACTGAACAGGAGGTCAGGGATCAAGACTGGGTGGAAGACGATGCAGGGGACGATGAGGTCCTAGACCCCACATGGAATGAAGGTCGTGCCACTGACTTTCACAGTTCGGAGGAAGAGGCAGTGGTGAGACCGAGCCAACAGCGTAGCAAAAGAGGGAGCAGTGGGCAAAAGCAGAACACCCGCCGCCAAGAGACTCCGCCTGCTACTGACCGCCGCCATCTGGGACCGAGCACCCCAAAGGCAGCTTCAAGGAGTTCCCTGGCATGGCACTTCTTCAAACAATGTGCTGACGACAAGACCCGAGTGGTTTGCACGCTGTGCCATCAGAGCCTGAAGCGAGGCATTAACGTTCTGAACCTGAGCACAACCTGCATGACCAGGCACCTGCATGCAAAGCATGAACTGCAGTGGAGTAAACACCTTAAAACCAAGGAAGTCACTCAGGCTCCCCCTGCTACCTCTTCTGCTGCTGCCGCCTCGGCCTATTCTGCTGCTGCAGCCTCGGCCTCTTCCTCCGCCTCTGGAGGAACGTTGGCACCTGCCGCCCAGCAAACAGGGGATGTACCACCAACACCACCACCACCACCTCCGTCACCAAGCGTCTCAACCATGTCACACGCCAGCGTTCAGCTCTCCATCTCACAAACATTTGATAGAAAGCGTAAATTCCCACCTAGCCACCCTCGATCCCTGGCCCTGAATGCCAGCATTTCTAAACTACTGGCCTATGAAATGCTGTCATTTAGGCTGGTGGACACAGACAGCTTCAAACAGCTCATGTCGCTTGCTGTCCCACAGTATGTTGTTCCCAGCCGGCACTACTTCTCCAAGAGAGCCGTGCCTTCCCTGCACAACCAAGTATCCGATAAAATCAAGTGTGCACTGCGCAACGCCATCTGTGGCAAGGTCCACCTAACCACAGATACGTGGACCAGTAAGCACGGCCAGGGACGCTATATCTCCCTAACTGCACACTGGGTAAATGTAGTGGCAGCTGGGCCCCAGGCGGAGAGCTGTTTGGCGCACGTCCTTCCGCCGCCAAGGATCGCAGGGCAACATTCTTTGCCTCCTGTTGCCACCTCCTCCTTCTCGGCTTCCTCCTCCTCTTCTTCCACCTGCTCATCCAGTCAGCCACACACCTTCACCACCAACTTCAGCACAGCCCGGGGTAAACGTCAGCAGGCCATTCTGAAACTCATATGTTTGGGGGACAGGCCCCACACCGCACAGGAGTTGTGGCGGGGTATAGAACAACAGACCGACGAGTGGTTGCTGCCGGTGAGCCTCAAGCCCGGCCTGGTGGTGTGTGATAATGGGCGAAATCTCGTTGCAGCTCTGGGACTAGCCAATTTGACGCACATCCCTTGCTTGGCGCATGTGCTGAATTTGGTGGTGCAGAAGTTCATTCACAACTACCCCGACATGTCAGAGCTGCTGCATAAAGTGCGGGCCGTCTGTTCGCGCTTCCGGCGTTCACATCCTGCTGCTGCTCGCCTGTCTGCGCTACAGCGTAACTTCGGCCTTCCCGCTCACCGCCTCATATGCGACGTGCCCACCAGGTGGAACTCCACCTTGCACATGCTGGACAGACTGTGCGAGCAGCAGCAGGCCATAGTGGAGTTTCAGCTGCAGCACGCACGGGTCAGTCGCACTACAGAACAGCACCACTTCACCACCAATGACTGGGCCTCCATGCGAGACCTGTGTGCCCTGTTGCGCTGTTTCGAGTACTCCACCAACATGGCCAGTGGCGATGACACCGTTATCAGCGTTACAATACCACTTCTATGTCTCCTTGAGAAAACACTTAGGGCGATGATGGAAGAGGAGGTGGCCCAGGAGGAGGAGGAGGAGGAGGAGGAAGAGGGGTCATTTTTAGCACTTTCAGGCCAGTCTCTTCGAAGTGACTCAGAGGGAGGTTTTTGGCAACAGCAGAGGCCAGGTACAAATGTGGCCAGCCAGGGCCCACTACTGGAGGACGAGGAGGACGAGGATGAGGAGGAGGTGGAGGAGGATGAGGATGAAGCATGGTCACAGCGGGGTGGCACCCAACGCAGCTCGGGTCCATCACTGGTGCGTGGCTGGGGGGAAAGGCAGGACGATGACGATACGCCTCCCACAGAGGACAGCTTGTCCTTATCCCTGGGCAGCCTGGCACACATGAGCGACTACATGCTGCAGTGCCTGCGCAACGACAGCAGAGTTGCCCACATTTTAACCTGTGCGGACTACTGGGTTGCCACCCTGCTGGATCCACGCTACAAAGACAATGTGCCCACCTTACTTCCTGCACTGGAGCGTGATAGGAAGATGCGCGAGTACAAGCGCACGTTGGTAGACGCGCTACTGAGAGCATTCCCAAATGTCACAGGGGAACAAGTGGAAGCCCAAGGCCAAGGCAGAGGAGGAGCAAGAGGTCGCCAAGGCAGCTGTGTCACGGCCAGCTCCTCTGAGGGCAGGGTTAGCATGGCAGAGATGTGGAAAACTTTTGTCAACACGCCACAGCTAACTGCACCACCACCTGATACGCAACGTGTTAGCAGGAGGCAACATTTCACTAACATGGTGGAACAGTACGTGTGCACACCCCTCCACGTACTGACTGATGGTTCGGCCCCATTCAACTTCTGGGTCTCTAAATTGTCCACGTGGCCAGAGCTAGCCTTTTATGCCTTGGAGGTGCTGGCCTGCCCGGCAGCCAGCGTTTTGTCTGAACGTGTATTCAGCACGGCAGGGGGCGTCATTACAGACAAACGCAGCCGCCTGTCTACAGCCAATGTGGACAAGCTGACGTTCATAAAAATGAACCAGGCATGGATCCCACAGGACCTGTCCGTCCCTTGTCCAGATTAGACATTAACTACCTCCCCATAACCATATATTATTGGACTCCAGGGCACTTCCTCATTCAATCCTATTTTTATTTTCATTTTACCATTATATTGCGATGCTACCCAAAGTTGAATGAACCTCTCCTCTGCCTGTGTGCTAGGCCTAAATATATGCCAATGGACTGTTGCAGTGGTGGCTGACATGAAGCCTGATTCTCTGCTATGACATGCAGACTAATTCTCTGCTGACATGAAGCCAGATTGTCTGTTACGGGACCTCTCTCCTCTGCCTGGGTGCTGGGCCTAAATTTATGACAATGGACTGTTGCAGTGGTGGCTGACGTGAAGCCTCATTCTCTGCTATGACATGCAGACTGATTCTCTGCTGACATGAAGCCAGATTGTCTGTTACGGGACCTCTCTCCTCTGCCTGTGTGCTAGGCCTAAATATATGCCAATGGACTGTTGCAGTGGTGGCTGACGTGAAGCCTGATTCTCTGCTATGACATGCAGACTGATTCTCTGCTGACATGAAGCCAGATCCTCTGTTACGGGACCTCTCTCCTCTGCCTGTGTGTGTGCTGGGCCTAAATATATGCCAATGGACTGTTGCAGTGGTGGCTGACGTGAAGCCTCATTCTCTGCTATGACATGCAGACTAATTCTCTGCTGACATGAAGACAGATTCTCTGTTACGGGACCTCCCTCCTCTGCCTGGGTGCTGGGCCTAAATATATGCCAATGGACTGTTGCAGTGGTGGCTGACGTGAAGCCTCATTCTCTGCTATGACATGCAGACTAATTCTCTGCTGACATGAAGCCAGATTGTCTGTTACGGGACCTCTCTCCTCTGCCTGTGTGTGTGCTGGGCCTAAATATATGCCAATGGACTGTTGCAGTGGTGGCTGACGTGAAGCCTCATTCTCTGCTATGACATGCAGACTAATTCTCTGCTGACATGAAGACAGATTCTCTGTTACGGGACCTCTCTCCTCTGCCTGTGTGTGTGCTGGGCCTAAATATATGCCAATGGACTGTTGCAGTGGTGGCTGACGTGAAGCCTCATTCTCTGCTATGACATGCAGACTAATTCTCTGCTGACATGAAGACAGATTCTCTGTTACGGGACCTCCCTCCTCTGCCTGGGTGCTGGGCCTAAATATATGCCAATGGACTGTTGCAGTGGTGGGTGACGTGAAGCCTGATTCTCTGCTATGACATGCAGACTAATTCTCTGCTGACATGAAGACAGATTCTCTGTTACGGGACCTCTCTCCTCTGCCTGTGTGTGTGCTGGGCCTAAATATATGCCAATGGACTGTTGCAGTGGTGGCTGACGTGAAGCCTCATTCTCTGCTATGACATGCAGACTAATTCTCTGCTGACATGAAGACAGATTCTCTGTTACGGGACCTCCCTCCTCTGCCTGGGTGCTGGGCCTAAATATATGCCAATGGACTGTTGCAGTGGTGGCTGACGTGAAGCCTCATTCTCTGCTATGACATGCAGACTAATTCTCTGCTGACATGAAGACAGATTCTCTGTTACGGGACCTCTCTCCTCTGCCTGTGTGTGTGCTGGGCCTAAATATATGCCAATGGACTGTTGCAGTGGTGGCTGACGTGAAGCCTCATTCTCTGCTATGACATGCAGACTAATTCTCTGCTGACATGAAGACAGATTCTCTGTTACGGGACCTCTCTCCTCTGCCTGGGTGCCGGGGCCTAAATATCTGAGAATGGACTGTTCCAGTGGTGGGTGACGGGAAGCCAGATTCTCTGCTATGGAACCTCTCTCCAATTGATTTTGGTTAATTTTTATTTATTTAATTTTTAATTTAATTCATTTCCCTATCCACATTTGTTTGCAGGGGATTTACCTACATGTTGCTGCCTTTTGCAGCCCTCTAGCTCTTTCCTGGGCTGTTTTACAGCCTTTTTAGTGCCGAAAAGTTCGGGTCCCCATTGACTTCAATGGGGTTCGGGTTCGGGACGAAGTTCGGATCGGGTTCGGATCCCGAACCCGAACATTTCCGGGATGTTCGGCCGAACTTCTCGAACCCGAACATCCAGGTGTTCGCTCAACTCTACTCCCGACCAGAATGTCGCAGGGAGGTGGTTATGGAGCCAATGGGTCCGCCTGGGTTCTGGCTACCCGTAGAGTCCAAGGATGGTACCGCTATTTGGTTTCTGTGGGGAGATATGTATATCTCCCCTCCCGGGCATCCCACCACCAAACTATTACCATGGGCCTGTTCATCGTGGCCACAGGGACACAAATATGTATCTGGTTTATGCCTGTGATGGCCGAGCGATTCATAATTCCTTATGAATCGCCGGTTCCATGATGTCTGATAATGTTTATTGAACTGGGGAAGGGCCTAGATACCCTGCAGGGAAGTTTTTCCTATTCCATTAGCTGGGTTCCTGGCTGGCTGAATGAAGGTGATAAATTGCAAACAAAGGTGCCCTGCAAGAAGTTCCCTGCCATTTGGCTGGGCTTTGAAGCAATGCTCCCCTGTGTGAGTTCAATACCTCTGCTATCTGACAGCAAATGTCTGGTGTGGGAACATGGCTGACATTGAACAATAATCCATATTCTCACATTTGTACTGTATCGATAAAACTTGGATAGTGTATCTTTTCAAGTTAATAAAAATAGCCTTATGTTCGTTTAGTTGTGAATACTGAGCCTATCATTTTGCACCATTCTTTTTTAATTACCCAGCAATAAAAATGCTTGCTTCTACCTGCTTTTATCAGGCTTTTTTGCTCTGCTTTTAGCATTGAAGTCTATGGAGAGAGAAGGAGGGAGAAGGAGGCTACTGGATGAGAGATAAACAAAGTTCAGTTTCTTAGTTCTGCCTCACATAGCACTTTTGACTCTACTATATAGAATAAGGCTCTACCACTGGTCAGAGTGAGGTAATACAGTAAATCACGTACTAGCTGGCAGCAGCCTCCTCATCTCTCCTCCTCTCTCCATACACTTTTGTGTGTGAGGCTGGAGACAGAGACATGAGCAAAAAAAGATAAGAGGCAGAGTGAAGGGAAAGAGGAGGAAAGAAGCCTAAGAAGCCCAGGAGGAAGCATAATTCTTTATTTATACTCCAAAGTGTCTTATATTCAACTGTACTATTCATTTCTGAAGACTTGTTTATAACTGAAGGTACGCTAATGCCAATACTACTGCTTATAATTAGTCTTTTGATTATTACTCATCATTTATCAGAAAATAAACATAGTTACATGGTAACATAGTTTATAAGGCCGAAAAAATCTATCTAGTTCAGCCAGTTATCGTGCAAGTTGATCCAGAGGAAGGCAATCGGGCAATCAGAATAACTCCCTGGATCAATGACCCATCTCTAGTAACTATAACCTGTAATATTATTACACTCCAGAAATACATCCAGGCCCCTCTTGAACTCTTTTAGTGAATTCACCATCACCACCTCCTCAGGCAGAGAGTTCCATAGTCTCACTGCGGTCCTCCAGACGCAGAGGTTGTCCCCTCGTCACATTCCTAGTCCTGGGAATAAATAGATGATGGGAGATATATTTATACATAGTTATTAGACCTGAAAAATAGAGAAACCAAGCTACAGTATGAAGCTTCCGCATTTGTTTGTGTTCACCCCAATTGATCCAGAAATGAATGAGGCTTCTACAGGCCCTGCTTTCTTCAGCACCTGATACACCAGCTATAATAAATAATCCGTGTTTAGGATCTGCATGTGTCACTTGAAAATGTTCTATATAAAGAACTGCAGAATAATCACTTTAGAAAGCTGACCGGGACAGCTCGCACGTACTGAAAGTGTCAGCATTACTTATGACTGTGGGCAAATGAATTGATTTACTTGGGCTTTGGGCCCAGGAATAAATTGTGTACTTTCCGCAAATGCTTTGATTGTAACATTGTTTTGACTGGTGTGAAGTCCATTGTCATGGCCTTGAAAATAAACGGAGACCTGCAAAGTTATTAAAAGGAGAAGAAATGAACACAAAGAGCAAAGACAATGAATAAAACCTAAGTGATGAGTAATCAGCAATGTACAAGCCTTAGGGAAAGTCGAGATTCAGCCTGGGCGCCTCAGGCAAACATCAGACTCTTCTTCTGTAGCAGCTACTGATCAAGAAAACATGACATGGTATTCTTTGTTCACAAGTAGTCCTAGCAGATCACAGCTGAGAACATTTCTTAAAGGTGTTGTCCAGAATTATACAGATATACTTTATATAAATAATGGAAATCGTCTATTTCTCCATCCTAATGGTTTACCTTCTTTTAAGAATCTGCCATTGAGGGCTCATGATTGTTGGGTCATGGTGGGTTGACATGTCCTCTCTGGCATCAGTTTACTAGTGTTCTCTCAATGGCTAGAAGCCTGTACACATGTTGTCCTTACCAAGTAGATACAGCCAATAGATTCAGAAGGGGACTCATGTAAACAGAGGTCCTACAGTGATGGACCACAAAGTTACTGTATCATGATATATTCTGGCCAAACATATGTTAAAACATTTTCTTTTGGCATATGTTTGGCATTGAAGTCTATGCACATATTATGGGTTGTACGTATGCTCATATTTGACTCGTTAAAATTACTTCCCCCCCCCCCCCCCTTCCCACAACCAGTGTTGGACCCAGGTTCCTTGGGTGCACCGGGAAAAATAATTTTGAGGGTCCACCATCTGTCTATACAGAACACATCTGCCATTAAGGGCTCCTTAGGGACCATAATTGTGGGGTCATGGCTGGTTTACATGTCCTCTGTAGCATCAGTTTACCAGTGTTCTCTCCATGGCTAGGAGCCCTGTACACATCTTGTACTTACCAAGTACATACAACCAATAGGTTCAGCAGGGGGCTTATGTAAGCAGGGGTCCTACAGCAATAGGTCCCAAGTTACTTTATCATGATATATATTGGCTAAACATATGCCAAAAAAATACTCTTTTGGCATATGTTGGCCATTGAAGTCTATGCACAGCCAGTGTTGGACCGGGGTTCCTTGGGTTCACTGGGGAGAATAGTTTTGAGGACCCATCATCAGTCTATACAGAACATACACATGCCCACTCCTTAATTCCATTACATTAGAAATAGACATTAGTGGTAAATGATTGGCTCTCAAGTCAGCTGAAAGTTTCTGCTTGACCTTAGATGCCCTACTGTATTAGAAGTACATTGTTATGTCAGAGCTTGGGCCTACCAAAGGATCCTCTGGTACTCCGGTTGTCCAATTCAACACTGAACTCAGAGGTTCACCGCAGGATGAATAGGAGACGATGACCCCTCAATCTAATGATTGATGAGAGTTCCAGTGGTTGGACCCTACCAATCAATGTAAAATGTTCAAGAAAAGAGCATCAGGAATGTTGGATTTCAATAAAATCTACAACGGTAGATAAGCCCTTCTGCTCACAGGAAACGTGAGCATGCTCAGTCATGTGTGTTTGTGCATGGGGAAGATGGGAGTAGTAGTTGTCAACTGAATGAGCATTTGGCCAACAGCTTTTGTAAATATATATATATATATCCCTTCCCTTGTATGCTGCAATGAGCATTGATCGACACATACAAAAGGTTGTGTGTTGGAGCTGCCACCGTATTGTAGACATTGCCTTTGCCTAGTTGTGTGGGTACTTGTACTTACCGCATGGTCACAAGTGTTTATGGTGGGGTTCAATTGGGTAAGAGATCACAGTGAGGGGACACCCTCTACGGGCACTGCAATGTATAAAATGTATAGTGGGCACTCAACAGTAATAATCGGATAGACCTTACACAAGAGAACAACATGGATTTTTGCTTCCTTTTTTTTTTACTTTATTGAAGTTTTTAATAAAGCCTAACACAAAGACAATTCCGTGTATGAATATTTCACAGCTCATTAGTGAGAATTATCCTAAATGACGGATTCCGTATAATAAAACTTAGGCGATGAATACATCATTCTGACTTCAAGATGAGATCAATGAAAATTGTCAGATTGTCAGTGCTTTGCCTGCAAGAACAGAATGAGATGTTTAGCTGTGTTCTCTGGGAAAATAATGAGATACAGTAGTGTAAAGTGAGAGCGAATGACTGATGGGAAAAACGAGAGACAGAGAGGGGGCAGGGTGTTCTCCAAGACAGAGCGAGAGGAGACTGATACGTGTAAATGTGTGTAAACAGCAAGAGTGAAACTATAGCCAAATCTATAGCCTAAAGGAATCAGCGGCACGGAGGTCTGCACTATAGAGGTCCTCATCGTGGCTGAATATTATATACAGCACAACACATAGCATAATCTATCTATAATATACCGCAACAGATGTAATCTAATATTATTTCGTATTTATAGTACAGTACATTATAGAATCCCATAATACGATGGAAATAAATATATTAAAATATAATAGTAAAGTATAATATAGTAGAGTATATATAGCATGGAAAAGTATAGGATAGTGTAGTATACTATAAAACAACAAAACATACTATAATATAGTAATATATTTGTAACATTACTGATGCATAATATCAGAGAAGTATATAATAGTATAGTGTAATACAATAAACATCAGTGGAGCATTAAATAGCATAAGACATACTGTATAACAGAGTAGTATAATAAGCCAGAGTACACTGTAAGTAATAAAACATAGTATTTAGTTAAGGTTTGTAGAATTACAAAAGTATATTATAACACAGAACAGGATGTCAAATAAGGTCTAGTAAAAACAACAATAAAAATAGATTGCAGATTCTCCTCTACCCCTCTGTACCAGTCTGGTAATAGCTTCTTGTATTTTTATATTTGTGTAACCCCATGGAATTATATAATAATAATGGTATAATCAGGTACAGTATAATATTTAATGTTTAGTATAATAAAGTATACTATCTTATAGCAAAATGGAATAAGGTATAGTATAATAACTTAGCATAAGGCCTAAAAAAGCATGACATGGTATAGTATACTATATACAATAACTGCATTAAAAAGCATATGGACTCTATAATTTGCTGTTATGGCCACTTTTTCTCTTATACGGTTCTGATACATGAACCCATCAGTGTTAAGGTATTACACTAAGTAGACACGAATTCATATGTACAAAGGGAATCTAGTCTAAAATAAATGACTACTGTAGAATACAATATGATAAAGAGCTGTGGTGTAGAGTTATATAATGACAGTATAGTACAGTATATTTACTAGTGTAATATATAGATGTATGGTGGACACTAGATAAACCTATTGTGTGACTGATGACTGGGCATGTAAACCTCGTCAGTGGGCACTGCTGGGAATGAGCCCAATGTTTGCTTAGAAAGATTGAGGAAATTGTGGTATAGAAGGAATAATAAGGATACAAATCTCAGCCAGATGACTTGATGGGCCTTGAAGTAGTAGGTATCTGCTGTAGCTGATGGAACATTACAATTCTCACTACAGCTTGGAAGGTGGAAGTATTAGGGCTCATATGCACATTATTTTTCTTATCTTTTTCCAAAATTGTCAAATTTCCATAATTAACAAACAGAGGCAAAAACACCAGTACGACTGGACAGGACTGGACTTAACTTGGTCTGTGTTCTCTTCCCAGGTCCTGTTGTAAAACATACATTTTAACTTGAGGATGACTAAAAAGCAGCGATGTTTCAAGCAGGCTCCCAACCTTTTAAATGATAGATATTAGTAGATTTCCAGGCGTGCGAAATTCATTTGTCATCATGGGCTGCAGGCTGAGGGGTAAAGCCAGACAGGAGAAAGCTGTGCAAACTGGGAAGGTCATTGGGAAACCTTTCTGGTGAATCCAGCAAATAATGCAAAGTAAATATTAAGTTGTCAAAAGTTCCTTGATCTCCGCCAAAAATCGCAGCTTTCATTTAGGACATCTTTTTTTATTTTTTATTAAAATATTAAATCATAGTCACAAATTTCCCCTCCCCCTATGGCCTTTTATTGTTAGTCCCTTTTTACCTAGGTAATGTCTGGCATATACTTAGGTGCATTGGTCAAATACCAACTGTCTGCTAAAATATCTGTGACGACTTTATGATGGTGTAATGGCTACATGTATAACCTTTTTTAAGTAATGTTGTTCAAAATTTTGGAACACGAAAAGCAATGAAATAAAATTATACTTCTTTATGATCCGACTCGGTTTTATTTTTAAAGTTCTCCTTCAGTAAAGTTTGTGGCACATGCATATTAGTAAACTTTGCTTTATAAAATTATTATTATTAATCAGATGTTAAGATATCATTATATTGTGTGCTAGTATTATTTTTCACTTCAATGTTTATTTTTTTAAAGTTTTTGTCATTTTAGGTCATATGTAATTTTAAGATTTGAATATATCAGATAGGTAGATAATAGACAGATAGATAGATAGATAGATAGGTAGATAGACAGATAGATAGATAGATAGATAGATAGATAGATAGATAGATAGATAGATAGATAATACAGATAGATAGATAGATAGATAGATAGATAGATAGATAGATAGATAGATAGATAGATAGATGATTTGTTACAGAAATTTCTGCAACAGAAAATCTGTAGATATCATTGTATTGTCTGCTAATATTATTTTTCACTTTGTTATTTTTTTTAAGTGTAGGTCATATGTCATTTTAAGATTTTAATATTTCAGATAGGTAGATAGATAGACAGATAGATAAATAGATAGAGAGAGAGAGAGAGATAAAGAGATATAGAGATACGGTAGATAGATAATATATAATTAGATAGATGATAGAAAGATAGAAAGATAGATAGATAGATATAGATAGTTAATAGATAATAGATAGATATAGATAGATAATAGATAGATAGATAATATATAAATAGATAGATGATAGAAAGATAGATAGATAGAGATACTTAATAGATAATATTTAAATAGATAGATAGATAGATAGTTAATAGATAATATTTAAATAGATAGATAGTAGATGGATAGATGATAGATAGATAGATAATAGATAGATAATAGATAGATAGATAGATAGATAGATAGATAGTAGATGGATAGATAGATAAATAGATAGATAGATAGATGATAGAGGGATAGATATGATAGATAGTTACGATAGATAGATAGATAGATAGATAGATAGATAGATAGATAGATAGATAGATATGCTAATTGTATTTTGTTACTATGTGTCTTTATCTTTATTATGTATTTTATATTATTGTGGTAATAAAGTCGAATGTCTCAGTTCCTTTGCTTTCATTCAGTATTCAGTACACCTATAGAAATATATTTTTGCCCCACTTTTCTTGATAGAGTTGACACTTCAGACATATATTTATTTATTTGAAATGTAATTTGGTTCTGAGGTGTTTTGCCACAAAGAGAGAAGATCTGTTGTCTTCATTTGGAGCAGATTTGTTACAGAAATTTCTGCAGCTGATAATCTGCTCCGTGCACATGGACCTATTCCGATGAATGGACTGTCACACAAATGTTTGCGACTTATCTGCTCCCTATAGACACAAGATACTCATACAGTATACTCCCTGGATTCAGTACATAGGAAAACATGCAGCATTTCCAGCGCTGCCCACTAGTGAAGTACTAGTAAAAGGGGGCGTTCACTTTTTCAACCCATAGGGTCTGTCTGAAGGATAAAGATAAATTAAAGGAAATGTGTCACCCAAATTTTTATTTGCCAGTTAAAACCAGATAGTGACACATATCCCTTTTTTCTTATCTGTTTTTATTTTCTGATTGTAGATTTTTTATTTTATTTCCTGAACATTATTATGGGGGCAGCCATCTTGCATTAAAAAACATTTTTTTTAATTGCTTTACAGCAGCCCCGTGGTCCATAGACACAATGGCCAGGAGGGGACCTCACTGACTCTTAGGGGAGAGTTTTCTAGGCATGGTCTGTGACCTGTGCAGAGGTCATTGTACAAGGAAGGAATAGATAAGCTCTGACAGTAACCTATTGAGAACGGAGGATCCTGTCTTATCTATACGAAGAGGTGATATCATTACAGGCAGGATTAGACTGACAGATAACTGCAGTAAAGTGATCCGTGCAGACCAAGAAGTGGCGCCAATTAGACATTGTGGCCAGTGCAAAAACTGCAGGATTTTTGGTTTTCGTTTAAATATAAAAAGTAACATGGAAAATATCATCAAAAATTATTTAAAAAATATGTTAAACATAAAAAGGTGATTTAAACATCAGGTCGTTTTCTGATGACACATTCCCTTTAAGGATAACGGACAAGGAAGGGTCAGTGATTCCCTATCCATGCATGTTGTTTTTAGGAATTACAGTGCATTCACTTACTATGTTTTTTTAACTAGTTCACTATTAAATGGTGTTTTGGCAGATCACTATGGCGAGCTACAAATCATACATGTATGACACAGACACACACCACATATATATTACAAAATGCACTATGCACTGTACACACAAATAATACATCACCAAACACACATCACACATACAGTACATACACAAGGTGTACACGCCCCACACGTACAGTACATACACAAAGTGTACACGCCCCACACGTGCCCACATTCACCATACATATACCACATATACATAAGCAATGCATTTACCCACCACAAACGCACACCATTCACATATGTCACACATAAATACACCACCCTCTCCATACCCGCACACCTTCCATATACCAATCACACATACAGCCAAATCCACCAGACATACACTTTCTGTTTACCATACATATACCAATCATTCACACATCACACCTGCCTATAAATTCACCATACACATTCCATATACAGGTGAAACTCGAAAAATTTGAATATCGTGCAAAAGTCCATTTATTTCAGTAATGCAACTTAAAATTCAAATTTTGTGAAAAAGTTCAGTATTCTAGGCTCAAAGTGTCACCCTCTAGTCAGCTAATTAATCCATACCCCCTGAGCAAAGGGGACCTCAAAATTGTGACTTTGGGGTTTCATAAACTGTAAGCCATAATCATCCAAATTATAACAAATAAAGGCTTGAAATATCTCACTTTGCATGTAATGAGTCTCATATGTTAGTTTCACCTTTTAAGTTGCATTACTGAAATAAATGAACTTTGCACAATATTCTAATATTTTGAGTTTCACCTGTATACTAACACAAAATGAACACACACATGTAGCACACATAAATAAAACCATACATACACTCGCTACACATGTATACCAAACACATACTGTACTATCTAAACTCGGATTGTGACATTTTACAGCGCACATTATGTATCACCAGACAGTTATGTGACCACATTAGTCCTGTTCCACCTGTATAGGGCTCTGTTGTAATCTAAGACCGATCTAGAGAAACTGCGAGGGGGGGGGGGGGATGGTCCAAGTCTTGCAGCCGTATTAGGCTTGGTGGGAATTATTGAGACATAGATGTCAATCACAGATATTTATTCAGTGCAGAAAATTCCCATTCAAATAGAATTTACTCCTATTCTATAATATACTTTTTCATCTAATACAAACAGATTTTGACTCCCCGTCATCCTTTTATGTCAAGTTTTTTCAAAATTTGGCACAGCCTTTTAGGAAAAAGACATCTGTTTCTGGTAAAGCTGGGTTACGTACAACTGATATAGTCATCACTGAAGGTATTGTCACCCAGCTTTCTTAAAGATGACATTTCATCAGTCCAAACATTGTAAGATAACTACCAGGACATGGAGAGCGGTGCCCGGGGATCTCACTGCACTTACTATTATCCCTGGGCGCCGCTCGGTTCTCCCGCTATGTCCTCTGGTGTCTTCGGGGACTGGGCGGAGACTTCGGGGACTTGGTTATACTGGGCGGAGTCTGCCCTTGTTCTGCTGGGCGTCTCCTTCTCCTAGGCTGTAGCGCTGGCCAATTGCAGCGCAGAGCTCACAGCCTGGGAGAAGGAGACGCCCAGGAGAACAAGGGCAGACTCCGCCCAGTATAACCAATTCATCGAAAATACTGGAGGACATAGCAGGAGAACAGAGCGGCGCCCAGGGATAATAGTAAGTGCAGTGAGTTCCCAGGGCGCCGCTTCACACAGCCTGATTGTTACTTTACAATGTTTGGACCAATGAAAGGTCCTCTTTAAACTCCTCAGGGTAGAGAAAGTATTTACATAGTAGAATATTTCCACCATGGATCACACCACAAATCTGCTGTGATTCTGCAAGAACTATGCTTTTGCTACACAAAGATTTAACAGCAGATTGAGCTGCAGATTGAGCTTGCTGCTTAGGCAGGGTGCTGAATCTCCTTAAAGGGACACGGACAGGCCCAATAAGCATATTTAGCTATATATATGACTGCACAGGTCTTCTAATGTGTAATAAAATCATATAAGTCTACACCCTGTCCAGCTTATATAGAGTAAACTCATGTTTTATAACCTGATAGAATCGCCTTCTTTCTGCCCAGGGGGTGGCGTTTCAGCTACACTTGCGCCCAGCCAGCCGCCCCCAACCGCCGTTTTGAAGCGCCGCCCAGCTCATCAATATTCACTTCGCTGGGCGGCTTCTGCTGTCCCCGACTTTACAAGATTCGGCGCATGCCCAATACAAAGCTATGGGCATCGGACTCCATTTTATCTTCAGCGCATCCGCCCGGCACCTTCACTGGCCGGGATCACATCGCGCCTGCGTCCCCTCTGCTTCTTAGAGGCCGCTTCAGCCTCTGTGTTCTGCGCCTGCGCCGGGCACTCTTCAGAGCAGCGCTTCAGAGCGGGGACAGCAGAAGCCGCCCAGCGAAGTGAATATTGATGAGCTGGGCGGCACTTCAAAGCGGCAGTTGGTGCGAGGCTGGCTGGGCGCAAGTGAACTGAAACGCCGCCCCTTGGGCAGAAAGAGGACGATTCTATCAGGTTATAAGACATGAGTTTACTGTATTTATAAGGTGGACAGGGGGTAGACTTATATGATTTTATTACACTTTAGAAGACCTGTGCAGTCATATATATAGCTAAATAT
Organism: Bufo gargarizans; assembly: GCF_014858855.1. Taxonomy (NCBI): domain Eukaryota; kingdom Metazoa; phylum Chordata; class Amphibia; order Anura; family Bufonidae; genus Bufo; species Bufo gargarizans. The sequence continues at coordinate 691,265,196 of NC_058080.1, read as the reverse complement.
GCTTATTGGGCCTGTCAGTGTCCCTTTAAAGGGAGTCCGTCATCAACATTTCACCGTTGTAACCCTTCCCATAGCTTTCTAGCAGCCTTACAGTTAATAAAAACGTTACCTTTCTGATCAATCCTGGACTTATAAAACCAACAAAAAACATCTTTGTAGCATATGTAAATGAGGGCTCGTAAGTGCCCAGGGGCGGCGTTACCCTCGTAGGTGCCCAGCTAGCTCAGCCTTTTCTTCACTTCCCCGCCCCTTCCTTCCCTCCGCCCGCCCATCCCTTCCCTCTGACCGCCTATCTACTAACTTCTTGTTTCGCCGAGATCCCGCGCCTGCGCACTCAGTCCGTTAGCCGGCGCATGTGCATTAATTACTGTGATGCCGTACAAGGAATGGGCATCGCAGTGCGCATGCGCCGGCCGACGGACTGAGTGTGCAGGCGCGGGATCTCGGCGAAACAAGAAGTTAGTAGATAGGTGGGCGGAGGGAAGGAAGGGGCGGGGGGAAGCGAAGAAAAGACTGAGCTAGCTGGGCACCTACGAGGGGAACGCCGCCCCTGGGCACTTGCGAGCCCTCATTTGCATATGCTACAAAGATGTTTTATAAGTCCAGGATTGATCAGAAAGGTAGCGTTTTTATTAACTGTAAGGATGCTAGAAAGCTATGGGAAGGGTTACAAAGGTGAAATGTTGACGACAGACTCCCTTTAAAGGGACCAGTCCTGGATGGAGACTCGCTGGAAGTACTCCATGGTATGGAGACTTATCGGCAATGCTCCGTGGGAAACAAATATTAAAAGAAAACAATCTCACTAGCGCCACCTCTTGGAAATGGCTCCCTATGAGTCAAACTTTTGCCAATAAGCCTCCATACCATGGAGTACTTCCAGTCAGTCTCCTTACAGGACCGGTCTCTTTAAAGCCCCTTTCACACGGAAAAAACTAAACATCAGAAAGCAATCGCAGTCAAAACTGACAGCAATTACGTGCCTACTCACGTGGGTTTCCCGCAATGCACATGCGACGCATCCGGAGCAAGTCCGGGATGCCTGTGTGAAAGAGGCCTTAAGGAGATTCTCTGCCTAAGCCGTATTCAAGGCATCGTACCCAACCAGGAATCCTACCCTGTACTGATGAGGGCAGGCACCCAGAAGCAGCTGTCTACGGATGGATGTCTGGTTTGGCTGTATTCTCTTTTCAAATCCCAGTGCTTGTAGGAAAATCGTACCTAGACTCATAGGGAGCCACTTCCAATAGGTGGCGCTGGCGAGATGGTTCTCTTCCTTGGGAGATACCTCTTTGCATAACTGTATTTGCAGCAAAGGATGAATCAGCTGTGAAAATGTGCTGTTATTTCACACAAGAAGGAGGATTCGCTGATCCGCAGCATTCTTCTGCTACATGTGAATAAGGTTTCGAAATCCCCATCCACTTGTATTGTACTACAGATCTCAGAAGCAGAATCCACATCTGAGCCTACCCTTAAAACGGTTGTCTCATTGAGATAACTCCTTTTCCAAAAACTGTCCAGGCCATCAGCTAATCTTCAGGGGTCAACTGTCCAGGCCATCAGCTAATCTTCAGGGGCCAGCATTCAAGTGTAGTAGATACTCTTAGGCCGGTTGAACACATAAAGCAGCTGTCCGCTGAGCAATCACATGTTCTCAGTAAGAAGATGGTGAGGAAGCCACTACCAACACTTTTGGCAACGGCTTATCTCCCCCAGAAAAAAAAGAATTAGGCAGTTGAAATCCAATCTCCTTCCATCAGGGCAGCATCTGGAGGCCCCTAGGCACATTAGGTGGTCAGCCGGTCCCAGGTTTGGTCAACATACACCTAATGATTATGGCCAGCTTAACTCTAGATCAAAGAGGGTGTTCTTGAGTAGCCGACCCCTCTATGATGTCAATATGCATTATAAAAGGTTCTCCCGGACTATTATAACTTTAGGATAGGTCATCAATATTAGATTGGAGGCAGCCCAGCTCCAGTGCTGGAAGCAGACGCTGAAACCACACAGCTCCCTCCAAGTGAATGGGAGCAGCTCTGCAGTTGGGCTACTTTCACACTAGTGTTAGAAGAATCCGGCAGGCACTTCCGCTGACGGAACTGCCTGCCGGATCCAGAAATCCGTAAGCAAACGAATATCTTTTTTTCCGATTCAGGATCCGGTAGACTTAGTCATTGAAATACCAAATTCGTCTTTCCGGTATCATCTGGAAAAACTGATCCGGTATTTTTTTTTTCACAGCTAGAAAGCACTGCGCTTGTGCAGTCAGTAAAAAAACGGATCCGGTGATACGGTAATTTCTGGAACACTTAGTACTGAATCCGGCATTGATGCATTTCAATGGAAATTAATGCCAGATCCGAAAAGCACGGTAGTGTTCCGAGATTTTGGCCGGAAAAAAAAAAACGCAGCATGCTGCGGTATTTTGTCCGGTCAAATACCGTACAAGGGACAGAACGGAAGACATCCTGATGCATACTGAACGGATTGCTTTCCATTCAGAATGCATTAGGACAAAACTGATGCGTTTTTTGCAGGTATTAACACCCTTTATCGGATTTCAATACCAGAAAAGAATAGCACTAGTGTGAAAGTACCTTACCAGCCCTGGCCATTACATGGTGGACATAGCTGTGGACATCGGTGTCGGCTTCTAGCACCAGGACTGCTCATTTTCTGGGGTCCAAGGAGTTGGAACCCCACAGATTTGACACTCGTTACCTGAACTAAGGAGAGGCCATCACTATAAAAATCTCAGTGAATAACCTTAAAGGGACATCTAGGTTGTCTTGAAGATACACCCGCTTTGAGAGTTACTCTGTCTAGTCAAGCAGAGACAAATAGACCATTTAAGGACACTAGGAAAGTTTGAAGACCCCAGGAATCTATACCCAAGGCCACGTCAGTTGCCACCCAGATTTCCCATCAACAGACATGTGTAATGCATCTCCTCAAGGACGTGTTAAACATCTTTATAGGACAAGTCAAAGAAATACATTTACAGGTAATTTTGTATTTTATGGGTTGAGGACTATATAAAGCAGAGAGATATCTGATGTATTGTGTGGAGCTATTCCCCTGGTGACAAATTCCTAGTAATTGATTTCATTTGAATAATTTCCTCATCACAGTCTACCTTTGATGCATTGTACTTTCCGGAGAACCAGGCCTGCTCCCCAGCAGAACACTTAATAATGTTCTATTAACCTCTCCAGGCTAGGGACGTATTCATTCACATGCATCTGAATGGTCCATTTCACCCTCACAGTGGAGGTCAGGTTGGTAAACAGAGAAAGAGTTTAGGAGATATTTAGCTCCATGCTGTCCATCACACGCTCCAGCGACCATCTACACACAGGCTTCCTGTGATGTAATAAAGGGTCTGTCCTCCAGACACATGGACAATGGGAGGGCAATGTGAGGGCCATTCTTCTCCTTCCTGTTTGTTTACCTGATAGGACCAGACAGCAAAGGTGAGGATGAGGGTCCAGCCAGAACCAGAACCGGACCTGGGGTCTCCTGTGGTGTCAATGAGGAGGCAAAACAAGGCAGACTAACAGATAGATTATAGACAGAGATAGATGATAGATAGATAATAGATAGATAGATAGATAGATAGATAATAGATAGATAGATAGATAGATAGATAGATAGATAGATAGATAGATAGATAGATAGATAGATAGATAGATAGATAGATAGATAGATAGATAGATAGATAGATAATAGATAGATAGATAGATAGATAGATAGTGATAGATTCACAGTATCTGTGAATAACATAGGCCAGAGGTATATTGAGGAGTTGTGTCCAACTATTTTCTGCTGATTGTGCTAATTATTATTTTTATTTTTTATTTTTAAATACATAATAAATGGAGATAGCCAATAGACAGATAGCCATATAGAGAGAGAATACACAGCATATAGATGTGAGAACATGCCAGGAGTGAAAAGGGTGATCCCCCTCCCATATCACAGTACTAAGAGATAAATAGATAGATAGATAGATAGATAGATAGATAGATAGATAGATAGATAGATGGATATTGAGAGGCTACACCCTGCACATAGGTGTGAGCAGAGAGTGAAGGGTGTAATGCCCCCTCCCCCTCCATGGCGCTGAGTGACTGGCAGGAGAGGAGCAGTGTCTGTCTAATCGGATTGTCTCTGCCCTTGTAATCCGGCTCACAGCTCCTCTCTCCAATATCACTAATGTCATTTGTATTGGCTGCATTAGACAGATGTTCCCAGTGCCTCTCCTTCCCTCTCTGCCTCTCATTCTGATCCCCCTTAATACTTTCACTGCCATTAAATCCTCAATCCTCCCCTTTTACTTTTTCTGCAATCTGGCAGAGTGGGCAGACCAGGCTGTGGGACACATGCAGGATGCCCTTGAAAACTGCTGCCAGGAGAGTGTGAGAGGCCCTGAGACAGTCATCAGGGAGATGGAGCAGGTACAAGGGGCAGTGAGAGAGGAGGACATGTGTCATGAATCTGAGAGAGAGAGAGAGAGAGAGAGAGAGAGAGAGAGAGAGAGAGAGAGAGAGAGAGAGAGAAAGAATGAAAGAAAGAAAGAAAGAAATAGAAAGAGAGAAAGAGGGAAAGAAAGAGACAGAGAGAAAGGAAGGAAGAAAGAAGGAAGGAAAGAAAGAAAGAAATAGACAGAGAAAGGAAGGAAGAAAGAAAGAAAGAAAGAAAGAAAGAAAGAAAGAAAGAAAGAAAGAAAGAAAGAAAAAGAAAGAGAGAAAGAAAGAAATAGAGAGAGAGAAAGAAAGAAAGAAAGAAAGAAAGAAAGAAAGAAATAGACAGAGAGAGGAAGAAAGAAAGAAATAGAAAGGAAGAAAGAAATAGAAAGAGAGAAAGAAAGAAAGAGACAGAGAGAAAGGAAGGAAGGAAGAAAGAAGGAAGGAAAGAAAGAAAGAAAAAAAAGAAAGAAAGAGAGAGAGAAAGAAAGAAAGAAATAGAAGGAAAGAAAGAAAGAGAAAGAAGGAAAGAAAGAAAGAAATAGACAGAGAAAGGAAGGAAGAAAGAAGAAAGAAAGAAAGAAAGAAAGAAAGAAAGAAAGAAAGAAAGAAAGAAAAAGAAAGAGAGAGAGAGAAAGAAATAGAAAGAAAGAAATAGAAAGAGAGAAAGAAGGAACGAAAGAAAGAAAGATTTAGACAGTGAAAGAGAGAGGAAAGAAGAGAGACACTGGAGGCAGAGAGGAAAATATACAGGAATGAGATGAAAGATTAAATGTGAGAGAGAAAGAGAAATGTAGAGAGTGAAGACTGAATGAAGGAGGGAACGAGAACCTGTAGGGGGTGAATGAGAAGAAGACGTGAGGACAGGGAAAGACTGATGGATGGATAGAAGGGGCCCCAGAGAGGAGGAGGTGGAGAGGTGAAGCCTGGAGGAGCTCCTCAGGGCTGAGGCATCACATCACCACTTACCTGCAGGCGGGGAGCACCATGCAGTCTTCTCCCATCAGATGGGGTCCAGATACTGCTACCTACCTGAGGGCAGGATGTGGAGCAGCGTCAGTCTCGCCGCCTCTTTAGCGCCCCCTGTCTCCACCCCTGTAGAATAGCGGCCCTGGGCGCTGACCCTCTTCCACCCTGCTACACTGTACCGGCACATCCACCCGGGCAGGTTTCCTACCTCTCCTTTTGTCTCCGAGCCTTGAACCTGACTCTCTCCGTCTAATAACCCACACTGAATGAAGCACACATGCTGCTCTGTCTCCTGGTATTTCCAGATGTCTCTGGCGCTATTGTCTCCCCAATGTGGAAACACATGGACCCGGCCAAGGCACCCTCCATGCCCCCCCATGGCCAGGGCTCCAGGAGGAGGACTCCTATCATCTCCATGTGGCTGGACATCAGGCAGGATCAATGAGCTGGAGATCTAGGAGTCACCGTCCTGTCAGGACTAATCATAATAATGCGTCTATTATTGCAATCGATAGAGCAGCTCTAGGCGCAGGACATCTGATGCACAATGTGGCCTGTGTCCTGCCTGATCCGCCACTCATACTGCGGTCAATATCTGCAAATGAATGACAGACACACGGCCTATGATGTCACCGGGCAATGACGTCACACCTGGCGGCTGTGTGTTAGGGATATGACCTACTTAATACAAAAACACTATATCCCTATCTATCGAATATTATATATATATATATATATATATATATATATATATATATATGATAAATAACGATATAGTGTAGTTTGTTTTTGTTTTCAAGTAAGTCATATAGTCATAGATAGATATGAGATATACAGATACCTAATATATACATATAATTCGATAGATACTAAATAGATATAAGATGGATAGATAATAGATAGATTATAGATACAAATAGATAAAATATAGATAAAAGATAGATAGATAGATAGATAGATAGATAGATAGATAGATAGATAGATAGAGATAGATAGATAATAGATAGATTTGAGATGGATAGATAATAGATAGATAGAGATAGCTAGATAGATAGATAGATAGATAGATAGATAGATAGATAGATAGATATACTAAATAGATAGATATGAGATGGATAGATAATAGATTATATAGATAGATAAAATATAGATAATAGATAGATAGAGATAGCTAGATAGATAGATAGATAGATAGATAGATAGATAGATAGATAGAGATAGATACTAAATAGATAGATATGAGATGGATAGATAATAGATAGATGATATAGATAGATAAAAGATAGATAATAGATAGATAGATAGATAGATAGATAGAGATAGATACTAAATAGATAGATATGAGATGGATAGATAAAAGATAGATAGATAGATAGATAGATAGATACACACGCATTATATAGGTATCTATATCTATCTATCTCATATCTATCATGTTTAACTATCACCTATTATTTTTCACATTTTTACTTTTTTATTTAAGGAGATTTCGAGTGTAAATATTAAGACTTGTAACAAAATAAATTAATAAATCAAAAAAATCAAAATGAAAAATAAGACCAAGCATAATATAAATAAGTAGAAATTAAATAAAAAAATTAAATAAATTAAAACTAAGAACAGCTAAAAGGTTTGCATTTTTACAGCACGCTTCCATCTGTCTGACATAAAAAAAATAATCCCCCATAACATTCCTAATCTATTTCTTTTCAATGGAATAAAGAAGAGATTAATCATCATCATCATCATCATCATCACAGGAAGGATCCGCAGAGAAAGATCCGCCGACTTTAATGCTGAATTCATCTAAGAGGAAATCCTCCCGTATATTTCTTTTATAAATACTATTCTGGTAAAATTCTTAGAGATTATATATATATAATAGTGGGGGAAAGGAGAGGTCCCGGGGAGAGGCTGCTCTCTCTTCTTGGAGGGAAATGAAGGCTCTTTTTTATGAACACTCCACGTTTTATGGTTTGGTGACATTAAAGTCACTCATATGTGCTGATAATATACAGCCAAGGGTTAATTTACTGCCTGTGTTCAGGGGCGCTGAGTGGTGTTAAGGGTCACTGAAGGGAATTTACAGGAAGCCTGTGTTTTACAGAAAAGACCCAAAGATTGTAATTTTGTTTTCATGCCTTACTGTACAGTGTGTTTAACATGTCAATGAAGGATTTATTCCTGATACTTTATTACAGCTTTTCTTTTCTTTTTTTGTAAATTAAGGATCTGCTCAATTGAGATCTTTGCTGCCTCGCCCTGCGTTTACCTTGCGTTTACCTTGCGTTACAAGAAAAAGTGCACCATAAAATTCGCAATTCTATTGTATGGGTAAAAAAAAAAAAAGCAATAAAGTAAAAAAAAAATAATGACTGCAAATACTGCAAGAGACCAGTGCATAGTAACGATCTCTACAGGTGTAATAGGAGAGAGACGTGGGAATAGCTGGGTTCAAAATATTTTTATTGCAAAAATGTTTTTGAATTAAATATATAAGTACATGATGTATATAAGGATGGAATAAATAATATAAATATAATATATAAATATATGCTGTATATATATATATATATATATATATATATATATATATATCCATTAATTACAAGATATACAATACATATCCTTAACATAACATTTAATATAAAGTATAAAATAAATAAATACATAATAATAACATCATATATTTTTTCTCTCTTGACCCCAGCGATCTGTAGAGTTGTCCCCTTGTCCCATCTTTAGCTGTAAATAATAGATCTAAGATGAGCTAATTAACGGGCATTAATTACTGATGGAGCAGAGAAGCTTTTCAGCCTGACCGGAGCACCTACCTACTATCTACTGACCGGAGCACCTACCTACTATCTACTGACCGGAGCACCTACCTACTACTATCTACTGACCGGAGCACCTACCCACCATCTACTGAGCGCTGACCTGAGCACCTACCCACTATCTACTGACCGCTGACCGGAGCACCTACCCACTATCTACTGACCGCTGACCGGAGCAACTACCCACTATCTACTGACCGCTGACCGGAGCACCTACCCACTATCTACTGACCTCTGGGGAAACTAAGAAATACCTCTGTATACATGTCAGGTAGGGTTAAAGGGCTTTCCTCATGAATAATATCCTCACCCAAAAAAAAAAAATCTATTGGTATGAGCGCCTATAGATCTAGTGAAAACAAATAAATAAAAAATATTTTCAGTGGATTTGACATATAAATAGAGAAAATAAATAAACAAAATAAAACAAAAATCGTACAAAAACAATAACTTGAATGGGATTTGGAAAATTCTAACATAAGTGAACCTGATATTTTTTACAAAATAAATAAACTGTATAAAATCAGTGTGATAAGTAGTTGTAAATAAGCAGAAAAATGTTACATACTTTTTTTTATCTGTACAGTGTATTTGAAAAATTATTGAAATGTATGTAGAAATTTATATATTTCTAAGATGATATTCAGTGTATTCCATATCTATTTAATCTACCATCAATCAGCTATCTATCAATCTATTTATCTATCTATCTATCAATTATCTATCTATCTATCTATCTATCTATTCATAGCTATTATATCTATCTATCTATCTATCTATCTATCTATCTATCTATTCATAGCTATTATATCTATCTATCTATCTATCTATCTATCTCTATCTCTATCTATCTCCTACCTATTTTTCTATGTATCTATTATCCTCATAGATCATGTTGTGTCTCCTTTGATATACAGCTAGCCACCATGTTGCAGCCTTCCCCTCCTGAGCAGGCATACTCTACCTTCCAGCAGGACATTGCTCCAGGTCCCTGCCTTGGTCTCCTCCACAGCAGATGATGCTTCGCTCCCAGGTCCCAGTCCAGCACAGATTCCTCCTCCAGCCATTGACTGAGGACTAGTGCCAGGCGCAGGTGGTTCTCTCAGTCCTAACCACCCTTAATAGCGCTGCCTCCCCCATTTTAGTCAAGAACCTTGTAATTAATTTTAAGTTACCCATTGCACCATATCATTAAAATAAAAAAACCGGAGTCCAAACAGCATCACAAAGACGGGAGATGTGAAGAGGCATTTGCATACAGCTTTCCTCTATAGCGATTGTTGAACTGCCAAGTGTTATATCCCTAATTACACAAGATTAATGTGGAGAAGGCCCTCTAATGCTTATTAAAATTTATTTAAACACAGTTTTTTTAGCTTCTGCATTGGAAAAAAAAAAAAATCTTCACTCAATGTAGGAGCAAACTCTTCCAGATCTGTCAGTAGATGCCATGCATTTATATGTAAAGCAGGGTCTTAATAGCCCCTATACAGAGAGATCGGCCACTGGCTATAAGGTGTCTTCCTTACAGGGAGCTCCTCTTCTGTGTATTATCAGGTTGCCTCACAGTTATGGCTAAAATTCAAGTTGCTGGCAAATGCAGAGGATCTGAGCAACAATCAACTAGTGGGTGCATTAGTTTAGAGGCACTACACTTGTACTGTCTGTATGGGTTTAAATATAGCACAGCTAGAACTGAATTATGCAAAAGGAAACCTAGGTGCTGGGCTTCTGGCTTCTATTGTTTTTCTTGCCTTGACATTATTAAAATGTTCATTGCAAAATGCAAATGCCTTGGAGTAGTCCTGGGGAGTGAAACCTGGCGCTTGGGCGACACCTAGTGGTGAAGAGTGGAGTTGCGTCTTTTATTTATTTTTTTCTTATTGCTTTTTGTCATGGTCTCCTGCTGTCCCTTGGTGGAGCTGTAGTGAAAAAACACCTCTTTGGAAACAATTTTTTATTTTTTTTTATTAAATGAAATAAACATTTAATTTTGCATTTCAAAGGTTCTTTTAACATCACCCATAAATTCATTGTCACTTAGATATGTTTGTATGCTTTTTATGTTCAGCAGCCATTGAAAGGTGTTTTTTTTTTTTAAATGTCTGCCAGTAAAGCAGTGATGACTGGTTCACTAACCCTTAGAAAAGAAATCTGCATAAGTATAAACTGCTGCAAAGGCAGAAAGCGCTCCCCATTATCTTTATTGTCTGTCCCCGGTTCTGATAGTTAAATATTTACAATAATTAGAGATATTCGGAATTACATGGCATGAAAGACCTTTGAAAAACCAGATTCGCACTTGGCAGTGAAAGTTTTGTTTTACTGTACTGGTGAGTGGGAATGTAGCAGACTAAGACGTGTTTATCTTACAATATCAGCCAGCTGTCTCCAGCACAAATACAGCATCCAACCCTGCACTGATGTAACCCTCATCACTGTTATTATGTGACATTCCAAAATGTCTGGGAACAGATAGAACGGCGAGCGTTTACACGGCTAGGCGTAGAACACAAACTGCTGGCAGCGGCAGACATGGGTTACCCATGTAGGCAAACTGGGCAGATGCCTAGGGCAGCAAAACAAAGGGGGCACCATAAATGCTTCCTGCTATATTAGGCTACTTTCACACCAGCGTTTTTGCTGGATCCGTCATGGATCAGCACAAACGCTTCCGTCATAGTAATACAGCCGTCTGCATCCGTTCTGAACAGGATTGTTGTATTATCCCTAAAATAGTCAAGACGGAGCCGTCTCTAAAACCATTGTGAGTCAATGGGGGGCCAATCCATTTTCTTTTGTGTCCAAGAAAACGGACTTACATTGTGTGTTGTGACGGATCCGTCTTGCTCCGCACCACATCGCAGACAGAAAAGCGCTGCTTGCAGCCATTAGGCCCCTTTCACACGGGCGTGACGGATTAGGTCCGGATGCGTTCAGGGTGCGTTCAGTGAAATTCACACTATTTTGCAAGCAAGTTCAGTCAGTTTTGTCTGCGATTGCGTTCAGTTGTTCAGTTTTTTCCGTGCGGGTGCAATGCGTTTTGATGCGTTTTTCACGCGCGTGATAAAAAACTAAAGGTTTGCAAACAACATCTCAACCGTTTGCAACCATCAGTGAAAAACGCATCGCACCTGCACTTGCCTGCGGATGCAATACGTTTTTCACGCAGCCCCATTCACTTCTATAGGGCCAGGGCTGCGTGAAAAACGCAGAATATAGAACATGCTGCGATTTTCACGCAACGCCGAACTGATGCGTGAAAAACAACGCTCATGTACACAGACCCATTGAAATGAATGGGTCAGGATTCAGTGCGGGTGCTGTGCGTTCGCGTCACGCATTGAACCCGCGCGGAAAACTCGCTCGTTTAGGCTCCATTCACACGTCCGCAAATGGGTCCACATCCGTTCCAATTTTGCGAAACTGGTGGAGGCCCATTCATTCTCTATGGGGACGGAATGGATGCAGACAGCACACAGTGTGCTGTCCGTATTTCCGGAGTGCCCCGCCAATCTTCCGGTCCGCGGCTCCGGAAAAAAATAGAACAAGTTCTATTCTTTTCCGCAATTACAGACAAGAATAGGCGTTTCTATGGGGGTGCCGGCCGGGTGTATTGCGGATCCACAATGCACTACGGACGTGTGAATGGACCCTTAGGCCTCTTGTACACAAACGTGGTTTTTTTTTCCGTTTATGTTTTGATTTTTGCGTTCTGTATACTGACCGTATTACGGAACCATTCATTTCAATGGAACCACACAAAAAAATGAAAGGTACTCTGTATGACTTCCGTTTCTGTATTTCCGTTTTTCCGTTCCATTCAAAGATAGAACATGTCCTATTATTGTCCGCATAACGGACAAGGATAGTACTGTTCTATCAGGGGCCAGCTGTTACGTTCTGCAAAAAACGGAATACACACTGAAGTCATCCGTATTTTTTGCGGATCTGTTTTTTGCGGACCGCAAAATACTGAAAAAGCCATATGGTCATGTGCAAGAGGCCTTATTCTGTCCGCGATGGTGCACTCCGTTTCTTTCAGTTTTGTCCCCATTGATAATGAATGGGGACAAAACGGAAGCGTTTTCCCCCCGCTATTGAGATCCTATGATGGATTTTAATAGCGGAAAAGGAAAATGCTGGTGTAAAAAGTGGCCTTACCAGAAGAGATGAGCAAAGTATTGAAAAATTTGATTTGGCTGCTTCAATGAATTTTATCCCTCACATGCTCCATTCATAGCTGATCGCAGCATCTGATAGCAATATTAGGGTACATGCACACATTCAGGATTCATGTGCAGAGAATCCGCACTGAAATCCGCAGGTGTTCGCAGGCAAATACGTGCGGTCTATCCGTATCAATTGGTCCGGATTTGCATGCGGATGGGGATTTTACTAAGTGAATGTAGAAAATCCGGTCAGGAAAAATAAAATAAATTTACATGCTGCAGATTTTAAAATGTCAAAATCAGCGCGGAAAAAATCGTGTGCATTGAGAATGTCTAATTCTCATAGAATACAATGTACATGACCTATGGTGTGGCTTTTTCACAGATTTTTCGCATGCAAATCCGCACTGAAAATCCGCACGCGATCCTGATCGTGTGTATTTAGCCTTATAATGTAACATTTTTTAAAAAATTATAAAGTTGATCGCGTAGAGCCAAACATCGCCATCTTAATTGAAGATCTAGCGCAAAATCTTGCGCGGCCCGTACGTCGGCCAGCATAGTGACGTCATACGTCACCACTCACAGGATTTTGTTAGAGGTCTTCAATCAAGATTGCGTTGGCCGGCTCTTCGTGCTCAAACGGATGAGGAGCGGTGCAGCTCGATTCGCTCCACACTAATTACCAGTTACTGACTGTAATAACCTGCTTGGAGCTTCGTCTCACTAAAGGTCTCCATAAATAGCTATTGTCCGAGCGATTGTTGAGCCAGCAGCTATCTCTCCGACTCCCTCCCAGCTCCGTCGTTCACATCCACGTTCGGCTCGGCCACTGTGGAGTGGAGAAAGCCACTGAGACACTTTTGGTGGTGGGTTATCTCCTCGGAGAACATAGGGAGTGGATAAAAATATTAATTTAGCCCGATCCTTCTGTCCTTCTACATCACCTGTCGGGGGAGAGTCAGGAGCCCCCCACATATTAAAGTGTCATCTGAACCTGGAACATGTGGCATCTGACGTCAAGGGAATGGCATGCCGTGGTCATCTTTATAGGACTATTCTGAATATAATCTGTGGGACAGAGATAATCAATAGGTGAGGTATTCATGTAACAAGGACTATGGAAATACCACTAGACCACGATGCCGCCGAATCAATTTACAATAAAGCCTAGATGACAGGGGAAGCAGCCTGGCAGTAAAACACCAGACAGAAACGAATGCCTATGCTCATCCTATGGTCTTCTATGGGGTACTTCAGTTGTAACACCAGATGTCTCGCTGCCTTACGCAGCATGCAGCATATTTCTGTCAGGCTATTTCCAGTTATGGAGGACAAATCAGTGCACTGTGCCAGGCTCAGGCATCAAACAACTGGCCAGGTACAGTCAGTATATGTGAACCAAGTCTAGTGTATTATTAGCATTATTACTGCACTATGGCAAGATTGTTACTCCAACATTGTAACATTGTTAGAACAAAGTATACAGTACATGCAGGTGTGTAAGACTAATAGGCGGCACATTTTATTAAAGCTAATTAACATTCAAAAAAAATCCCAAAAATGACTTTTACCCCATGCGCATTTCAGGCTCTTAGACTCAGGCTCGGACTGGCCCACAGGGGTACAGGTGAAACCCCCGGTGGGCCCCTGAACAAGGTGGGCCCCTAGTCTCCCACCCCCTGCACCAGTGGCACATAACACAGTAGACTTACTGCACTACATACATATATACAATGTACAGCACCCCAACCAGCCTATAGTCATATAAAAACTCCCCAGTTTATTATTCTAGACACGATCAGAGCTGAGATGACTTCTAGGTATGGAGGAAAGCTGCCAGTGTCCTCTTATCCCCAGGACCTACCTACTCAAAGTATTCAATCCTCTGGTAGCATCTTGCTGCTGTGTGAGCAGGTAATATTTGAATGTATCCGTAGGGTGGGCCCCCAAAATAAATTTTGCTGGTGGGCCCTAGGCACCCCAGTCCGACACTGAATATACTCACTACTCTGTGGTTTACAAGTGCACATTTTAACTTTTCTTCACCTTGAATTCATGAAAAAGTCTTCACGTCAACCCATACCCGATCCTCAGAATGAAGCAGCCCCAACATTATTGATGTGCATCCCGGTTCTTTCCTGACAGGGATAGCAGAGGAACTGCCTAATGGCTTTCATCCCCTTCATTCTCAGGGTAGTCCTAAAAGACGAACTCCATGAATCCATGAAGCAATGGCATATCCAGGCAATACTCCATCATCTCTTAATATGGGAATAGCCTATGGAAGAGGAACCCTCAGTTATCTCATCACAGGTCAAATTGGTCCACGTCTCCACATTTGCTACTCAAAGCCTAGTTAGTATAAAGTTGTTATTCTTAAATGGGTTGTCTCATCACAGACAATGGGGGCATATCGCTAGGATATGCCCCCATTGTCTTATAGATGTGGGTCCCAATGCACCTATAATGCAACTGCCCTCCATTCATTTTCTATGGGGCCGCCAAAACTAGCCGAGCGCTGGCTCCACTATTTCCGTCGGGCCCATAGAAGTGAATGGGAGCGGTGGCTGGTCATGTGCGGTGCGCTCCGATTCACTTCTATGGGGAGAGCGCTTGTTGGTGGACGGACCGGAGTCCTACCAGCCACCACCTTGCGGGGCTCCGTTCCCGATATAGCTGCGGGTCCCTTAAATGGGTTTTCTAGTAAAAAAGATTTTTTTAACAAGTCTTTCAGCATGGCCCCTGAAATAAAAGATTTATACTTACCTGCTCCATGCCACTCCTCTGTGCCGTCTCCACTGTCTCCATCTTCCCGGCACTGTTTACATCTGCGTGGCCATGGACATGGTCACATGCACCACTCCAGCCAATGACCGGCTTCAGTGGTGACGTGCTGCTTGTGGCCACATCAACACAGAAACCAGAATGGCACTTTCATAAGAATAATAGTGATAAATAATGTTATGCTCGACCCTATATTTGTATTTTATGCTTTTTTGCAGCAAGTCTTAATATTTACATCTGAAATCTCATTTAAATAAAAAAATATATGTGAAATGTGAAACTAAGTGAAATGTGTTTACTCAGTAATGGAATGGGTATTTTTTTTTTTTTTGGTAAAAAGCAAAAAATGATATCTGGTAGATTTGCTCAGGAAATATGGGCTATGTAGGTAATTAGCTATAACGTAGAGAGAAGATAAATTATTGTCTGATACTGTAAGCAGAAATAGATAGATAGATAGATAGATAATATATATATATATATATATATATATATATATATAGAGAGAGAGAGAGAGAGAGAGAGAGAGAGAGAGAGAGAAAGATATATCATAGATAATGAATTGATAGATAGATGATAGATAGATAGATAGAAAGATAATATATAGATAATTGATAGATATATAGATATATAATAGATAGATAATCAATAGATAGATAATAGATAATAGATACATAGATAAATAGATAGATAAATAGATAAATAGATAGATAGATAAATAGATAAATAGATAAATAGATAGATAAATAGATAGATACAAATATATAACTAGATTTATATAGGTTGACTGACTGCAAAAGTAATGAAGGATTTCCCATATCTACATCATAGATACAATTATTGCTAATTGAATCTGTCACTTCAGGCATGGCCGGCGGACAGTCACATAGCAGGTCCCACCAGTCCCGTGTGATGACTGTATTGACTTACATGAATGATGTTATACACAATCCCTGCTCATTTGGGTATCTTTTGTGTTTGGTGACCTAGGTGGCCGCAGTCTATCCCATCTCATGGGCTCTCATTAGGTGTTATGCTTCCCAGGAGCAGTTGGTAGTTCACAAGGTCAAATGTCTTTCACATATGAATAAAAGGTTCTTGAACCTTCTCCACGAGTGAAGGAATGGCATTTGTCACTATAAGTAGAACAGTTGTTGTGGGGAGGATCTTGAGAACATTCTGATCAGATAGAGGTTAAACATGTTGGAGAGGTCAGGCTATGTATTTTAACACAGTGTCCTGGCAGATGGAGAATAGGATCTTGACCCAGAGCTGTTGTCTGGGCCATTGTTTAGCCATTCTTACAGATTTAAGGTAGGGTCTCTTTACCAGTTACATTCTGCCAAGACAATAAACCCCCCTATAAGGATCCTTTGTGAGATCTGGAGCAATCGCTGTGACTTATATCCAGATTACAAGGACGCTGAAGCTACAAGATCACTAATATAATATAATATTGATTCATCACTGGACACTATTTTGGCAAAATATCACATTATAAATGAACCAAACATCATAAAGGGAGAAAATGCATTGAATTCATTCATTTTTAGTAAAGGTGATTGATAGATAGATAGATAGATAGATAGATAGATAGATAGATAGATAATAGATAATAGATAATAGATAATAGATAGAAGATAGATAGATAGAGATACTAGATAGACAGATAGATAGATAGATAAATAGATATTTAGATATAGATAGATAGATAATAGATAATAGATAGATAGATAAATAAATAGATAGATAGATAGATAGATAGATAGAGGGATAGATAGATAATAGATAATAGACAGATAGATAGATAAATAGATAGATAGATAAATAGATAGATAAATAGATAGATATAGATAGATAGATAATAGATAGATAATAGATAATAGATAGATAGATAGATAATAGATAGATAAATAGATAGATATAGATAGATAGATAATAGATAGATAATAGATAGATAGATAATAGATAATAGATAGATAGATAGATAGATAGATAGATATAGATAATAGATAGATAATAGATAATAGATAGATAGAAAGATATAGATAGATAGATAATAGATAGATAATAGATAAATAGATAGATAGATAATAGATAGATAATAGATAAATAGATAGAGATACTAGATAGACAGATAGATAGATAGATAGATAATAGATAATAGATAGATAGATAGATAGATAGATAGATAGATAGATAGATAGATAGATAAATCTCATTAACATTCATAAAATTCAAAAATGCTTTTCCACCCATTGAGCGTTTCGGACTGTTAGTCATAGTATGGTGGACTAATGTTTACAATCAGCAATAATACAGATCACACAAATGTAACAGCTCAGCCTTGGCCCGTTGCTGTGGAATAGCTCCCCCTAGCAGCCATTTTCCTCTCTGCGGCAACCCTGTTCCCTGTGAAGGATACAAGGCTAGAAACATAGCAAATCTCTCAGAGACTCCAATGCTAATGCACTGGAGTTTATAGGAGAAGTGGTCTAATGTTTGCATGTTCAAGTTCTATGGGAACTTCTTAAAAAATAAATATATATATATATAGCGCCTTAAAAAATGATGCACACCCCCTTCAACTTTTCGTTACGTTACAGCCACAAACTTAAATACATTTTATTAGGATTTTTTTGTGATAGAACAACACAAAGTAGCAAGTATGTGTATGTGTGACGTGTAAAGAAAATGATACATAGTTTTCAAAATGTTTAATAAATTAAAATCTGTAAAGTGTGGCGTGCATTTGTTTTCAGCCCCCCTGAGACAATACTTTGTAGGACCACCTTTTGCTGCAATTACAGCTGCAGGTCTTTTGGGGTATGTCTCTACCAGCTTTGCACATCTAGAAGCTGACATTTTTGCTCATTCTTCTTTTCAAAATAGATCGAGCTCAGCCAGATTGGATGGAGAACGTCTGTGCACAGCAATTTTCAAGTCTTGACACAGATTCTCAATGAATATGCTGTGATCTAAACCAGGCATCCTCAAACTGTGGCCCTCCAGCTGTTGTAAAACTACAACTCCCACAATGCCCTGCTGTAGGCTGATACCTGTAGGCTGTTCGGGCATGCTGGGAGTTGTAGTTTTGCAACAGCTGGAGGGCCGCAGTTTGAAGATGCCTGATCTAAACCATTCCATTGTAGCTCTGGCTGTATGTTTAGGGTAGTTGTCCTGTCCTACCAGGTTTTCCTCCAGGATTGCTCTGACCAGCTTCCCTGTTCCTGCTGAGGAAAAATCATCCCCACAGCATGATGTTGCCACCACCATGTGGGGATGGTGTGTTCAGGGTGATGTGCAGTATGAGTTTTTCACCAAAAAGGCATTTAGGCCAAAAAGTTAGACTTGACCTGAGCACCTTCTTCCACATGTTTGCAGTGTCCCTTACATGGCTTGTGGCAAACTGCAAACAGGATTTCTTATGGTTTGCTTTCAAAGATGGCTTTCTTCTTGCCACTCTTCCATTAAGGTCAGATTTGTCAAGTACGCAACTTATAGTCGTACTATGGACAGATTCTCCCACCTGAGCTGTGTATCTCTTCATATCCTCCAGAGTGACCTAATGCTCTCCTTGCCTGGGCTGGCAGTTTAGGTAGATGGCCATGATTTGGTTGGTTTGCAGTTGTGCCCTACTCTTTCTATTTTCGGATGATGGATTGAACAGTGCTCCGTGAAATGTTCAGAGCTTGGGATATATTTTTATAACCTAACCCTGCTTTACACCTCTACTACTTTATCCCTGACCTGTCTGGGGTGTTCCTTGGTTTTCATGATGTTGTTTGATCACTAATGTTCTCTGACAAACCTCTGAGGCCTTCACAGAACAGCTGTAGTTATACTGAGAATTAATTACAGACAGGTGGACTCCATTTACTAATTAGGTGGCAATTAGGCAGTTGCTCACACTGGATTTTATTTAGGGGTATCAGATAGTGATGAATGAAGTTTAGAAAAATTGGATTTAGCTGCTTCACTGAATTTCACAAAGAAATTTACTTCGTGATGAATGACTTCATCACGAAGCACATTTCTTTGTAAATAGCGGACGCAATGATGAAGAATGGCGATTGCACCACCCCCCAGTCATTGAACCCCTCCGATGCCGTATTTATCGCTGATGGCGGCATCTGAGAATAATAGTGAGTGCTTTCAGGGTTTAATCCATTGAAAAAATAAATAATACTTACCTTATCCATTTCAGTACGAAGAGGCCGCTACGGCCACGGACATCTTGATTGAAGATCCTGAGCGAGATTTCGCACACGATCTTCAATCAAGATGGCCTTGGTGGCTGGCCTCTTAGGCGCTCAAATGGGTAAGGTGAGTATGAACAGTTTTTTTTACTGCTATTTCAGGAAAAATAGCAGTAAACACTTTGTGTTGGTCAAACACATACAATCCCCAAAAAGCACATTAGAGTTTGTGGGTGCAGCGTGAAAAGTTCAAGGGTTATGAATACTTTTTCAAGGCACACTGGATATACCGTGGATATAAAAAATCTAAATCATTTCAGAACTTTTTCCACCTTTAATGTGACCTATAAACTGTACCACTCAATTGACAAACTAACTGAAATCTTTTAGGTGGAGGAAAGAAAACAAAAAAAATTGAAATAATGTGGTTGCATAAGTGTGCACACCCTCTTATAACTGGGGATGTAGCTGTGTTCATAATTAAGCAATCACATTCAAAATCATGTTAAATAGGTTTTAGCATTAGAGATGGCCTTGCGGTTCATCCGGTGTTTCTTTTCTCAGCGAACTTTGCGTGTTCGCGATTCGCCGAACATGCGAACATATGGAGAAATTTGCACCCGCCATATTTTTTTACATTGTGAAGAACTTTGACCCATGACACATCCATTCATCGATGTGCACTGGAACCCCCCGGATTGTGGTAGGACATATGGTTTCAGATTTGGTGCCGCCGAGCACTTGTTATTGCCTACCACATCTATGCTTTTTGCTTAACTTTAATAATTTTATTTATTTTCATTTTGAGGGCTATCTTTTCCATTCACACGTCCGCAAAATGGGTCCGTATTCAATTGCAATGGGGTTAGAATGTGCTGTTCGCAACCACATTTGCGTATTTGCATCTGCATTTGCGGATCCGCACTTCCGCATCCATGCTTCCGTTTCCACAAAAAAATAGAACATGTCCTATTCTTGTCCGCAATTGCAGACAAGATTAGGCATTTTCTATTATAGTGCCGGCGATGTGCGGTCCGCAAATTGCGGAATGCACATTGCCGGTGTCCGTGTTTTGCGGATCCGCAAAACACTTACGGACTTATGAATGGACCCTCATAGTAAGATTATTAAAATTTAGAGTAGGTTCCCACTCAAAGAGCAATACTCCTACAAAACACCAATGATTCTAAACCATGTGTGTGGCCATCTAAACAGAAAACACCCAAAAATTTAAATAAATATAATATTTATTAAATTCTATATAATAAAAAGTATAATAATACAATAACAGAGAACAGTTAAAAACGGATCCCATATAGCAGCATGTGGCAAGTCACAAATAAAAACATACAGCGATCTATGCGTATCAAAAAACGCCTGTAAAAGTCCACTAATCAGAAGGGCCCATATCCATCAGTACACTAAGGCTACATGCACACGAACGTTAGGGCTCCGTGCCCATGGTGCAGACCGCAAATTGCGGTCTGCAATGCACGGGCACAGACCGTGGGGCAGCCACATGTGGATCACAGACCTATTTACTTGAATTGGTTCCCCAATCTGCATCCGACAGTTCCGCACCGCAAAAAAGTAGTGCATGCACTACTTTTCTGCGATGCGGAGGCACGGCCAGAAACACCACGGAAGCACTCTGTAATGCTTCCGCGGGGTTCCAAACCATGCCTCCGTTCCGCATATACGTCATTGAGGACCCATTTAAGTGAATGGGTCCGCGATCCGTGATGTGGAATGCACAATACTGCCACGGGGGCACATGGTTGTGTGCATGTAGCCTAATCCTGATGATTTATATAGCTAGGTAAAAGGTTTCCTAGCCAACCTACAAAGCAGGCAGGCCCAATGGCCATATCATGTTAGTGCATGGTGGATAACCAACCCAACTGTATAAACCACAATATAAGATAGGTAAGGCACAAGGCTAAACTCAAAAGTAATAAGTATAATAAGTGGAACAAACATAGAAACATGAAATGATACAGACCGCTGTATAGTGTGACCTCCAGCATCTCCCCGACGTACGTTTCGCCCGACGGCTTTTTCCAGTGGGCAAGACTTGCCACATGCTGCTATATGGGATACGTTTTTAACCGTTCTCTGTGATTGTACTATTATACTTTTTATTATATAGAATTCAATAAATATTTTATTTATTTACATTTTTGTAGTGTGGCTTTTTGGGCATCGTTGTCGTGGTGAGTGTGCCTATGCCTTTTGTTAAAATTGTATACCAATGTATAGTATTTAACATAGGGGTAGGTATATGATATATTGCGCTGAGAAGCAGTTATTAGACAAAAGCATAGTATTGAGGATTAGTGATGTCCAGAACTATTCGCCGGCGAATAGTTCCTGGCGAACATAGCTTGTTCGCGTTCGCCACGGCGGGCGAACATATGCGATGTTCGGTTCGCCCCCTATAAATCATCATTGAGTAAACTTTGACCCTGTACCTCACAGTCAGCAGACACATTCCAGCCAATCAGCAGCAGACCCTCCCTCCCAGACCCTCCCTCCTCCTGGACAGCATCCATTTTAGATTCATTCGGAAGCTGCATTCACAGTGAGAGGAGGGACAGTGCTGCTGCTGCTGATTGAATAGGGAAAGCGTTAGCTAGGGCATTGTTCTGTGTCCACAGACTCATCTGCTGTAAGGACAGCGTCCTGACAGCACCCCAAAAAGCGCTTTTCAGGGCTGGTACATCAGTCTGCTTTTTTTTTATTTTATTTTTTTATATAGATATATATATATATATATATATATTGCAGTTGCCTGGCTGCCCGTGTGTGAGAGGCTGCAGGCTCAGTCACAGACAGCACGTGCACACTATTCATACAGGGTGTGACAGAAAATACCTTGCAGATAAAAAAAATTTATATTTAATATTTTTCTGTGACATAATCACATTTGCAAGCCCGTGTGTGTCAGGCCCACACATACTGTATAGTTGCTAGGCCTCCACTCATACCGTTACAGGGTGTCATTCACTCAAATACCTTGCAGATAAAAAAAATTATATTTAACATTTTTCTGTGATATAATTACATTTGCAAGCCCGTGTTTGTCAGGCCCACACATACTGTATACTGGCTAGTGGCTAGGCCTCCACTCATACCGTTACAGGGTGTCATTCACTCAAATACCTTGCAGATAAAAAAAATATATATTTAAAATTTTTCTGTGATATAATCACATTTCCAAGCCCCTGTGTGTCAGGCCCACACATACTGTACTGTGGCCACTGGCTAGGCCTCCACTCATACCGTTACAGGGTGTCATTCACTCAAATACCTTGCAGATAAAAAAAATTATATTTAACATTTTTCTGTGATATAATCACATTTGCACCTACCTACTTAAATAAGACTTAACTTTTATTTCTTATTATTTAATATTACTGGTGTGAATAGCTAAATGTTTAAAATTCTCAGTGATCACTGGCCTTTATACAACACATTAGACCACCCTGTCAGGGCTGTCACCTGACTAGGTTGCTGAATTGATACACACTTATGCCAACAGGCTGCGCGCTGCCTGTGTGTTACATATACTTTGTGCAGTTCATTATCTTATATTAATAGGCCACAGTGATTAACTGCTATAAAATTCAGAGCTTCACGCTGCCCCCCGACATGTTTCGCCGTTTCACGGCGTCTTCAGGGGTTAGGGCAGAGTGTGAGCCTCCTCGCGGCTGGCTTTTAATAGTCAGGCCCACACAGACTGTACTGTGCCCACTGCCCACCACTTATATACATTGGCACAGTACCTTGCACGCATAGTACCACTTCACATAAAAAAAAAAAATGACAGGCAGAGGCAGGCCACCCCGCAGGGGTCGTCGTGGTCGTGGTCGTGGTGCTTTGATTTCCACTGGCCCTGGAATAATGCCCAGTGTTCAGAGGCCACGTACCCTGAACCCCAAAAATTCAGAGAAAATAGTTGACTGGCTTACACAGGACACCCAATCTTCAACAGCTTCTGCTAAGAACCTTGACGCACCATCCTCCTCCAGCTTAGCTTTGGTCACCTGCTCTCAAGTTACCACTCTCCCGCCCGCCGCCACCACCACCACTACCATCACAGCCACCACAGCCGCTTCACTTGATCCCTCAGAGGAGTTATTTACACATCAGTTGTATGAAATTAGTGATGCGCAACCATTATTGCCAGAGGATGTAGATAACAGGGATATGTCTCAGTCAGGCAGCATTACACACATGGACGTACAGTGTGATGATGATGATGATGTTGTACCCGCTGCTGCTTCCTTTGCTGAGGTGTCAGATACAAGTGAAGTGGTTGATGATGACGATGTGTCCGTGGATGCCACGTGGGTGCCTGCTCGAAGAGAAGAAGAAGAGGGGGAAAGTTCAGAAGGGGAGACAGAGAGAAGGAGGAGACAAGTTGGAAGCAGGGGGAGGTCGTCGCAAGGAGCTAGTGGCACAGTCAGACAGCATGTATCGGCACCTGGGGTCAGCCAGACAGCACGCCAATCAACGCATGCTGTTGCCACCACCAGAATGCCGTCATTGCAAAGCTCAGCAGTGTGGCATTTTTTTTGTGTGTCTGCCTCTGACAACAGCAATGCCATTTGCAACCTGTGCCAAAAGAAACTGAGTCGTGGGAAATCCAACACCCACCTAGGTACAACTGCTTTGCGAAGGCACATGATCTTGGAGATACTTTGGAGAGAGTTCAGAGAAGAGCTACTAAACTGGTACATGGATTGCAGGATAAAACTTACCAGGAAAGATTAAAGGACCTTAACATGTATAGCTTGGAAGAAAGATGAGACAGAGGGGATATGATAGAAACCTTTAAATACATAAAGGGAATCAACAAGGTAAAAGAGGAAAGAATATTTAAAAGAAGAAAAACTGCTACAAGAGGACATATTTTTAAATTAGAGGGGCAAAGGTTTAAAAGTAATATCAGGAAGTATTACTTTACTGAGAGAGTAGTGGATGCATGGAATAGCCTTCCTGCAGAAGTGGTTGCTGCAAATACAGTGGAGGAGTTTAAGCATGCATGGGATAGGCATAAGGCTATCCTTCATATAAGATAGGGCCAGGGGCTATTCATAGTATTCAGTATATTGGGCAGACTAGATGGGCCAAATGGTTCTTATCTGCCGACACATTCTATGATCGCACATCACAAACGCCTATGGGATCAACACATGATGACGAGTAGAAGCAGCACACAAACTCAAAGCCACCATCCTCCTCCTGGTCCAGCATCTTCAGCCAACGTCAACCACTGCTGTCCTCCTTGCCCCCTCTCAACCACCCGCCACTCCGCCTCTCACCTTCAGCAGTTCCATCTCATCTGCCCACAGTCAGGTGTCTGTAAAGCAAATGTTTGAGCGTAAGAAGCCAATGTCACAGAGTCACCCCCTTGCCCGGCGTCTGACGGAACTCTTAGCCCGCCAGCTTTTACTATACCAGCTGGTGGAGTCTGAGGCCTTCAAAACATTTGTCGCTATTGGGACACCACAGTGGAAGGTACCCGGACAATTTTTTTTTTCTAATAAGGCAATCCCAAACCTCTACTCAGTGATTGAAAAGGAAGTCATGGCATCTCTGGCATACAGTGTTGGGGCAAGGGTCCATCTGACCACTGATACCTGGTCTGCAAAGCACGGTCAGGGCAGGTATATCACCTACACTGCGCATTGGGTCAACCTGCTGACGGCTGCCAAGCATGGAATGTGTGGCTCTGCAGCGGAGTTGGTGACACCGCCACGACTTGCAGGCAGGCCTACTGCCACCTCCTCTACTCCTCCTACTCCATCCTCTTCCATAACCTCCTCGGCTGAGTCCTCTTCTGCTGTGGCATCTGGCTGCACATCAACTGAATCCCCCCAGCTCCCCAGGGGCTATTCCACATCCCGGATACGACAGTGTCACGCTGTCTTGGGGTTGACTTGCCTGAAAGCAGAGAGCCACACCGGACCAGCACTCCTGTTCGCCCTGATGCACAGGTGGATCAGTGGCTGACCCCGCACCAACTGGAGATCGGCAAAGTGGTGTGTGACAATGGAAGCAATTTGTTGGCGGCATTGAATTTGGGCAAGTTGTCACATGTGCCGTGCATGGCACATGTGTTGAATCTCATCGTACAACGCTTTGTATCCAAGGCTTACAAGACGTCCTCAAGCAGGCCAGGAAGGTGTGTGGACATTTCAGGCGTTCCTACATGGCCATGGCGCACTTTTCAGACATTCAGCGCCAAAACAACATGCCAGTGAGGCGCTTGATTTGCGACAGCCCGACACGTTGGAATTCAACACTCCTAATGTTCGACCGCCTGAGCAAACAAGAAAAAGCCGTCAACGAGTATTTGTATGACCGGGGTGCTAGGACAGCTTCTGCGGAGCTGAGAATTTTTTTGCCACATTACTGGACGCTCATGCGCAATG